>NC_135497.1:186254621-186619508 GCF_052857255.1 Amblyomma americanum
TTCTTTTCTGCCCCCAGCTCACTTAAAGTTCTGCTGTACAAGACACTAATCCACAGCAAACTAGAATATGCTGCATCCATTTGGGACCCTAGTTGTGCTAACCTAGCCTATGCCTTGGAGCTTGTCCAGAGTAACTCCGTTCGGTTCATTCTGCATAACTACCATCGTACTGCTAGCATATCATCAACAAAATGCATGTTAATCTACCTCCATTAGCTTCCCGTCAGAAATTTTTTCCTTATTCCATAAAATTTTTCATATTTGTCCCAATATTCGTAGCGTACTCATCCCTTCGCCTTCGTACATCTCATCTCGTCTGGACCGCGCACACATGGTTGGAAGTGCACCATGCAGGACGAAAACATGTAGCAACTCCTTCCTTCTTCGAACATCCAAAGACTGGAACCACCTTCCCGGATCAATTGCCAGTATTGTCGACATTCCTCATTTTAGAACCGCATTAGCCAGCATTGTGTACGTCGATCATTAACTTGTCTGCTTCGCGTTATCTTTTCTGTATTGTACTTATTTCATTCATCTACTCCCCTCTGTAATGTCCCAGGCCTTGAGGGTAAAATATATAAATAAATAAATGAATTACTAGGCTACGTCGACAAGGTCGTGTCCGCAAAATATGTCCGCAGCAGTTGTGAGGAAGTTAGAAGAGGTAACGCCAAACGAATGGTTGTAATCGGAAGAGGATAATGTGAGGTTGATGTCGAAAAAAGAATTACGTCGATAAGTTGATTAGTTAATTAGAGCCAAAAATGTCCGAAAAGTGGGCGGAGCCAGGGCGTGTGGCACCAAATTTGAAAAACCGGAAGTGTGGGCGGAGCCAATGCGTGGCGCCAAATTTGACAACGAAGCGTGGTGCCAAGTTTGAAAACTCAAAATGGGCAATTGATGGAACTTGATTAAGTAAGACAATTAACTGTAGTAATAGGGAAATGGATGAATTTACATCAGTGCTTAATCGAGTAAATGTGAGCAGAAGGGAAAAGTGAAGCAAAGAGAGGAAAAGAGGGGCAAAGAGAAACGAGGAGGCGTCAATGCTTTCGCATTCCTCCAATGCGGGTTACCGCAGTGACCTCAAACGTTTTTTCCTTGACAGCGGTTCTAGAAGTCTGAACAGAAAGACGTGTCGCTGGCACGGTCGTACTGCACACTGCAAAATGTCTGAAGAGTCGGAGCAGCCATATTTCTGGTACGTCCAAATCATCGTTTTCGAGGCGTATGTGACATTTACTTCACACGCAGGGACAGAAGTGCATGCGAGCCTTGTTTAAGCCTTCTTAGACGGTGAAAAGCCTGGCTGCGCATACTAATTCTTGCAGACCGAAAATGGGTAATCTTATAACGCAAAGATAAAACAACAAATTAATTTTTGAAAGCCAAAGTAGCGGACACATTTATTATGCGAATGCATCAGTTGAGTGAGATTTTCGATGATACGACGCCCGGATTATACGATGGTTTCACGTGGTCCCCTGAAAGTCGTATAATCGAGGTTCTACTGTAAGTGAGAACACGAACACTGTCTTAATTAGCCGGTGCTGTGTTCTGGTCATGTTCAGCCCGTCCGGATGGCTTCGCTGGACTTAAGCCTTTCCAGTGGGTCTTGTGGAGCTAGGCCATTGCTCATAATGGCTGCATGCATGAAGGCATCAAGAGCTCCCATTAGGCACTACACCCACTTCAGTGATCACTGCAAGTGACATCCATCACAAAAGCTTGCTACAGTGCACAGTGCAGTACGTTTAATTTCACGATGCTTTCAGCATACGTAAATGCACAGCATCTCTCTGTGGTAGCAATTATTGTTCTGGCTCCGTCGGAGCTGTGCTACTTTTTTGCTACATTTAAATTTACAGCCCTGGCTGTTAACAGAGCTGTGGCTTGTCATATGCTGTTGCCATGTAGAGTCCCCTTCCTTTCTGTTAATCCAAGTCATAGGTGTCATCATTGGCTGTATATCCACGATCAGCATTCCAGTTCGCTTGTACAGCCACATATGCTGCAGACAGCTGTAAACTCTCTCTGCTTGTGGTTCATGGGATCTACATTTATGAAGTTAGCTCTTTTTTTTTTCAGCTTTGCTTTTGACCTTTTTTTTTATTAGTGAGGCAGGCTTCATAAGCCATGCCATTGTATCTGCAGGAGGTAGTTTCCTCCTCCCACTTTGCAAAATACATGACTCCTAACCCCAAATTCGCATTTCACACTGAAAGCAGATAAATCATTAAGCTGCCTTCAGCCCTTCCACAGCCTGTAAGGCGGCTGATGGCCAGAGAGCTAGCACGTTTCACTTCCTGCTATTTCCACGGCGCTTTTTACCAAAGGTAGATCCTTTCTTTCCAACTAACCGTGAACCAGTCTGGACCACTGCTTTTAAGTCATCTGGGTAAAGAACGGAGGGTGATATGGACCGTCGGCTTGGATTTTCTTTAGTGGTGGTCAGTGAGCTGACCAATGCACCATTGGTTACATTCGTTGCTGATGAATTCTCTGGGAGTTCATCATCAGACAAAAGTAGTTCATGAACAGGTTGGAATGAAGGGTCCTCTTCAATCCCCAGGTCAGTGAGGCTAGGTGTATACTGCACTACCTCGTTACCTGCATGAGAAAAACAACAAGAAAAAGGCCTGCAACCTTCTCACTTCCAGCATTAAAAAGTAATAAAGTAATTATTGCTTAGAACATCTGCAGTGGTGGAACTGGCAACTGGTTTCTTGTAGCAGCTTTTGTAGCAGACGAAATCGCAGTTTGTAGCAGCAATTTCAAGTTTTGTAGCAGGAAAAATGGCATTTTGCAGCAGATATTTGAGCTTTTGTAGGAGGAAAAAACTTTCTTAGCAAAATTTCATGTCTCGAAGCACTTAAATAAAGAAGGCTTGTTTTATTTCTGGAAAAGTCAATTGCTCAGGTGTTTATGACAACCATAGCCATGCAAAAACAAGCTTCAAGCCCAAATTTAGTCTAAAGTCTATTCTTTCCCTAAAAAGCTGCAAAAATATGCAAACAGGAGATTTTGCTAAAAATAAAGCCGTTTTTATTCAGATGGACGACATAAGCCTGGACTCCATGTACGCGAAAACTCACGCGAACGCGAAGGCGACGGCGGCAAGCGACGAGCGACGCCGTCGCGCGAAGCAAAATGCATGTGTCGCTTGCCGTGTCGCTCGGATCTGCACCCACAGAAAATTTCGCTCGTCGCCCGGAAGTCCCCCACGCGACTGGCCAATCAGAGCCCCCCAAAGCCGTTTCCGGTTTGTCCACGGTTTCTCACGGGCACATCTCACGAAACCAGCCCGTCGTCTTGGTCATTGCCACCGTCGAGAAAATATTTGGTATTGTAGCTGAGAGGCAGACCCGCATGATTTAAATAATTAAAACAATCTACTTGTTGGGTGCGGAGGGCTAAGAGCATTTGGAGCGGGCTACGCGAGCGGGCGTACTGCAGGGAGAGATGCAGGTCGAGCCGCGGGTACCGGCGCTCGATCCACCGTGCCGCTGCGATCCAACTGTGCAGAAACACTCGCGGCGCGCATTCTCACTGGTAAATTATAGTTTGCTCACTTACAATCAGATTGCGGTGACAGTTTATGGGAGTGTTTTTACTAAGCCGGAGTGCACAGGCACCGAACGAAAGCACACCTCCCCCGTGAATCCGTGATGTGACTTCGTCTCCGCAAGCACGCCGTTGGTTATCTCCACTGCCGTAGAGGAAATATTCCTTTGGCCCTGACTATGAGGCACACTCACAAAATTTTAAGAGAGAGAACAGGTTACGGGCGTGTTTCTAAGCTTGAGTGCGCAAAGCACGGAGTCCGCTGCGCACGTCGCGGGTTCGCGTCGCCTGCCGCCTTCGCTTGCATGGAGGTTGCCCACAAGCGACGGAGCGAGCGTCGCCGTGCCGCCTTGTCGCGTCGCTCGCTCTTTCGCGCACGTGGAGTCCAGGCTATAACGAGATATGCAACAAAGCTATAAAAAATATCATTCTTAAAACTGCAAATTTAAGGTACTATTTCTTTTCTTTCCTTGATGACTCCAGCTCAGACAGCGCTGCTGCGAGCCTTTCCTGTCCATTCTTCAGAAGGGCTTGTAACAACTGCAAAATTTTTAGACGACGCCTTTTGCGAAAAGCAGCTCAGCATTGGTGATCATATTCCTGCCAAGCCTGATCTTTTCCAGTACCTGCTCTTCATTCTGACCTCTTTTCTGGGTGTCCTTGTCCGGTACATCAGCCTTCTTTTGCTTGTTTTGCACATGTCTCTTGTGCTGCATCTGCCTCCAACCACTGCAGCTTTCACTTCCGCAATACTTTCAGCGCTCTGATTAATCGTTGTGCCATAGGAATGGCAGCTGGATTTCGGCCGAAACGCTGGGAACATGTCATTACAGACCTAAGCCCATTTACAATTTGTATTGAAAAGGACGATCGCCCTCTCAGCACTCGCCAATTTTCACTGAAGCCCCTCTCCAAATGAGCATTGCTGTGCGAGAGGCACAGAAGTGCTTTTACGAGTGCCGCCAACAAGGGATATTTTCGAGCCCCATCCTCTTGCTTGAGTTCAAAAATTTTTTTGCCAGAAGTCATCAAGTCGTTCGGATTGTCTGGCTAATATACTCTGAGACACAAAGACTAAACTCATCCATCAGGGCGGAGACCTCGTGAGCTGCGATGACCTCCGGCAGCGATGACCAGCATGAATGAAGATGGACACATTCTTCGCGCCATTTTTTTCCAATCAGCACAGGTTTTGAACAGTGTTGCCGACAGATGTCGGGTTCCGCGACAGTGAATTTCGGTTTTGCTCTCAGCAGAGTTATGCAGCGGCGTTTTGGCGCAGACGTGGCGCAAAAGTAGGCAAAAAATCGATTTTGTAGCAGCATGTAGCAGGATTTCTGATTTGGCGCAGTTTGGCGCAATTGGCGCAGCAGTTCCACCACTGCATCTGTGGTATGACTAGGAACACAACTGGCCCATTTTTACACAACACAGCTTAAACTGGCATACAGAAAATAATGCTTGCACTCTTTTCCTCAGAAAAATAAATGCAGTGGAAACAGCCTCTGCTAATGTAAGTCAATACTATCAGGTTGCATTCCATTACCATTAGCGGACAGCAGCATTACTAAGCATCAAGCAGATTTACTGAGCGTTAATTATGCAACAAACGTCATGGGTTCATGGAGTTATCAAAAGAACATAAGTACAGACTGTTTACTCAGCACATCTCAGTGAATGCTGCAGCTTTCAGCCACTGCAGCCGCTCATTATATGCACACCTGTACAACAAAGTTGAATGGTAAGCACAGTCAAACCTCACTACAATGAAACAATTTATAACGAACGATATAACCACACATGTACACACAACATGCAGAAAATGACACTCAGATTTTAGGTGGCTGCTACAATAAAAGCCACACACACATCAAAATTGAGCTTGCACGCAAAAGTTGCAATCTTCCACCAAGAGTGCTCAATAAATAGACTTCCAGGCTTGAAGCTGCCACACAAGCCCTGTACTAGTGTACCACACAGCACAACCATATAGTCGCGGATTGACGAAATTTCTTGAAGCAAATTGTGATTGTCCTCGCTGTAGTACCCAAGATATCCAGCTGCAGCATCCAAGGTTGCAAGATTGTGTGTTGTTTAATGTGGTGAATTGGGCGTGTTGGTACATAATTACAGGCACACCAGCACACAAAAGACAGGCACAGTGTACACAGACAAGGAAGAGTGCTGACCACATGAGGAGCTCGTCCTTGTCTGTACTCTGTCCCAGTCTTTTCTGTGCTGCTGTGTCTGTAATTGTGTGTTGTGATGTGATGGGTTGGGTTTTATGGCACATAGGCACATAAGGCCATCATGCGCCAAGCTCAAGGTATAGGAAAGTATTCTGCAGTTTTATAGAAATGTGAAAAATCATCAGTGGTGTAGAGGGTCTAAAACTTTAGTACTACCTAGTGATGACAAAGAAAAGTAATTTTTAGAAATGGCTGCTAATAAAAGCTCTAAAGAGGATTGCATGACTTTAACGGCAATCCTTGGCTAGGCAAGGATCTCTGTGCTCCCAAGCAATCAAATAAAGACCTCAGCCTTCTTCTCGGGGGTGAGAAGTGGCTGAGGTGTATTGTAAAATCAAGCGAAGCACTGGATAAGAGCCTGTAATTATGTACCAACATGCCCAATCCATCACATCAAACAACACACAATCTCACAACCTTGGATGCTGCAGCTGAATATCTTGGGCACTCCAGCGAGGACAACCACAGTTCGCTTCAAGAAATTTAGTTGACACGCGAATTAATTTATGAGATCTGTTGCATCGCTATAGTTATTCAGAATTCCACGGCAGTTCCAGAGGATAAGGAATGCCATGATAATTTTGGGGGGATGTATTCAGAACCTTAGGTCCCTCCTTGATGAGGGCCTGTTATTGGGGTTTTTTTACTTTTTTTTCGGTCAAGAGAGCTCTACCGCCACTACTGCGGAGACAAGCTCTCACTTGTATCTATCGCTCACTGGAGGCGCTGAGGGGGGTTGCAGGCCTCTCCCAAACGGGGGAAGTTTTGCGGGCTGCCGACTTTGTGGCCGGCGGGCCCTTTTTCGGAGGTGGCACAGCTCTTGCTGCGTCTGTCAGAGGCACGGATGGCCCTGCCTCAGCCACACCGTGTGTGAGCTGGGCAGATGCCGCAGACCGGTGTGGTGTGCCACACCCACGCACCACATCGGCAAAGTTTGTGTGTGTGTGTGTGTGTGTGTGTGTGTGTGGGGGGGGGGGGGGGGGGGGGGGGGAAGAGAAGTGCCTTGTTTGGTTTGGTTTTTATGGGGTTTAACGTCCCAAAGTGACTCAGGCTATGAGGGACGCCATTATGGAGGGCTCTGGATAATTTCGACCACCTAGGGTTCTTGTGTCATTGCATAACGCCTTCTTGCCTCTTTAAACGTTATAATCTCTTTTGTCTCTATTGTGATTATTACTTTCTTTCTTCCAGGCAGGACAAGACCTAGAATAAGTGGCGTGGCCACCTTCGCAGTTAGTGCAGCGTAGTGCAGCATCAGATTGGTGGTCATTTCAGGCACAACTGGCACAGGTATCATGGCTGCAGCAGCTTTGGGAGCTGTGGCCAAACCTCTGGCATTTGAAACAGCATCTAGGGTTAGGCATATATGGTCGGACAGATTTTTGTGTACCCCACCTCGATTGACTCGGGCAGGGTGCAGGAGGCAAAGCTCAGGACCAGGTGTTTCATAGAAATTTCTTTGTTTTCTTTACGGATTGTAAATATGTACATTAGTCGCATTCTGAGAAGGCACTCCAAGCATTTTTCCCTCTATTAGGTGTAGAAACTCACTGTCTGAGATGACACCACATACTATGTTCAATGATCTGCATGGTGTGATGGAGACAGGAATATCACCAAAGGTTTCTATTTTCACAAGCTTTGATATTTGAGTAATGTTGAGCAGTTCGAGCAGGAGGTCACCACTAGCCAATTTTGTCACTTTGTACAGAGGGCCCAAGGAATCTGTGAGAACTTCTGAAGGAACGGGCATAGTTGTCTGGCTGGTTTTTCTGTTTCTTCGCTATGAATGATGTGGTGCCTTGGGAAAGTTGTTTTCTTTTTGCTGAAAAACTGAGAGGTGACATCGGTTTGCCTTCTTTTCAGTGGGCAGTCATTTCAAAGCAGGGAGGCAGTCATAAAGAAGTGTGTTTTCAGCCATAGCCACTCACCATGGAGCCCAACTAGGGGACAGAACAGGAACTTAAAAAAATAAGTCCTGCCCACGTAAGCTGTACACCACGGCTATAACAAAATACGGGGCAATTCAGGGTAGCTACACCACACAAGGTTAACCCTAGCCGCCTATGAAAAGTGAAAAAATCGAGAAGGAAGGAGGAGACAGGAAAGTTGCGAGAAAGATGATAGGAAAATGAAAGGTGGAGGGGAGGATAGGAAAAGCCGACTGTCGATTTCCCCTAGTAGGATCAGGCCAGAGGTGCCATCTACAGGAAGTTGGGGCCAAAGCGGTGTGTTGTGTCTGCCGAGGGGCCTTAGAAGTCCAAACGCTCGGCATCAGCTCAACCACCAGGATCCCCTTTTCCCTGGACACGGCTGAGCCACACATGGCTAAGCACGGGTGCTCGGGTCCGTGGTGACGCACTGCTCACCATCATCCCCCTGCGGGGATGTACCTGTGGATGCTCGGGAACCTGTGGTGTCGCAACTCACCAACATCTGCATGTTGCAGACGCCCCTGCGGGGAGGTTGTGAGACTGAAATCTGGCCATGGTGGCTGCATCAAATGATTCAAGATGAAAAAAATGCCTGTGTGCTATGGAATGCCAGAGGCCATTCTGAACAAAATTCAATACCCTAGTAGTGTCATGTCTGCAATTAATTACATCGTAAGCTGTAAAAGAATCTTCCTGAATTTACTGTGTCTCAATGTAAACAAAGTAATCATATCCCATACAAGAGTTACACGCTACTGTACATACTCTCAATTAACAATCTCGCACCTATGTCAAATATACCAATTTTCAGGTGCCCTTCCTAAGCAATTATGGCTGATTTAGGTATTTCATGTAGGCAGTTTCAAGGAGTTTTTCATAACATTCTTTAGTGCACTGGACCTATTATTGGCACACAACTTTCAAGGTAGCCAAACATCTCTCATTGCTCTTTATCCTAACACACTAAGCTTGCAGCAAAAGTGGTAGGGTTTTAACGTAGTTGAACCGAGCAGACGTGCAAAAGCATGTATTTAGCCTGGATGGCTAACAGTTTCACTTTGCTGGGTCATCGGCACGTCTGGCAACGATATTAGTTCGATAGTAGTATTAGTTGATGAAGACGATATGCAAGGCACAGTGCCAGAGTGTGTATATTAGTTCCATAGCAATATTATTGATGAAGACAATGATTTGCAATGCACAGTGCGAGAATGTGTTGCAGTTTAGCACAAGGCGTGATCGGCTGTGGTGATAGCATAGTGGTCTCTTGCAGTGGCCAGCGAAGCTGATCTCTTCACGCCACCGCAGGTTCGAATCCGTCATGGCAGTATTTATATTATTTATTTGTTTATGGTTTGGCCAAGGTCACCCTCAAGGTCAAGCTTCACATGAACTCGGTGAGCCGGTTTGACCTCATGAAGTCACAAGCAAGATACATTAAACCTACTTACCAACAGCATCTGATGAACACCTGTTTTCAGTAGCCAAGTCCTGAAACATAACCAGAGTTCACAAGTTGCAAGACTTGGTTTTCAGAGTGCAAAGAACTCAGGAAATGGGTTTACCACTTCAGCGTCTTGGCCTTTATGAACACAAGCATGCAGTCGAACCCGGATATATCGCAACTCGAACAGGATCATGAATTTGTTCAATATATCGACATTTTGATATATAAAAAATGGCACTGGATAAGCTTATCTGCAATCTAGAAGCAAGAATACATTGCACCCACGCTAGAAAATGCGCTTCTTTCAGCGACGTGGCACCCACCAGCATGTTGGCAGAGCACCGCTCGCTACGCGTTGCTAGGCCTAACTTGTTTCACATCGAAGCCACTGCGAACGGTGCTTTGGAACTAGCCACTTCTTATCATAGGATGTCTAATACCCCTGTCACATGGGCAGTTTCAATGCCCATCGAGTCAATGGATATCGAACTCAATGGGGATCGGCCAGTGCCACACAACAGTTTTCGATGACCATTGCACTCGATGGACATCGACTCAATGGAGGTTCGCAAACGGCCATTGGAACCTCAAGAGCCATTGATAAAAGGATCGCAGTCACCATGTGCTGAAAAAAAAAAAACTCGAAATAAACAAAAGCTTTTTTTGATTTAATGGCAAAATTTTAAACAAAGTGAGCAAGCTCATACTAATTTTTGTTTGGTAGTCAAAATGACAGCTCTGCAGAAAGGCCAGCGGTCAGATATAAAGAAGTCGACGCTGTCCTCGTTGTGAGGTGTCGCGGCGTTCTGCTTTGTTTCTCTTTTTTCGCCTCTTAGCACACCTTGAGCAAACCAAGACCAAGAGGTGCCCCACAAATGCTGCAACGATAGCGGCTGTGGACATAACAAAGGCAGTCAACTGATCTGTGGCTGCTTCGCCAGCGAAAAGTGAATGCTTCTGAAATGAAACGCACATCGCTTCCCCATCGTCGCCCCGCCATCACTGTTTCTAGATTGTGCCTAACTGTAGTATATGAATAATTTTTCCAAAAAAAAGTTTCAATTAAAATAGCACTCACTCCAACATTTGGGTAGCTTTACTCAGCTTTACTTCATATTACTATTTTTTTTCAATGTTGCTGCCCCTAGCGCCATCTGTCAATTCACATGCTTACTACTCACTGAATGATCCTTGAAATTTGCCGTGTGGTAGCAGTGCACCTGGATGGCCCTTGAAAACTTCAGTGGCCATTGACTCGATGGGCATCGAGATTGCTCGCATGACAGGTGTATAATCCTGTTACCAGTATACTATAAACAAAATACTGAATAAAACTGCGGCACATTTGGTTTCTGCAATTCCTTCGGCAGCGAAGCACGCCATGCGAGGGTTGCCGTTAGGCTTTAGTTAGGTTGGCTTCACCACATGACAGCAATGTAGCATGGAAAATGAGCACAAGAGCCCGAAAGGCCACCCTCAAGCATCCGTCGTGTTCACCACGCCAGGGCTGTGCAGCCGACATGTCTCCGTACATGCAAAGTGATTGAAGAGCGCCATTAGAAGTGCCACTGGCAAGGGCCTGCGCAGTTCGATATATCGAACAACCGGCGAAACCGCAGTTCTATATAGAACATGACTTCCTACACTTTTACAGAGGATTTTAAAGGGCCTAATCCGTGTGTTCGATATAGCCAATAATTCGAAATAACCAAGTTGGATATATTCAGGCTAGACTGTACGTAACGACTAACCCGGGTTTCAATCCCAGCTGCGGCTGGCAGCATTTCGAAGAAGGTGAAGCACAAAAGGCACCTATGTGATGTCAGTGCACATTACAGAACTCCAGACTGTCTAAATTAGTCCGGAGCACTCCACTATGGCTTCTATCCTAGCCTATGCATCACTTTGGCACTTACGATTTTCCACAATTTACGATTTATAACGCAAGCACGAAATGTTCAGGGTAACACTAGCCCAGGGCAATGTGTGAACACACCCTTTTCTACTTTGCCATGAATGTTATTTAAGTGGCAACACTTCGATAATGCATGCGACACAATCGAGCACGACAAAGCTTCCCACATGTTGAATGAACACAAACTCCCGCGCAGTGGCAACTGCCACCACCACGTGGTTGTCGCTTCGCATTTCACGCAGCCCGGCCCTCTTTCTCTACTACAGCTCTTTCACTACCTTCCCTTTCTCAACGGCCCGCACCACCTTCTGTCCGTGAGCACGGACAGAAGGTGGTAAGCTTTTGGTAAGAAAGGAAATAAGCTTTTTGAGGTATGAAGGCAGCTTCTGCAGCACAGTAATGCCTGCATTGATGGACATCAGAAAAACAAGTGAATAGAGTTTAGTTAGTAGGTTAACTATAATTTCTGATTATTAACTTATCAGTTAAACAACTAGATGCAGTTACAGATTTGTGGCCAGTTGTTAGCATTAGCCATATCAGTTTTTAGAATTTTAGAAATGCAATTACCCTCGGCGCTATGGGCCAACAAATTTTGGCTTCACCATGCCAAAATACATGTGCTTTCGAAAGCACGCAGTCAAAGCAACCCCTCCAGCGCATGTAACTACTCGACATATCCAAATTTCGTCAAACTGCAGTGCCAAGGGTAATCGCATTTTCGAAATTCTAAAAATTGATATGGCTATTACTAATGACCAGCTAAAAATCTATAAGTGTATCTAACAGTAAAAGTTAGAAAATTAATTATCTGAAATTAGCTAAACAGCTAACTAGTTAATATTATTCACCTGTTTTCTGATGTCCGCCAGTGCAGGTGTTATTGTGCCACAGAAGCCGCGTTCATGCCTCAAAAAGCCTGTTTTTAAAAAACAAATTCTGGTTCACCTTCACTGAAATGCCTGTTATATGTGTACAGAAAAAAAAAAAACGGTAATTGAGGTCCTGTGACCATTTTTTGTTTCCAATAAAATTTTAATATGCAATGGCCAAATGTGTCAGCACAAAGATACGGACCTTAGTTTCGAAAGAAATGTTGTATTTTTCTAGGAAAAAAATCGCATATCACAAGAGGTGGAAAATGCTGCTTGTGCGATTTCAGAAAATTGCAAATTTGAATCTCCACAAAACAAAAAATGAAATTTTGTGGAACCTGAAATTGTTTTCATTAATTATGTGCAAACTTTTCTGTGCAATGCAATGAAAAAGACTTTCTGGCTCTTGGTATTTCACAGTAAAAAAATCAATTCAAAAGGCTGTCTGTTCCAAGAAGGGCAGTTTTCAGGACAATGGTACAAGGAGTAGGAACATGATGCTGAAACTTTCCTCAGTATTTATTGTTCCTTCCAGCTACTGTTAGGAAAAATTCATAGTTCTAGAAAGTTAAGTTTTTTAAATTGCACGTTGAAATCTTTTCGAAATCAAAAATTGCAAAGGATTGCCAAATTTTATTTGCATTAAAAAAAAAATCACTGCCGATAACTTTCCTAAAAGACCTTAAAGAGCAACTGCACTGCTTTTTGCGCTAGCATTTAAAATAGTGAGGTAATTAATGATTGAATTCTGCACTTCACCTCAAAGCAACGGAGCAGTGTGGGGAGGTTCGGTGTGACGTCACGGAAGGTAGGATTTCAAATTATCGCTGCCGTCAGCCACGCCCTGCCATGTCTCGTTGGATGCTACCAAACGACGCTCTGTGAACTTTGGCTTCGGTGGCATTAGTTTTTTTTCCTTCAAAGCAAGCGTTTATGCGTTGGTACCTTCGATGACATACCTGTACCTTCGATGACATCATCATGCGCCCCCCACATGGCACTGTGTGCTGCGGAGAAGCTTGAAGGCCATCGCAATTTTAATCGGCGATAATGTCACAGTTTGGAATGCTAGCCCGAAAAGACTTCGCATGATTTACCTGCAGGTTTCACATATTTCACGAGCCATTTAGGCTCGTCAATTTCTAAAACCTATGTAGTTGCCCTCTAAGTACCTGGTAATTCTGGAGCAACAATAAAGTGCTGTAATATATGGTTTTAAACTGTGAAATTAAATGTATACATAGCCTGCAGTTCAAACCACAAACGATGCAAGAAACCAGAGAAGCAAAAACAGTGAAATACCACTTGAACAAATGCCACTTGAGCAACTGTGCAAAATAAACTTTTGCAATTTTTTTCCGAAATCCGAACTGAAACTTCATTGTATACAGTGAGAAGGAGTTTCAGTTGAATGAATTTAGTACTGTGTTACTTTAACTGCAGCAACCACGTTGGGAAGCACAAAGGTATTGTTTCCAGGCCAGAATGCATCATTCTAGCAGAAGTGAGGCAATTTATGTCAGTCAAATTGTGGGCACTACAATTCATAAACTGCATTGCATGTGAACCGTCATAGTACTATACTTTCGCATGCAAAAGTATGGGATACCATATCTGCTTTAGGCTAGTACTACAACGCAGTTGGCTTGCAGCATGAGGTGCAGCGTAAGCAGTAGTCGTATGTATCGGCTGGTGCATATAGCTCGTTTCAGCCCGATAACAACCGCGTTTAGTAGAGTGGTACAATGGCATTTGTTTTTGGAGTGGCAAAGTGTTTTACGCTCTCAGTGCCAATACTAAATGCAGAAGCTCAGTAGAACATTACTGCATTTCACCAAAAGTACTAAGCACACAATACATGCATGGAGCTTTCATACTGTGAAATAAATGCAGTTTAGAACCATTTCAATGCTTCCTATTTACTTCTGTCCATCAAAATGCTGCTGTGTGCTTATTTCAGTCAAATGAACTTTCACTCAAGTGAACATTTCCTCAAGGTTTCCTGAAATTCGCTCAAGCGGTATTTTAACATGTTCAATGCTACATTGCAACATGTGCCTTTTATCACAGCTCTATAATTCACACAGTTCTGGTCGACATGCGCCACCTCTGCTCCCAGCTGTGAAGCCTGGAGAATTCATGGCAGAGACACAGACTGTCCCCCAGGGGAACAGTAGCCAGGCAGACCCACAGAAGGGGCAAGGAGCCGGTATTTTCAAACCCATCTTCCCCTCAAGGGCAAAAGCGTCATCTGAGCTGCGGTGAAGAGAGTGGCAGCTGCTGCCACCACTGTGTTATCAACACAATCAAACGCTCAAATCTCAAATTTTGGGTAGGCACGAAACTTCTGTGGCACTGCTTCTCAAGTGATAAAATAAATACAAGGAATAAAATTCACCGTAACAAGAAGTTTAACAGGTAATGTAAAAGGATGACAAAGTCAATGTGCTTATGACTATGCACTAATGTTGGAGAAGCCATTATGCATACTTCTACTTTTGCCTGGCAAAAGGTTCACAGTGGCTTTGAGCTCCAAAGCTCAAGGGTCTTCAAGGACTTTCAAGGCCTTGTCAATCTTTTTTCACAGACTAACGAATATAGTAGCCTTGCCAAAGAAACATTTTCTATGCATCACAAATGTAACTCATTACAAAAAAAAATACCAATGAAAACACACAAGCTAAGTTGTTTTCTAGTCTGGCTTTCATGAAAGCTCGGCTTCCTCTCATTTCTTTTTTTCCAAGCGTAGCACTGACAATGTCTTCTGCCTTTCTCACCAACACTCGCTGAAGCATTCACCTTGGCAAAAGCAGCTTGCAACTTTTTTTTTTTCCCCACAAACTCAATTTCTCCACCAAGACAACGGTTTTAGTGCAAAACCACTTATAGCCGCACTCCCCGGGTTTCAGCAGTGTATGTCTGTGTGAAGCCTCTGAGTGGCAAGTGTAACTGGCTGACTGGCTCAATCGCACTGTGAGTAGGCAGTCGTGTCCACCTACAAATTGAGAAAGTTATGCGCCTTTCCTTTTCTCAAAACCAGCGACTTCTTTGATTTTTGAGGAAAGGAAAGGTGCATAGCTGGCTCCCTGGGTCAGTGGACACCTGCAATAAAATGGAGAGTTGAGCTAGTTAGTGCAACATACTTCAAATAACACAGCACAACTGACATAAGACGGGAAAAGTGCTCCTGTTTACTCGCTCATCTACGTCCATTGCACTGCGTTTTAAAGTGGACACCTCAATCACCCTTTGAGGCACGTGGGGGTGGTGTCCACCTGCAAGAAATCATGCTTTCGCGCAATATTTCATGCATCTGCTACTTTGTACCTTCGACCTCCTGCTTCTTTCAGCTTAAAAAAAAAAAAAAAGAGCACACTAATGCCACCTTGCAGAAACCACAGACATCACAAATTCCTTTGTGACCTAAAGATTAAGAATGCTACCTGCACCATTCACAGCATGACACACATTTCGCTGTGATATGAAAGAAGTTTCTTTCAAGTTTTCTGTGGCAAGTTGCCAATTCTTGCAGAATCTCCACTCCATGCTTCCTTGCCATGGCTGAGAATGAGTAACAGTCCAAAACCCTCCAGAGTTCTCTGTACAATGAGGTTATTTTCAGCAGTTCATAATCATCCATCAAGCAGAAAGATTCTTCCTTGATAGGTGGTCCAAGTTTATTCTTTTGAGTGCAGTCTGAGACATCGCTATGTAACCCCGGGCATTTGCTGACATTACTAATGATAGGGCGTCATCGGATATAATTTGGTTTGGTTTATGGGGGTTTAACGCCCCAAAGCAACTCAGGCTATGAGGGACGCTGTAGCAGAGGGCTCCGGGTAATTTCGACCACCTGGGGTTCTTTAACGTACACTGAAACCGCACAGTACACGGGCCTCTAGCATTTCACCTCCATCGAAATTCGACCGCTGTGGCCGGGGATCGAACCAACGTATATCAGGCTAGCAGCCGAGCATCATATCCACTGAGCCACCGCAGCAGCTGCAATGATTAAGAAATGTATACCCCGTATGAGACATTTATTAAAAGAATCTTCCCTGAAATGTCTTACAAGCGGCCTAGAATCAATGGTTGCATCGGCTCTGCAGCAGGCAACTATTTTCACATTTACTCACATAATTAGCGCTTTTTTTTTTCCAAAATCAAGGCTACAAAAAGTAGGTGCACAAGTTACGTGGAGATTTCATGAACATGTCCTAAAAACTCTGCAATGGTCATAACGTGCAATTTTTACTGTATACTGCCGCATACAAGTCGACCCCAGAACTTGCGACCCTCGCTGGCCAAAAAAAAATGTCAACACATACCTGCTCCCCCCCACAGCCCGCGCAAGCGTGACCCATGTTATGCAGTTACCCGTGTGATGGCGTGACGGCGCGTGCACAGCTCAAGACAATAAACATAGAACGATACAATCACAAAGACAGCAGTCAGAGGCAAGTGGAGATCCAAGGCAATAAAAAGGCACTCTCGTTGCATGCGGCCCGGCTGAGTAGTGGCAAACAGAACAGCCAACGGTTCATTAGTTTAGGATTCTGGCGCGACGCAAGCTCCTGAAGTTGCTGAAAGTTTGTTTGCGGAGCCGTTCGTACAGGAAAGCGACCGCCGGCACAAGCGAGCCGGGTAAATGGCGTGCAATTGATTTTTTTCCTTACCAGAACCAACTTACAAACGAATTACAGACTTTTTTTGCACCACTCACTCACTTTTCGCAGCCGCATGTGGCGATGCGACCATGCACCTATCTTCCCAAGCCTGCCCTGCACACACCCGCATGCATGCTGGTGTGCTTTCGTAGCTCAGGGAGCGCAAAATGTGAGAGTAAGTTTTTTTTTTTCATAAATTCGGGTGATAAAATTAAGGGCACGCAAATAACGTGTGGGCGCAAATTACTTCAGTAAATTAGGTATATACACCTGCATGCATGCACTAATTGGCCACTGTGGTGTGGGTTTGATACCCTGCTCCATAACTACCTGTGGTATTCTCCATAACAATGATTTTTATGTAAAAGAAGCAAACTTTAGTGGGTGCAAGCGTTTCATTGTGGCTGCCTCCTTTCATCATCACCAGCCGAACTACATCCACTGCAAGATGGAGGCCTCTCCCTGTGAGCTCCAATTAACCTTCTCCTGCACAAGCTGCAAACACCTTATTCCCATACACTTCCTTCACTTCGAATTCAACTGGAACCACTGCGTATTTTCCCTTCTCATTACTTGCCCTGCTCATGCCTATTTCTTCTTGATTTCAGATAGGATACCATGTAGGAGTGAGCGAATATGCGAAATTTCGAATACGAATCGAATATGTTCAATATTTGATTTGTAACCGTACTCGAAAAATTTATATTCGAGAATTTCCGAATATTCGAAAATTCCCGAATACTCGCCAGCGCTCGTATACTGCGCAGACTTTCATTAATTTTACCATGGCAAATCCACAATATCTGGAAAAATTAGCCAATGATCGAGTTAAAAATTCCAGGAAAACAATACAGAGATCCTATTTCCTAACCTATCCGCAGTTTACCACGCAGACCGATCACATTCCGATGCCGCTAGTCTGACCTCGTGCGAAATTCCACAAGTTGGCTTTCTACATATCACCCGTGCTGCGAAGAAGATGGCCGACGGCTCACTTCGAGCAATCACAACGCGAAATCACGCTTTTTTTTTAAACCTTCCGTAATACATTACATATTTAATGGCCACGTCTTAAGAATGCATCCTGTCGCCTTCATAGCTCTCCGAGCGTAACCTCTGTTATCAGTTTTGTAAACTACGCTATGCGGGAAAGCCTACTTGCGGAATTTCGCGGGAGCCTCCTGAAGGAACGCATAAAGTTGTCACAATAGGGCAAGCGATCCTGTATAAAAATCTCGCCTATTGCATGGTGCATTGTAACCCGCACACCTTCTATGGGCGTAACGGCAGGCGTGAAAACGATCGGAAGGCCCCTGTCGCTAGGTAAAAAAATAGCCTGGACGCGTAGTTTTGGTTTCCGAGCTTCGCCGCTGCCCCGCGGCAACTGCAGCTGTTGGCCTGCGCATTCGCCGGTAGTCCAATCCCACCTCCGCACGGCTTTCGGACGCCGACTGGAACGTCGCAGGTGATTTCCTTTTTAGAAACTGTCCCGCTGTTCCAACGCCAGTGTGTTCCCTGGCCCCTTGCTTGCATTTGTGTTGTTCTTCCAGCACTCCAAAACGGGCGGCTCGTCATGGGCTTACAGGTGTTAGCGCGATGGAGCTGCTTCATAAGGCCTTACTGCATCTTCGCATTTTCGGCAGGCTTTTTTTTTTTTTGTTGGGGGGAGGAGGGTGGGTGGAGAATTTTATAAATCGAGGCCTTCGGATGAACCGGGCATTTCTTCCAATCCCTTGAACTCCGAATGAACGAGGTTTTACTAGTCATGTTATTCTGTGTTGCCAGTCTTGTCATATTATGGATTTTGTTTTGCATGACCTCATCACAGTTTGGATACTGCTATGCTGCCTAATCAAGTAGTATACACTTCTGTGCACATCATGTTTTTCATACGGTACTAAGGCAGTCTAGTTTTGTTTATTTTAGATGCAAATACCATACACTATTTTGAAAAACGTAAGGGCAACAACAATTGCAATTGTTTCTCATTTTATATTTTTTTTGTACTGAACAGATGTATGATATCCGAATACATTTTTTTTCATATTCGCATTCGATTCATATGCGAAAATTTTAATATTCGCACACCCCTAATATTAAGAAATCACATGGGTTCTTGACCCACTCTGTTTCTTTCCTGCCTCAATGTTACACCAATAATTCAAAAAAGACATACCCTTTAGTACAACAGAAATTCAATGGTTTTCAAGGACCTGCGTGCACTCTACTAGCAGGATGTAAAGACTCACATTTTGACAGATTTAGTATACTGTGCAGAAAGAACTTACCCCCAAGCGAGATGTCAGTGGATCTTCAGGAGAAAATAACTATAGAAAGAAAAAGAGAAAGTGTTATGAACACACAATTCTTGCCCTTCATGCAGAACAAGCTCTAGAAACAGAGCTCCGGACAGCATGAGCCACTGTAAGAGCTCATTACAGCACTTCAGTAGGGCCTCTTCTTGTAACAAAAATTTTTCCCAGTTTTAAGGCATGGCATTTATCAATTCAACAACCTGATAGTGTAGTAACAGTGTCATGAGAGAGACGCAAGTATAATTTATGCATCAAATTTTCAGTGTTAATGAAGTGACAGCTTCATTGGTTAACATGGAAAATACATGGTAAAAATTTTCCTTGTATGAAAGAGGGGTACACAGTGAGTAAGCCAAACCTTAATAGCACTACACAGGAATGCATACTTATTTCTGGGCAGCATGGCCTAACAATGTACTTACTTCGTCCCGACAGATTTTGCTAATACATTAAGCTGTGCGATATTTTTTCTTTAACTTAATTAGATGCTTAAATTTTTTTTATTTATCAAATGATTTTATTTCAGTCCAATAAAGCAACAGTCTGGATTTGAGCACTGTCCTCTATGTGTTCTTTTTCCTTATTTGTTTGTCAAGCGTGCTGCTGGTATTTAAAATAGGCAAGGTAACTTGGCCGAAGACATGAGCAGAAAATGATCATAAGACCAAGTGCTGGCAGTGATAAATGTGGAAAAGTAAAAAGTAACCATAACAAAACACTGGAAATACCATGTTCACTGACACAAAAAAACGACATTTCGGTTACAGTGCAATACCACATAAAATGTAGACTTTACTACTTATAACAAGTAGCCTACGCTGCTGTTGATGAGTCTGCTATTCATGATACATTCCACTAACTTTGAGAACACAGTAGATCAAGAGATGTTTGGAAACCTCCGGTACCCCTGCCTCGTATACAGTGAAATCTCTTTAAAAAGCACCTTGTAGGACCGTGGAAAACTATACTCAAAGTGACATACGCCCTAACCTAAAAACTTTAAATACAGGGTGAAATAGTAAACTGTGGGATATAGCGCCCTGAAGCAACATATGGGTTATAAGGGATGCCGCAGTGGAAGGCTCCGGATTAATTTGGACCACATGAGGTTTTTAACATGATAGCATTAAAGGCCGTGTTCACCAGAAAATCTGGTGTCGGCATTGTGAGGGAGAAATCACGGGCATGGCTCTGGCAGATGGTCCCCGGAGAGCCACCTAAAAGGCAGGTGGGCGACCTGGGTCACGTGATCTTGCGGCGCCATAACAACCTGCTCACCGGATAGTGAGCAAACTGCCCACCGCAGCAGGTGGCAATTAAATTAATGACTAGCTAGCAACCTGGATCGCACAAGGCCCAAAGATGGGAGCACCTGCCAGTGGCGCATCACTTGACCACTGCGCCAGGAGGGGTACGAGGACTCTCAGGAATCTAAGATAATGAATTTTTATGGCACAAGGACATCTGTGGCCAAAGAAAGCAATGGCAAAAGGTTTTTTCTCCTACTCAAGGTGGGGTCAAAAACCCATTTCCCATGCATTTCACCCTAAAGAAGCTGAGCACCAGGCAGGGGAATGCTTGTACCCATTGTATCACCGGTGGGTAGCCGGCGGCACTGAGGATCGAATCCCACACCTGCTGCATGCGAGGCGAATGCTCAAACGACTAGGCCACCGCTGCGGTCTATCAGGGATCTATGAATGTAAAGTAAAGAATGACCTTCTGCATATATGAGAATCAACCCATTAACCCATGTCGAGCACGAGCAAAACCTTATTTCTTCTTCACCATGTCACGGTCAAACTCAACGCAGCCCTCTGCGAAGAATTATCGCGTCGTCCCCACCCCCTTCTAAACATGAGCCTAGTGGCACACTTGTTGAATAATAATAAAAAAAAAAAGTTGCGCATCATCTAGGCCACTGTGTTGTGCCTGTGCCTCCGCATTCAAGAATGTAGCTGCATGACCACTGGCTTGCGAGACTTGCTGACGAAAAGGGGCAGCCGCCGGTTTTCGCTGCCGCCACTCGTAAACAGGAGGACAGTAACGTGAAGCCTGCTGTGCTTTCATCATCATATAAAAATGTTAAATTATGTCGAAGCACCAGAATTAGGCAACATTATTGTTCGCAAAACTTGATACAACATAGCTCTATAGTTTAGTTCATTCTGAATTCAATGATATAAGATTATCTGAAATTGCACAAGAACATAATAAGAACTTCTGTAAGGCTAGTCATGTTTGCACAAAACATGCAGTGGAGAAAATCGCATATGAAGTGCGTGCCAGCGATTCGAAAGTCATTTTAGATGCCCCAGAAAATGGCAGGATGTGGACGTTCCAAGAGGATTAAACAATAGTGAGTAATACCAGGATGTAGGGAAGTGCCAGATTTCGAACGAGACTAAGATGGCAGCCATGGGGATGCAATTGCACAAAGTTATGCACATTTTGCTCCGAAATCGCTATTTCAGCGCTTCAGAGATGTCAAATATATCATTTTTTTTTTTTTTTTTTGCAGCTGGAGGTCGAATTAGACTTTGAAACTTTGCAGGTAGGTAGTTTAGAGTATACTGAAAATGAAGATGTCATTTTTGAAAAATTGAAATTTTCGCATTTTTCTGCCATTTCAGGACCCACATCTCCCCTTAAAGAAATCAAACATTGCCACTTCAAGTGTTGTATCAACTAACTAGACTTTCTCTTCTGCTAGGTTCCCAGGGGACTAGAAAACGTTCTTTAGTATTCACGCTGGCGAGGAGCAAAAGTTTTACAGCATTGGGGACGAGGTTACGGTGCCTCCTCATTTGCTCTCTAACCAAGAGGTGTGATCACAGTTGTTTGCTGTATCTGAGACATAATACCATTCCCTCATACATGCTTTGATGGTAATACTGCCCTCGTTCGTAATAAATGAGCATTCGTAATATATCTGCCGCCATTATAAATGAGCTTTTTTTATTTCTATTTTTCTCAAACATTTACCCCACTGAGCCATATTGCCACATTACATCAATATTTAATTGGTGTAGTAAGGCTGATGATGATGATGATGATGACATCAATATTTGGTAGATATTCTCCCACCCCATCCATTTTCCTTACTCATGTACTGTCGGTTGCAAAAGTTTACAGTCCATACCGTACATGAAGTAAATGAAGTACACATTTCTGTTCCAAGTGCAATCGCATCTGCCCAAGCAGAAACCAAGGGACACCATACATCCATGAGAAATCACGACAGATCCGGATCACTGCCAGCACAGTGACAGGCACATGCCTAAAAATCAAATTTTTTTGATAAAATTTGAACAAAACGTGCAAAGATATGATTGTATGCAGAAAAGAAAAATTTTAAAGAAACCTTGGAACAAAGTAAAATCTCCTTGATATGTCCTGGTTCATATGCTCTATACTGCAGAGCATAAAAAATTGTCCCATAGAGATGCACTATATTTCCTCCCATTAATACATTTCCGAATAGCACGATATCCTGGCTACTACATTTAAATTTTCCACAAATTCTAGTCTTACAATAAGCAATGCTGTAATGGTGGCTAGTTGGTTTGTCATCTTCAGGTTGGCGCACTATACTTTGGCACATGCCAATCAAAGCTTGTGAAAAGAAGTGTAGTGTACTCGTCCCTCCGGCAGTGTGTTAAGAAATCGTGTGGTCACGAAATGGAAAAAAGATTACAAACGCAAGTTGACAGGCTGGTCGCAAGCAGATTTCCTAAACATCTGATTGGCTCAATTGCAGAGATGACCAGAGAGGTAACCAGGCCAGAAAATAAGACGACGAAGCAAAAAGAAAGGGCTAGGCCTGTTGTATCATACATACACAAGGTATCGCACCGGATTAAGGAAACTGCAGCAAAACATGAAACCTCCGTTGTTTTTTCAGGCCCCCAAAAACTGATCTCAATGTGCAGAAAAGTTAACTTCCGGGATAGGAAAGAGTTGGCACGACAAGCGGAATCGACCATTAAAAGAAGATCACAAATTGTGATAAGTGTGTTGTGTACAACATCCTGTTGTCTTGCAGCACGAGATACGTAGGCCAGACCGAAAGATACATAAACATCAGACTGGGTGAGCATCGAAGAAACTGCGGCAAAATTAACAATCCAAGCAATCTCGCCAAGCATGTAGCTCGCTGCAAAGAATGCATCCCAAGATTCGAGGAAACCACTATAATCGGGCATTTCACAGACCGGAATGAAAGAGTAATCTTTGAAGCATACGAAATGGCACAGGCTGGTGCCACGGAATGCGTAAGCGATCCATCGATAGTGGTGAAGCAAAGCGAGATTCAATGATTAACAAACAGCGCAAAGAAAAACGGTGAAACACGGGTTACGGTTTCATAAATAGCACTTAACATCTTGTATCTCATCCGTGTTTGTACATTTGTTCTTTTTATGTGAGTATATGAGAGCAGTACATTTAAAACAGTTGAAAGTTCGCGCACGTACCTGTCTTGTCCCGTTTTTTGTAACTAGTCCTTGTGCCACAGTATAGCGCGCCAACCTGAAGGTCTTACAATATGTTTAGCGACCAACCAAACGTGCAAACATACAAGTGGGCCAAATATGGGGGGGCATGCAATATGAGATGGCACAGCCACCTGCCAGAGTGGCTTCTCTGCACAGCTTTCGTGTAAGAGGGCAAAGCGTGCATGCACACACGTACACACAAAAAACTAGTGCGCTAACCTGCAAGCGGGCCACTTCTATGGGGACACGACATGAAGAGGAGAAATGCACCGGCTTCTCTGCAAAGCCTAAACACTAGGGGGCGAAGCTTCTGAGGACCACAACAACATGCTTACATACGAGTGGAGCAGGTCTAGGGAACCCAGCATGAAAAGCATAAAATGGTGCGACAGTCAGCCCACCGCGGTGGTATCCCCGCATTGCTTAGGTGCAAGGGTGCGAAGCATTAAAAAAATCGGCTACTTTCACCAGTGCTGTCAAGAGACACGGTTTGTTGCGAAGTCCATACAGCGGTAAGACAACGTAAATGCGGACTGAATTCTGCAAGCACTAGCTAAGGAGCTATTCAGACCTTGTGCCAGAAATGCTTTACTAATTAATGTCTTCATTCCTCATTCAACAGTTCCATTTCTCAAATTTAGGTAGTTTGAATCATACGTTTTCCAGGAAAATATATAATTTTTTTCGCATATTTTAAAAAATGTATCAATGAGGTTTTACTATATGCTATCCAATAGCAAATACTTCTGAAAAAGAACAACGTTTAGCTCATAGTTTTCTGGCTAAAGAACAATCCCTTTAGGCTCTATAGTTGGGCACGCCATTGGGCAAAACAGTCGGCAAACCCTTCACAACAAAGGTGGTATCAAATCCTGTCCAAATCATGTGGAAACCATACAAATGAGACAAAATAACATTGGTAACGTCAACACCTTTTTCAAAACAGCCACTGAGTTGAGCAAAATGGGCTGAAATAAGAAACTAAGCTGCCACTGATATTCTAGGCTGGTTTTTCGAGTCTTCTTTGACCTCCGAGCTAAAGTCAGATGATGATGCAGCATCCTCAGAGTCACTACTACTATAGATTGTCGACAAAACAAACCATGAATGCAGCTAAATCTTGACATTTGCCACATTTCAGGGCGTGTGCTACGCTGGCAGAGGTGGCCATTTTCAACTTCTACGCATCGCTGCTTTTCACAAGTGGTTAAAAAAATCAAGGCCATGCGGAAAAAGGAGACAAACTTAAGAAAAAAATTAAACTGCAGTTTTCTAGCATCAAGGTAAATGGCGCAACATGTATAAGGACAGCACAAAGGCATTTGAAATTGGCATTCACATCCATTGTTACCGTGCTAATAATGGGCGATGGGAAAGTTTTTTAAGCGATGTTTATTGCCTCAGGGCATAAAAGGGTATGTAATGAGGGATGGCGAGAATGCTTAAATATAAAAGGTTTGCTGATCTAATGAAATCAAGGAGTGAACGATGATATGGTCCCCGTGTCCAAGCAGTATACGAATCCGGATTGTTTGGCGAGAAACCCGCTCCCGCCAGGTGCCGAATTCTCGTCAGCTTCAGTGCCAGGCAATCCTACAGCAGGTGGTGAATATCGGCCGCACCATCTCAGTTCTTGCAGACTGGACACCCGGGGAGGGGATATAAATCTTGAAATTGCGGCCACTTGCGTGTCACGGCTGGAGTTAGGGCAACCCCAGCCCGGATCCTCTGAAGCGCAACCTCCTCCGTACAGGAGACCGCGGGTGAGGGTTAGAGCACGTGTGTGGCACCAGTGGTGTTCCTTTCTTGTTAAAAGGAGGGTGGCGTCATACAGAGTGAGGCCTCGAGGCAAAGACGAGGTTGGGGTCGAAAGATGGGTCGCAGAATCTGCACGGCTTTGTGCGCTCAGGAGGTCACGCGGGACCCACTCAATATGGATTTGCTGCAGGATGCACGCCGCTGGATGATGGATGTCTTGGCAAATTTCTTGGGTGCGACTGACACATCGTAGTAGGCGTGTGACGTGAAGGAAAGAGTTAAATCTGGATATACAGTGTAATCCACTTATTATGATACCAGCTATAAAGATATTTCACTTATAATGATTATATTCTTTAGATTTATCAATTCTCCCATTGCCTCTATGTAAAAATAAACCATATAACGACACAATTATCGGAAAAATGACGGATACAACAATAGCATTCTGGCTGGCCGGATGGGGTTTACCACAAAAATTTGTCTGGAAGTTTGATAAATAATAAAATACTTTGCAGCAAATGACACAAAAACTTCGCGAACGGACCGGCGTGGCGAAATCCATGAGGCAGCGTTGCTTACGGCCTGGGGAACCAAGCGCTATCATATCGTTTCAATCACCGGAGGAAGGAGCTTGCTTGGCTGCAGTCCCACAATGTTGTCTCACACAAATGGAGATGGCTGGGAATTTACTTCATATTTTTTTAAGTGTTCGCTTCTCTTGCGTGTTCCCCTGTTTCACGCTGTCCGCAGCGCAGTCTTGGGCAGCGCACCAAAATGCTGTGCACTGATAACATTGCAGCATGTATTTTTTGAAAGGACCTCCGAAGGGGCTGGGGGTGGCTCGCTCGGCGAACTTGGCAGAGCGGTGTGCCCTTGACAGGAGCACCGGTGGCAGTGGCTACATGCATGGGGTAATACACATGCATGGGGGAATACATGGGTGTGTGCTTTTTGCTTTTTTTGCCGGTCCAGATATAACGATAATCAGTTACAACCATCGGATTTTTCAGTTTCTCTCAATACCTTTATAAGTGGATTGTACTGTCTGAAGCTGAGACAGGTCGGCAAGTTTTGTTACGTGCAGCTACAGTAAAACCTCGTTAATTCGGATAATACGGACTGCCGCTAGGATCCTGCCAAATGCCCATGAAAGTCTATGGTGTAGGAAGCTCGTTTATTTAGATGCCGCAGGGCACACATCAGTTAATTAGAACGGGGCTCCAAGGGGCACCATGTCGAGATATGACGTGTTTGACAAGTGAACGTCCAGATATCCGTCTACAGGCCTCAATTGCAATTGCGTATTACACTGTCTTTCCCGCACCTCTGATGAGTGTGGAAAGACAGGCATGTTGGCGGTTGGCTGGTCCCGAGAAAGAGCCCGGCCGCTAGTTTCGTTTTTGAAACTTCGCCACTAGCCCGTGCCAACAGCAGCTATCTGCTGTGCTCACTTATGCGAGCCAGCCAAGCCGCCCACCGTCTGGTACGGTTGCCTTACTGCTATTTTTTTTTTTTTTCGAAGGTGTCTTGCTCCTCCGGCTTCAATGCGTGCTTCCGTCTGTGTCATATTTTCGTTCTTCCAGTACGCCGAAACTCTACCTCGTCACGTGTTGTTCACCGTTTGTGCGGTGAGGCCTCCTCACATGCGATGCCAGATGCAAAGAAGCTCCAGCACTACCATTTCAGATACTGAAAGTAGCCGCGGAGAGGCCCTGACCATTGTGGAGCAGTTTTGCTTCCGCCACTCCCGATAGTGTGCGTGAATTAAAACATTCGACGGAACTGCGAGAAATCGCTATTGCTGTGCAGTTTTCATCTTAAAAGGACATGACAATTGCCTACGGTCCCACCAAATAAATTTTGCTTTTACGCAAACGGTCTTCGGCAGTGTTGAAGGGCCATTTGAGTGGCCACTTCCTTGAAGCCTGAATTAACGAGGCTTTACTGCAAGACATAAAAACTCGAGAGAACAATGCAGTGAAAACCGAAATGAAAAATAAATGTGGATGAATTCACCTCACAAACGTTCACAGTAAACCCTCTATTCAAATTTGTCAACATGGGCCAAACAGTTCGAGATCGCACTGATAACGCAACTGCAGCAGCATAGCGGCAGCCACGGTGCCACTACATGTGGGGAGGGGAGAGTGGGGAAGGCAGGGGAGGTGGAGCAGTTGGAGGTGCCTGCCTTTTCCCAAGTCTACCCTATCTTGGTGTCTGCCCAGCCGCAGTTGCTCTAGGAAACGGACTCTCATCTTCATATTGCAGCTGCTCCCTGCCTGCTGGCTCCCACCATGCATATGCTGCCGGCTCCAGAATAACATGAGCAACTGAGCAGTGGCGGT
Organism: Amblyomma americanum; assembly: GCF_052857255.1. Classification (NCBI taxonomy): domain Eukaryota; kingdom Metazoa; phylum Arthropoda; class Arachnida; order Ixodida; family Ixodidae; genus Amblyomma; species Amblyomma americanum. Next base: position 186,282,193 of record NC_135497.1, read on the forward strand.
GGGCGTGCACTATTTGTCTCATCCCTTCTTTGCTATGTCCTGTTGTTTTGCACTGCTCAACATCATATGTTGTAGTGACACTTAGCATGATGCTACAAAAACGAAAGCTATGGAGACTACGGCATTTGCTATGAGAAGGCACCAATCGCACTGGAGTATGGTGCATTGTATCAACTGCGTTCTCTAGCTGCGATCGTATGTCCCTCTCCTGGCGATCCTTCCTTCTTTTATTATTCTAAATCTTTTGGGCTGCTCGGCCAAATTTTAAGTAATGCAGCACTAGCTAATAGACAGTCGATGCAGTGAGTTAGTTATATCAAGGTCAACCACCGCAACACCTTCATGACATGGAGTTCACAAATACACATGCTTCAATGGGGCCAATGTTGAGAAACTGAGAAGCTTCATAATATCAAGGAATTCGCTGCATTGAGGTTTGCGACATTCAGGCTTAACTGCAATGCTAATGAAGTGACATTTAGTGGATAAAGTACGTATTACATCTTCTCTAGAAAACACAAAAGGTAAACAGATCAGGCGCTATACACAATCTACGAACTACCAGCACGCACAGTTCCCTCTATGCATCTCAACAATCAGGTCTCATCTTGTCTAACTAAAGTAATCAGCATATACTCAGGCTAGAGCTGGCTGAGGCAACTCTGAACCTTGATAGATAGAGAAACAATAAAAACATTGAAAAATTTAAAATAGCGTATCAAAATATTATCCTCTAATCATGATAAGTGCAACACAAAACATGTTACCTTGCATATATAATGCAAAATGCAAACAGGCAAACATAACTGAGCAATAAAGCACTGAAAGTAGACAACTGGTGACTACCAAGAGTTTGGATTTGACTATGAAGTAGCCTAGCATTAATGTTCACAATAATTTTACTCATATATAACATATGAGTCCTTTGGTAAAGATGAGAGAGCTTCATATTAATCATTATGAAAATGCAACACATCTTTTTGCAATAAATTCAAGCTTTCTGAATGCCACAAAGCCAAATCCGTTTCCAAATAACCTAATAACACAAAATACTTACAAACTACAATGTTTGTTCCATAGCTGAGTGCCGTTATGCCCTTTACTCAGTTTGGGGAATAGGGAAGCAATCCACCTATAGTCTGTTACAACTTGAGAATGCAGCAGAAGCCCCACCACCTAATGCACCTGAAATTTGTATACATCTGCCGACCAATTGTGGCAACCCTATGAGGCAATGTTGCAGTACAGCTACAAACATTTTTCAAAATTGCCACCCGTGCTCTGCAGTATGCCGTCGCCTTGACTGCTGACATGGCAAGCCGGCTACACGTATTCTATGCTGTATATCGCGAATTCTGAGCAACACACTTGTGACAAACTGCCATTTGTGATATCACCGTGCGCCCTTTTGCGAGCGCTGCGAAAGGAAGGGAAAACGCCAGTAAATGCTAGCGAGCGCCATAGATGTTGCATTACACCAATTGATCCCACAGTTTATCAACACCTCAGCGGCCAACAAATACGCAGTAACCAAACTCATTTTATCCTGCTTATCATGAATGCCAGGTAGCATGCACGTCATAAAGCTGAGTCATTCATATGCGCGCCATATGTGCGTGTTCTGTGCTCGGTGAAGCGGATAAAAGCCATCAAGCGCCAGGGTTGTAGCATAGCACCAGTTTGGGAAACGCCAGTGTCCCTGCACCACCACAGCCGATTCCATCGTGGTGGTGGGATCAGCACCCATCAATCGGTGTGCATTTTGCAGTACTTTGCACTTAAGAGACTGCATGCCTATTTAGCATCAACCCAATGCCCACTCAATGAAGGGCAAAGATGCTCCAGGTTTGTGTAATAAGTGCAAGGTTATAAAGTAGAAAGTTAGTATGTGTCTGCTTTGGTATTCACACCACATTCTTCCCCCGAGAACGCAAGCAGTTCCCCATGTTCGCTGTTGAGGGTCTCCATCTTGCCACAGCAAGTAGGAATGAAAAGTGATTTTTCGCACGTGGCTCATAAGACAACTACTGCTTGTGTATGTCTTGGCCAGTTGTTTTGGTGTGGAGATGACAGCGTACCAGACACGCTGGCTGAGAGAGAAATGCATTCCAATGTCACCGACAGCTCGCGTTCATGAAGACAAAAAGGCGCACGCAGTGATACAGAAGCATGAAGACCTGCAAAGCGTGCCATGTACTTGGCAATACTTTTTCTGGTATTGTTGTTGTGAATAGCAAAATTCTTTACTTTTTTGAAAGTAACTAATAGACTGATTTCATCAGCAGTTACACTACGCCACCGCTGCCGCGATCCACTATGGGAGTTATGATACTCCGGCCAGTGGCCGCATCAGCACGACGCGTGGCGTACGCGCGAGAAGCAGTCCTGTTTGCGTTGCCACAAATTATTTCGCTGCATGAATGCTGGATTTGTGAGAGAAGTAAGTTCACTTGAGGGGTGTCATGTGCTCTGACAACAGCATGAAACTGAGGGCCCCGGATATTTAGTTTCCTCGAAAAGGTCTCCGAGATCGTAGGTCATGAGAGGCAGCTCAAGTCCTGTTCGGCACATTTAGCCGTCTTGTCCCTGTTGGTCAGTCTGCATTGGGAAATGGTAAATTTTCAAGGTCTAAAGCACTGAAATGCCTCATGTCCAACATACTCGGACAAAAATTTTGAAAATTAGAAAATTGTAAGACACTGTTACGGAAATATTGAAGGTAATGGTCCATTCTTCTGATATGTAGCAATATCTTTGTTTTAAAGTACACCGATAGCATCGAACAGTTAAGACTGCCATAGAAAACCAATGGGGAACGCTTTTCATGATAGCAAAAACATTAATAGACAAAAAATTAGGGGTGTGCAAATATTGAAATTTTCGATACGAATTGAATATGAAGAAAAAATGGCTTCAAATAACGAATATCTGGTCAGCACAAAAAATAAATTCAGAAAAGATAAACAAGCAAACATTGTTGCTCATATTTTTTTCAAAACAGTGTATGGCCTTTGCAACTGAAATAAACAAAACTAGACTGCCTGAGCACCATATAAAAAAAAAATACGATGTGCACAGAAATGTATACGAACAGCATAACAGTATCCAACCTGTAATGTGGTCAAGCAAAATGAAATCCATAACATGACAAGACTGGAAACAAAAATAACATGATGGCTAGTAAAACCTCATTAATTCGGAGTTCAAAGAACCGACAGAAATGCCCGGGTTATTCGAAGGTTGATTTATAAAATGCCCAGCGGCCCCGGAAAAAAAAAAAACTGCCGAAAATGCGGTAGTCTTATGAGGCGGCTCTATAGTGCAAACACCTGTAGTCCCATGACAAGCACCGAGTTTTGGCGTGCTGGAAGACATCGCGAACGTAAGCAAGATGGGAATACACATTGACGTTGGAATGGCGAGACTACTTCTAAAAAGGAAAAAAAAAAATGACCAGCGACGAGTCAGTCAGCGTCTGAAAGAAGCACGGTGCTGAGATTGGACTACTGGCGAATGCACGGGCCGACAGTTGCCATTGCCACGGGCGAGCGGCGAAGCTCAGTAACCAAAACTACGCGGCCAGGTTATTTTTTTGACCTAGTGACAGGGGCCCTCCGAACGTTGTCACGCCTGCCGTTACGCCCAGTTAAGAGGTGCATGGGTTACAGTGCACCACGCAGTGCACAGTGCACCACTTTGACAGGATCGCTTGCCTTGTTGCGACACTTCAACTCGCCCCTTCGGGAGCCTCACGTGAAATTCCGCAAGTAGGCTTTCCCGCATAGCGTAGTTGACCAAAATATGATGGTGGTGGTCACGCTCAGAGAGTTAAGGTGACAGAACGAGTGCCATGGGTGTGGGCATTAATTAGATAACATATTACGGAAGGATAAAAAGTAAACGCGCTTTCGTGTTGCAATTGTTAGAAGCGGGTCATCCCCCATCTCGTTCGCAGCATGTGTGGTATGTGGGAAAGCCCACTTGTGGAATTGCGCACAAGGTCAAGCCTAGCAGCATCGGAATGTGATCGGTCCACGCGATAAAGGATGGAGAAGAAAGAGAACAAGGCCTTTATATTGTTTTCCTGAAACTTTAAACTCTATATTCATATAATTTGCCCAGATATAAAGCTTTTGCCACAAACAAATTTACAAAAGTCTGAGCGGTATACGATCGCTGCCGAGTATTCGGGAATTTTTGAATATTCGGAAATTACGAATATCATTTCTCGAATACGAATATGAACCGAATATAAAGCATATTCGATTCGTATTCGAAATTTCGAATATTTGCAAACCTCTAAAAAAAATACAAGACCGCTGTCAGGTGATCTGCGGATATATTGACTCTTATAGTGAAATCTTACATTATATGAAAAAACTGCATTCATAAATGGTTTCCCGCTCAAAAATGCCTTTGTCCAGAATTAATGGGTATGAAATAGCCAACTAGGAGGCGGTCGGATTCACCTTTGTGCTGCTTCGTCAAGCTGCTGTCTTTGCAGCAATTTATGCCCAATGTAAGGTTGTGAGTGAACAACTATGTGTCATTTTATTGTCATATTCAGGAATCCGCAATGTGGATGCTTGATGCGCATATTCACTCCTGATACCTCAAGCTACAATAGTAGCAGTAGTGCTTTATCTATTTCATGGAATGAGAGAGAGTGGGTATAGAACCAGGGACACGTGGAATAATCCCCGACGATTTGCTGCACACCTGTCTTTAAGCACACGTAATATTGCCATTTTAACAACTTGTCAATTAGTCGGAATGCCACTCCAGTTGTACTCAGTATTTCGAAAATAAAAAAAATGGCAGGATTTTAACATAGTTAAACCAAGTAGACGTGCGAAAGCATGTGTTTAGCCTGATTGGCCCATGGTTTTGCTTTGCTTGGTGATTGGTACATCTGGCGACATTAGACTCAGGTTTAACTCTGATCGAGGTTAAGCTGATCTGATCTGTTCGCGCCGCAGATAGAAGATGATGAAGACAACAGTGTGCAATGCAGAGCATGAGAGCCAGTTGCAGTTTTCCGCCGCGGTGGCCGAGTGGTTACGGCGCTTGGCTGTTGGCCCGAAAGACGTGGGTTCGATCCCGACCAATGGCGGTCGAATTTCGATGGAGGCGAAATTCTCAAGGCCCGTGTACCGTGCGATGTCAGTGCAAGTTAGAGAACCCCAGGAGGTCGAAATTTACGGAGCCCTTCACAACGGCGTCTCTCATAGCCTGAGTAGCTTTGGGACGTTAAACCCCCATAAACCAGTGAGTTGCAATTTAACATGAGGCGTGACCAGCTGCGCCGATACCATACTCTCGTGCAGTGGCCAGCGAAGCTGATCTGTTCACCTTGCCACAGGTTCGAATCCCAGTCGCGGCAGCACGTTTTATTTATTTTTTAGCAGCTTTAGTCGTGAAGTACAGCGCTCGCTCTAAAAAATGCTTATCTGCTGTTCACTCATCAGTCAACGGGTTCAGACTTATACTGAGAAAATAACGAGAGTGAGTCGCATGGGAGGCGCATTGGCAGCAAAGATTGTATTGCCCTAAATCAAAGAGAAATTCGTGTAGCAACAATCTGCTCAAAAATCAACTTATTGGTCACAAAATTAAAAACCATTCAACCCTAATTTGGCACGTTCAAAACCTGCCAGACTGGCTTCTCCTTTTATCATTTTGCACTGAACACAAGTGTTTGCCACAACTCTAAAAAAACAGCATAGCTCGCTCCTACTCCTTAGCTTTCCTGCTGGTAACTCGCCAAGCCACCGTGAAGTTATTTATATGTTTATATGAATAAAAAAGAACTACCGCATAGCCAGTTTTAGACAAAGAGCATGATGAAAAAATAAAGACAGCAAATGAACTGTGACATGGCTATAGCGATTGCCTAGATGAACACAACGAAAATTAGCATGGCAAAATGAAGTGGCAAGAAATGTAAACACTGTGCGAAGACGTTAAAACACATTCATCACTATGTGCAGAAATCTGCTTGCAAAATGAGCAAAAGGGACGGTCCAGCGTGTTTTCATCGTCACCTGCAACATTTTAAACGACAAGGTTCGAGTAACAAGCGCAGCATCGCCACCGCAGTCACTCAACTACCTACAGCGACTGAATACATTTTCAATGCTGTGCCTGCTGCGATTAGCACTGCACACCTCGAAACTCCGTAGTGGTGCCTCTTTTTCATTTCGCTCAAAACAGTAAATTAAACAACGGAACGCTATTGCGACAGGGTATAATGCCAATCAAGGTGCCAGGTAAAGTGGGCTGTCGTGCAGACGACGCCACGAAGGACTACAACCAAGATGGCGCTTGGCCACTTCCGGTAAACGCGCGCATGCGCAGTGGGCTTTGTGAAACCGGTCTATTTTATTCAGGTAGAGGAAGAAAAATGCTTTTTAGGAGAAGATCGCTCAGCTGTTCAACGTCAAGCTTTTACTGAAAAAAACTTTTTGTGTTGCTGTTACAAACGACCTATGCTCACAAAAGCATTTTTTAAAGCGTACAACTTCCAACTGGTCATTCTGAGCTTGTTCTAAATACAGGATTTGGTGCCCCTAGCAGTGGTTCTAGGCACTCTCTTATCTGTTGAAAAGCCAGAAAGTCAGTGAAGTTGGCCGAGGTGGGGCCTCTGCTGCATTCTCAAATTGCAAGTGGCTGCAGTGTAGTTCACACAATGAATGTGTGTGCATGGCAGAATAGACTTTTCCGCTCATCTACCTTTGGAGATCCCAAGAAGAGCCCTGTCCAGTCAGGACATACCCCCATCAGTGTGGAAGTGTCCAAGCTGAGCCCTCCACTCATCAGCTGGTCGTGCAGCCAGTCCAGGTCAGAATCGATGGACTCCACATGGTCTGCAAAAACCCTGCAATCAAAACACACAAGATCAAGCTGTGCTGCACTAAGGTGCATGGTTATGTTCTTGCTTACAATGTTTACTATTCTGGCAAGTAAGCATTACTAACAGTTCTGGCTAAGTTTTGCTCTGGCTAGTTCTGGCTAATGTAGTGTGGGAGAGCTTAAATTGAAAAAAATGCAACCAGTGCCATGCAACATCTCATTCTTAATAACCGTGTCTACTGAGCACAACATAAGAATGCACTATGGTTGACACAGTCACAAAAATCAAGATCAGTACACAATATAGCCCACTGTTAAGATCACCCACTTGGGAGAGTAGTGAGCTGCCAACAGACTTTGTTCCTGATCTCCAGAAATGTGGTGCTTGCAAATGCATCAGGCACATCCTTTCTCCACTGCAGTGGGACACTCCAGCAAGCACATTTATATCGCCTCAAAGTTCATTCTGTGCCATAGAATGAATCTAAGCTTGCTCATATACCAGTGCGCTAGGTCAAATGTCCAAACTCTTTTCAGTACAGTTGCCAGATTGTTTGCAAGTCCAAGAAATGTAATTTGTGTCAGCACATGTAACTCCCTTTGTTTCTATGAGCGCAACCCTTTGTAATCAATATGTGCCACACTGCTTATAACAATGAAGAGGAGTGGTGGTTTACCAAGCATTAGCAGTAGGCATGTGCGAATAGTGGTTTTTTGGTTTGGAGCGAATTCGAATCGAATAGTAATTTTCTTCAAATAATTTTGAAGCAAATATTTCAAATACTTCTAGCACACAAAAGTTGAATGGTACATGGGCATTTTAAAAATCATGCATTTTTCTAACACACAAGGCCATTTCCAGAAAAAGAAAGAGAACGCACTGAACTTCATCGCACTCATTGAAGCATGTCGACGTCCTGCAAAAGGGGCCATTGAAAATTGGGGAGTTGGCCTACATGCAGAGCCAGCACATTTAGGAGAGTGCGAGACCTACTATTATGAGACCTATTATTTCGATTGCATCGTTGCGTAGCTATTGCTTTTAAGCGACGAATCCATAAACACCTGCTAGCAAGTATGCAGGGTTCTCCATTACGGGTAGCCAAGTTTCATCGCAGCGCCCCCCCCCCCCCCCCCCCCCCCCCCCCCCCCACCCACGCCCCTACTGTCAAAACGCAGTGCAAAGATGACGTATGTTGCCATAGTTTTTAGTAGTATCGTCACAAAACATGCATGGCCATAACCCTGCACTTTAAACGATGGGATAGGTCCAAAAAAGTAAAACCATAGGGGAAACTTCGCGCCGCCATTATATGACTGGGGGGGAAGGCGTTGCCCCCCCCCCCCTATGCACGCGCCTATGCCTGCTAAGCGTACCCACTGCGCGCCCAGTGCCGCCCCGCATCAGGCATTGGAAAAGGGCACCCGTCACAATGTGTCTCATGCTAGCTTCCTCTCGTGCTCGCGTCACCGCGCTTGATTCGCGAATTTCGCGTAAAGAAGAGAGGCTGAGGCACTCGTTCCGCACTCGTTCTGCGGAGATCAAGAGATCATCGCGACCTCCGATCCACAGCCGCTATGGCGATACGATTCCGCGGGGGGCCACTGCATATGCGGAGATCGCGACGTCACAGGGCACCAGCCAGGTGTTTGCATCCCTGCCCCGTCGGGACCAATCAGCGCGTGCGCACTAGCGACGCGTGGAAGCGGATCGCACTATGCTAAATCTCCCCACTGATGTATGCCACCGAGCACGGTTACGGCGCATGCGTACCACGGTTAGCGCGGCCGCGGAAACCTGGCAAGTATAGATCTGGGTGTCATGCTTCCGCCTGCTCGCGTCTGTTGGCGCGAACATGTGCAGACCGGTTCCGGTACGTGCACGGGAGCGCAGGCACGTGACGCTGAGTCGTCTCTTTGGTTACGCACGTGCCACATTGCGACCCCAGAGCACGAAGCAGGAGTTACAGAAACGTTATTTGCTCGGGACGAATACCTCAGAGATTTCGAATGCCAAACATTCGGTTCAAATCGAATATCGAATACTTAATTATTTGACCGAATATTCGAAATTATCGAATAGTATTCGCACAGGCCTAATTAGCAGTGAACAGGAGATGAAGGTGCACAACCCATGTCACACCAGTATGCAGCACTGGAACCTCCCAACAGCATATCAACCACACACTGCCTGTATTTTCCCTGCTAACAATGGCTTTGGATTTTCAGATGCTAGTGCGCGCTGCAGCTAAGGCATGCCAACCTACACCAAGAGCTGCCCTCACCTTGTGGTGCCGGCGGTCTTGTCCTGCAGTGCGACCTGCATCTCCATATTGGCTGGTGGAGTTGTGGCCACCTTATTATGCCCGGAGGTTTCTTCTGTAGCAACATCAGTGCTAGTTGCAGGTAAGCCTGATGGGGAGGCAGCCACAGGAGGTGTGGTGTCACCCGCAAACAAGGGGAGGTCTTCCAGCAAGATGCAGCTATCGAGCAAGTCTGAGGTACCATTGGCTGCCTGCTTGTCACCAAGCATTGCTGGCTTTTCCTCGCTAATCAAGGGCGATGCAGGAGTGACCTATATAATAAACAAAAGAAAATGCAGATGCATGCTAATTACTACACAACACAACTGTGCACCAAATCACAACCCACAAGCCCAAGCAACACTAAATGCTTCCTAATTAGAGCAGTAATTACTCATTAACATTCACCTCAGCACAACCATACAGTTACAAAGGAAAGCTACATGGCTTTCTCAGAAACCACGCAAAGAAACATTTTTCCTGCCCTGAGATTTGAACCTGCAAACACTGAATGTCCATAGCAGTTGCTCTACAAACTATGCTGACCAAGACTAGGAATAGGCAAAGTAGCGCAAGGAACGCGGACGAAAGAAAAGAGTGACAACAGATGTGCTGATTCTCTGTGCTGCTTTGCCTATTCCAAATGAAACAACCAGCCCAAATCGCCACTCTTCATTAGTTCTGACCAGGCCAGATAGCAGATGGCACAGTGAGGCTATCCTTGTGAGAACTTATTTCCACAAATGTGTAGAGTGTGACGGGGTGTTCAGCTGCAATGAAAAGGCAGGCTCATTGCCTGTGGTAGTTCCCCTGGCTGTAAAAAGTCTGCACCTTGCCACAGTTGTATACATCACTTTTTCAAACTGAAACTGCCACACACCTGAGAACCTAATCTTAAGTCTGGATAAAATATGTAACTATATTTTCATTCATTAGCGAAAAGCCTTTGTGGTTACTGCTTTCAGGTGCAGCTGCCACACAACTGACGAGACATCGCAGTACATTGTTTCAATGCATTAAAAAAATAAGCAACTGCTCCATAAGTGGCATGTCTTTGAAGCTAGTTTAGTTACATCAGCTGTGTCCACAGTGCCGCAGGCCTTGCAGCATTATCGCAGAGTCGTCAAACTGACTGAATTTGGGCACCAATGTGTGCACTACCCTTCCGATTATTGGTTCACTTACATATTTCACTGAAACTGCTACAACTGCTTCAGCCTGAATGTAAGCCATGGTTATCTTATTTAATGGAGTGACTGCCCAGAACAAACGGTGGTCCCGAGTTTGGTCCCCAGACCAGGATGAATTTTTCAACAGCAAAGATCCTGAGAAAGCTGTAAAGCTTTCTTTCATTCTAGTATGGTTTCATCCAGGCAGCTGCTGCTGAGTATTCCCTAAAGGTAGCGGTTCTGCCCTAGCGTGGCCACAAGCCATTTTTGACAATGTTTACACAGTCCCTGTGGCCCTACCGATTGTGCTAGAAAAACAAGCTTCAGCGCATCAGAAAAAGCAATATATTTACTTTTCAACAATATGTGTTGTTAGCATCATTTAACATTGGTACATGTGAAGTGAGCAAAATATGGAGCGCATAAAGAGGTATTTTTGTTCACCTTGCCCGCCTCTGCAAGGTTTTTTTTTTTTAACTACAGCGCCACAAAAGAGCTTCTCCTGCAGTACTGAAGAGCCCCTCTATAGTAAAGTCACTCAGACAGGCAAAAATCTTTACTATATCATGGTCTTTACTACATCAATTGTTGGTGATAGCATGGCTCACAGGATGACCTCTGGCTGCTTACTAAACACAAAGTGTTGGTTTATACAAGAAACATTCAGAAATACCTTACATCCTGCTCTTCTCATCCCTTTAGGTGATAATTATTCATTTTCAGTTATCACATGTTATCACGTTTTCGATTCCGTTTACATTTTGCAGGAGTACTGCATTTACATGAATACAACGCAGCTACAGATATAAAGTGAGTTTGATTCTACGTGAAAAACAAAGCTTTGCATGATCACAGCGTCGTCTTCCGCGGCCTCAGTGTCATTTAAGAGGAAATAGTTAAGAAACACGCTCGATACAGTCGAGCACAGCAAAACCACCCGTGCAGTGCTGCTGCGCCTCAGCTTCTTGCTGCCACTTTCCCGTGCTCCGCGCTGCAGTGCTACGAATGTTCGACCTTTTCTTCCCTTCCCTACCCCTCACTGCACTTTTACTGGCTCTTCTTTCTCAGTGACCCGCACCGCCTTCTTTCTAGGTTCACAGCCACCTTTACTTTTTTCATGCGCGCCGTGCACTTTGCCCCCGGGCCCAAGGTGTTCAAAAGGTTGACTTCTCCTCCTAGCTCTCAAGCTTGTTGGTGAAGCCATCTCAGAAAAGGACCATTTTTCTGCTATTCGGAATCCATCTGCCTCTGAGCGTTGGCCTCACGATCCTCGACTTCACGCGGGCCACAATGCCAGATGCCCTATACTATAGCCGTTTCTTCGAAAAAAATCTTTACTAAAACCGAAAAAAATGTACAGCCGTCTATGGAAGGTGAAATGGGACTGCAGCTTCACTTGGCTATAACCGCGGCGATGAGCGGAGAGGTTTTAACAAGTTGGGAATTTTCGATGTAACGCGCCGCTCAACCGCTCAGTCACTTACATGTGAACCAACCTTAACAAAAGGCCAAAACAGCAAAAATGACACATGTTAGAGTGGGGGCCCTATAGATTCGGGTCTAACTGACAAAACAGAAGCAGATTTGGCACATCTGTAGATTGTAAATACACTTTATTAAGTCTGAATATTTGCACCGAGCTACATTTTGTAGTTCTTTAATTTTCCAAGTTAAATTTTCAAAGCAACCAAGAATACGTGCTCTCCTTCAACTAAAGAATTTATTAAACATTTATGAATTATTTCCAGAGCAATGCACACTCTGGAACTGCATGCTACATGCTGCTTGTCCGGGAAAGCAAATGTCAGCATAAGCAAGTTGTGTATAGGATGCGAAAATTAAAATTGGTTTTTGGGGAAAGGAAATGGCCTAGTATCTGTCTCGCATATGAGGGGACACATGAACCCCACCATAAGGGAAGGGATAAAGGAGGGAGTGAAAGAAGAAAGAAAAAAAGAAAGAGGTGCCGTAGTGGAGGGCTCATTATTCCAACCGCCTGGGGATCTTTAACGTGCACTGACATCACATCGCACAGCACACGGGCGCCTTAGCGTTTCGCCTCCATCGAACACGACCTCAGCGGCAGCGTAAATGCGGCCGCCGCGGTCGGGTTCGAACCCGGGAACTCCGGATCAGTAGCCGAGTGCACTAACCACTAAGCCACCACGGCAGGTGGTATAGGATGCATAGTTCAAAAAAAAAGAGAGAGAAAGAGAAAAATTCCGTTTGTGCCCAAACCCGTTCCATTAACGAAAATTTGGTATAGGATGCGCAGTTCAAATTTTCGTTAATAGAACGGATTTGTGCACGAACAGAATTTTTCTTTTTCTCTTTCTTTTAACACATCTAGTTCCATGCATACTGGCAGGAATGGGCGCCGGCATGGAGCACATACTATTCGCAGCTCGACCAAATTAACTGATGGCGCATTAAGTGGGCGAACAGGAGCAGTCAATAGCATTCCTAAAGGTGTTCCCGCGAGAGTGGGCGCCTTCCAGTGGGAGAATGAGAGTGGGAGCCCTTTGATCCAGTGGTAGAGTAGGAGCAGTGCTGCTGCGGCAAACGCAGTCAAGAGCACTACAGGCCGCTCCCTCGTAAAAAGTGCAGTGTGAAAAAGCCATGTGACATCAAAGGGGCTGCGAAACACTGCTTGAACGGATGCCGGTTACACTTCAGATGGATTCCTTATGTCACACAGATGCTGAATCAAAAATAATTACAAGAATCGATGCATAGGAATGGGAGATATTCAATGAAGAAATTTCAAAATACAAGCAAACAAAGTGCTGCCCTCAACTCGATTTTCGCACAGCTTCCCATTCCCATTTCACTCTCCCAATGACGACACACTGTGCGACCAATCAAAACAGCCTATCTTAGCACGTGGCGGAAGTTTACACTCCATGGTTGCCTGTTCTCTGTAACTCATTCATGCCAAGGCTGGTAGCGCCGTTTGCACGGTTACAACAACCATGTGAACGCCCAGCTGACCCAGCGATGCTTTACCGTCACGTCAACGGCGCAGAAGGGAACACTGTTCAGTGACCTTCCCTGACTTATGGATCCGAACTGGATCCAAACTCGAGCGCGAGATACTGCGACGGTGTGACGGCCTGCGCAAAATATCAGACACATTTAGCATAGCGCGTACCGCTACTGCTTACCGCCTACCATTGCCCGTCACTCCTAGCGTGCTGGTTGGTCACGGCGAGCAAGGAGCGCGCGCTGTTGATGGCAACGTGGCGCCATCTGGCGACGCCGCCTGGCGATGCTCCACAAGCTGACGATGCACACTGCTAAATGTGAAACGAACGGCTTTTTTCTTTGCATCCTTCCTTGGCACCAAAACGAACGCTGTGCAATGGCTCGATCAGATCGATGCCGCAAAGCCGTTCTCAGATACATAGAGAGTAGCCATAAGTGTTGTCTGCTAGGTCGTAGGATGTTTACAGAGAAGCGCAATGTCCTTCGATGCAAAAAGAAGCCAGGGCCTCTGGTGGTGTACTTTTGTTTTACTTGCTTTACAGCGCTTTTATCTAAGGCAAACAAGTTGGTTTTGTTGATGTAATATAAAACAAAAAAACTTGACAAAACATATCTCTAGTTAGTAACCCAATTTGGAGTATATTTACTGTTTGTCCAAACATAAAGCTCCCACTAAGTGATGTCATATTCACTGCTAAAAACCGCCACTATATGGTGACACCGTCAGTACCACGAATTTCTTTTGCGAGCTAATTAAAATATAAAATACCACAGTACGCGCGGTACGACCGATGGTAATAGCATCACTATAACTCATTCTATGCAATCAAGAGGCAAAACAATGCAATGATTATGTGTTTCGGGGCCCCTTTAAAAGCCATACTCTTGACTTTTCTTTTTAATTCCATTGCTCTGCACATGCACACCTTTCTCTTCTTTCTCCCCAGACCCACTGGTTAAAAGCAATCTGCGAGCTCATACCGGGCATGTGCAGTGCGTGTTGGTGACAGGTGCAAGCAGCAGCTGCAAGCTCACACCTGCCACTTTACACGTGCAGCCGGCGCCTGGTGAAAGCGGATTTAGATCACGCCTGTGGACACTGACTGTTCCACTTGTGGCATGGACGACACTGTAGAGCATGTGCTAGTGGTCTGTCCGATATATGCGTGCCAAAGACAAACATTGCCTGCTTCCTTGAAGCGTTTGGACAGCAGGCCACTCTCGGAGGACTTACTGGTAGGCACTTGGCCGCAGAGTTGACAAGTAGCCCAGGCAATGCAGGTGCTTTCACGTTTTTCGAGTGACACGGGCCTCGACTCGTGGTTGTGATGCCATAAAAGGTGTGTGCACAGACTCTCATCTCTCTTCTCACCCCATTGTCACCCATCAGGACCCTTTTTCTTCTTCTGATGATAATGATGATAGTGAATTTTTATGGCACAAGGGCATCTGTGGCCAAAGAGCGCCATGGCACAAGGTATTTTTCACTTGCTCAAGGTGGGGTCAAAGACCCATTTCTCAAGCATTTCACCCTGATTAAGCCCAGCACCAGGTCAGGGAAGCTTGTACCCACTGTATCACTGGTAGGTACCCGGCGGCACTGGGGATCGAACCCCACACCTCCCGCATGCAAGGCGGATGCTGAACCACTAGGCCACCACTGCGGTCCCCCTTTCTTCTTCTCCTTTTCCCCTTCTCCAGTGCAGATGTAGCAGGCCAGATATCAATCTTTCTGGCCGATTTTTTTGCATTCGTTTCATTAAATTTATCATCAATTGGTGTTGCCTTAATTTCATTCTTAATGCGAATTCAAATTCAGCATCTCTGCCAGCAAAGATAAAAAAAAAACAGTTGTCGAAATGTATGTGGACGATTTCCAATGCAGCACCCAATGATCTGGAAACCATGACTGACAGTCATGTTAGCTAGCACGAACACAAGGAACAGTGAGGGAGCAAGCACCGCCACGTAGTATATTGCTCTTGGAGCACAGTGACAGTTCCAGTGGCAGAACAAACTTCTTCCCCCCAGCATGCTACTCCTCTACTCTACCATGCATGGCACCTCTGCTCCTGTTCACCCACTGGAATATGCATTAGACCCTGCAAATAGGTCCCACATTCATGTCGACTCTTCGATTATTTTCATATAAAAAAAATTTGCTAACAATTGCGCTTCTCCGTAATGAAAGTTTTGACTGCAGCTGCTGCGTTACTTGAACCATAGGTTACCGCATACGAAACATGCAGTGTCGCACGTAAGCGACTCTGGGTTTCAGCTTGGGCAGCATGCAGTGGTGTGCCACCACTGAGACTCTCCTCGGGCGAACTGACAACAACGCGCTAAGGCTCCGCCGCGTGCTGCTCTGTGCCATCTCGTAGCAGGCTGGTACCACAGAGCCCGTCTTCTGGCTTCCACCGTACCCTCTTCCTCCACTTTCCTCCTTACACTTTTTATCGCGGTACTTTTATCCGCCGCTGCGATCAGCATTCACTCTCTTTCATCCTCCGCAGTGCTGCTCGTTTACTCTGCTGGTTACACTGAGGCCGATGGCGAGGGATGCCACTCGACCCACGAACGGGCGCTGAAGAGGCGCTCTAAAATAAAAGGGTCAACTTATACGAGGCAATATAAGGTAACTGGAGAACAATGAAAGGAGTCTTGTCCTGATGAAGATGACCCATGACATTTTGGCAGTTGTCTGGCTGGTTTACAGCAGTCAAGCAACTATGGCATCCCCAACCAAAATGACATTAGAACCGCGTAATAGAGAGTTTTGTGTTACCACAGCAGCACATCCCGTAGGTGGTGCTACTACAAACAGCTGTTGGCATAAAAAAAAAAATGCATGAACAAGCTTGGTACCTTTTGCATTATGTCTCCTAAAGCAGCCACAGCACCCCCTTAACTCTTTCTTTTCTTATTCACAATTGCTAATGTTTACATCAGCACAGCACCTTCGTCAGTGAGGCAAAAATGTAATATGTGCGAACACCATATCAGTGCTGACTGCAAGTGAAAACATGCACACATATGAAATGCAACTGAATTTGTCGATGACACTCATCACCTTTTTCCCCAAATAGGCAGTCGATAAATGCACAACAATATTGACGCTTTGCATCAGGAGAAAAATCTTGCCACATGGCACACGATATGGCTCCTGTGGGTTGCTGAAATTCCATTTAGTTACAGTGATGGCAAAATCTTATCAAAAATATCCGATCTGCAGAAACATATTGCAAGTTTAGTGCAATGGGCCAGTTTAGCACAACTGGCTTGGCAGTGCCACCACTGGCAGGAAGAAAACATTAAATTCCTTGATAAAGTGTGCACAGTGGTTTTGTAAGGTTGTCTCAATAATAAAATAGCTACACTTGAAACCGCGAATGGATTATGCAGATACTGTAACATAAGTAGGGTTTGGACGTTTCGGTTTAAACTGAAAAAAACTAATAAAAGTCTGCCGAATTAAGTTTTCAAAATTCGGTTTTAACCGAAAAAAGCCAGTATTGCTGGCATACAAGGCACAGATAGCTGGCTGTGGAATGAGAGTTACACTCGGTCAAAGCTGAAATTAAGTAATTAGGAAGCCAGGGGCATGATGAGATGATGGCACTGTTGGATAAGCAGCTCAGCTGTGCAATCTGAGGTATTGTCCCGCTAGCTTACACGCCTCTGACGACTAGGAAGCACCACATCCTCGCCATCTGCTAACTAAGCACTATTTGTTCACTATCATCACCTGCTTGGAGCAGCTAGTCGGTGAAGTACGTTAATATGCATGCAGCACACTGACATGAAACCATGCATGCGCATCACGAAAAAGTATGCTCTGGCTACCACGACAATTGGGCTGCAGTTTTATCGCTGTCATCAACATGCAGACCATGTGGTGCCCCGCCCTCGCACTGAATGCAATGCAACAACCCAACATTGACATGTCAACTTAGTTCTTAGAAAACTTCAACTTGTTTGGTGGCTATCTCATTTAGCTTGAGTTACTCTTTTAATGACGATAGCAATTCCTTCTACAAGCACAGCTCCAAGTGCTGCTACTTGCACGCTAATTACTAGTAAACTGTTCATGATGACAACAACACAGAGATGGACTTCAATTGACTTTTGACCACACAGGATTGCTGCATTAAATCACCGAAAAGAGTCAGTATTTTATAATTAGAAATTAACATCCGCCGAAAAAAAAAGCTCTGGTTCTGAAATAAAAACCAAAAAGTACGCTGAATTTTGAAAAAATATAAACCGAAATCTTCAAACCCTAAACATAAGATAATTTTTTGGCTTTCCAGCAAACAACCAATCAAACATGATACACTTCTCGTAGACTGCTTTTCCAGTTCAACTGCTGCAGGCTCGCATTTTTGCTCTCAATGAAATCTAAGAAGAGAGCCATTTGAAGATCTCATCCCAGCAACAGCTTACCGATTTTGCAGGAGTGATCTGCATGACAGAGGAAGTAGCTGGAGTCATCTGCGCAGCCTTTACGGCAGGTGTGACTAGGTCCTTGGAACAGGCTGCAACTGGCTCCTTTGGACTAGAATCCGAAGAATCCACGACGACTTCTAGAATGTCACATGGCAGCGCGTCCGAACTGGAACAAATAAAAAAATTTGAATATAACAGTGAAATTTCCACACTCAGATTAATAGCATTAAAAGTGGAAACAGCCAATGCCAGAAGCAGTAGTGAAGGGCTTCCAAAATTGTTTGCTCAATGCGCAGTTCCAATCCACTGAAATTCATTCAACTAAAACTCATTTGCATCGAATAAAATAACGTGCAGGCGAGAGATTTTCCAAAACTTTATTTTTTCACTGCAGTTGTTTATGGCCAATAATAAAAGAAAGCAACCAGGACACATGGCTGCTGAAAGTAGAAATTTTTGCTCCATTTGCGCACAGCTTTGTCATTTTTTAAATCTTGGTCACATATGATTGAGAGTGTGTACAATTGCAGTATTATCTTGTCCCAACAAATCCTGCTTTAACGGATATTTGGATATAACCAGGGGTTCGACTTTTTATTTTTATTTTTGAAAATTCAGTACACTCTTTAAGGTGTTTATTTCAGAACGCAAGTTTCATTTTCTTTTTCGCCGATTATTAGTTTTGACAAATGAATTACTGACTTTTTTTATGATTTAATGAGGCAATTCTGTGTGATCAAAAATCTATCGTGGCATTTTTTCAGCATGAAATGTTTATTTACCAGTAATTAACATGCTTGGAGCTCTGATTATACAAGGAATTGCTTATCATAAAAAAATTGTGCTACAATTTCGTAATGTAATTTTTGAGCGCAACTGCTGCGGTATTTAACCATAGGCAACCACAGGCAGAACACGCAGTACCATGCGGAAGTGGACATGGGTTTAGGCTTCGGCAATGCGCACAGTGATCCACCACTGCTGAGATTCTCCTTAGGCAAATCCTCACTGGAAAAGTTTGCAAATGACATTACTGCTTTAGTAATGTGATACCGACACAAGCAAGGATGTCAACTCAGGCTAATGTTATTTGTTGGAAATGACACTAAATTCACCGCCTGACAGGGGGCTATTGCAGATCCTCGAAATTCAGTGGGTTGTCAAGTGCAATTCAGTGTCTTATTTGCAGGCTTCCGTCTTCTGCTTCAGATTACTTAAATTTCAAGGGACTGGTTACCAATTGCGCATGTAGCTGCTACATAAGGCACCATGTTATACACTATTTGATATTAAACTACACCATTTAACACAAAATGCCACGCATCTCTGTACAAACGGTCCCAAGCAGGAAAAGGACAATTTTGCACATGCTAACTAAAACGCCACAGCAAAATGCCCCAGGCAATGGTCGGCACAGCTACCGTTCAACATGACAATTTCAATAAGGAGATCATTCAGACAGATTAGGCGGAACACGGGAGAGACGATTGCAGCATACTATAGACAGTAGAACATTAATCAAGGTGTCGACGCATGGGTGCGATCTGTATAGCACAGTCGAAAAACCAAGCACGAAATTTCTGGAAGTGGGTGACAGCGCCGAGAAAGGGAGCAGGTGCCACAGCTCGCGTCAAGCTGCATGTCCCTCCCCCTGACTTCTCAAGAGGACTAAAAGCAACTAGAAACAACAACCGTAAGCCTGCGTGCGCTGCTTCGCTAAAGTTGTGGGGAGGGGACGACCAGGGTTGTGAGCTAAGACGCACTAGTGGGAGCCCAAGCCTTCGAGCGTGCTCTAGAACAATCTTTTCCTTCATTTGCACCACAGTTCACAGCCATGCGACCTACCATCACGCTACTGCTTTCCTCCTTGCGCTTTCTTCACTATCTTTAATCCTACACTGCATTCGCCCTCTTTCATCCTCCAATGCGCTCATTCACTCAGTTACGCCAAAGCCGACTGTGATGCTCAACGCAGGAATGGCCGTCTAAGAGCTGTGGTCTAAAAAGTAAAACAAATTAAATATGATAGCTGGCAGATAAAATACCAAGTAGAACTCTACTTCTATGAACTAGGTTATGTTATCGCTAGGTGGTTGCTCTGGGTTGAGCCAGAGCGTGCGGCATCACGTGGTGTGCGTGTTAACACCAGCGACGGAACTGCCACTCAATTGTAGCGCTAGCCAGAACATGACGTTTTTTTCATGATGTCCATGCATGGCTGCGTGTCAGTGTCCTACATGCATACTACAGTTAAACCTTAATGTAACGAACTTCAATATAATGAAATCCTCTATATAACGAAGTATTCCAGTTTTCATAACTTCTCATCCACAAAACATCATGTATTTTAGCCTTAATATAAAGAACCAGATTTTGGCCCACTTTCAATGCAACGAAATTTCGTTGGTGGCTGGAAACGAACTTGCAGAAAAATTGTATCATGGACATCAGTGCGGTTGAGCGGACCACGTGCAGAAGCGCGTATCGGAGAGCGTCCATAATATATGGGCGCCATACTGCTCTCACAAACAGAGCGCATGGCAGACGTAAATACACGTAAATATGACGACGATCACAGTGGTGAGTGCGCCGCCGGCCACGCCATCTGGGGCAGTACGGGCGAGGCTGGCATGAGCATCTGCGCAGCCTTGGCTGCCTTCTGGGCCAGCCCGCGGCTCTTGCTATCTCGTCCAAAATAAGCGAATCGGCGCCGAATGTGACGCGCTGCTTGTGCTCGAAGTCAGCTCGCCACGTTTGTCACGTTTACCACGTTTACGGATGCCCAAAGCTTGGTAAAAGGACTAGAAGGTCAGTGCTGTTGGCGCAGCCGTCAGCTGTGAAGCCCATCGCGCGTTTCACACCTGACAATTACCTTGCTTCGATGCGTGTAAAGACACACTCGCGCTTACGGCAGAAAACGGCAGTAGGGTTGGCCTGATTTCATTTCATTGGTTGGTGATTGGAGGACACTCTCCTTGTTCTCGCCGACATGAAGAAAGATAGAAGAGTAAGGAAAATGCGAGAAAGGGAGGGGGCAGACGGCATGGCCTGTCGCGAGGCCACTGTCGACGACCACGAGGTCGCACCAGTGACAGCGGCAGAACGCGACGCCGTATCTGCGGTGTGCTTGGGGCACTTAAGGATGATGACAGAAAAACCAAAACTCGAGATGAGTGCGTTGTTCCCATCACCCACAAGGTGGCCGGAGCGATGGACATGCTGGGGCGGCTCACCACAAGACTCGCATAACGCCGTTGCTGCTGGCGAAGAAAGGGCAGAAGAAGCATTTTAATCGCAAATAAAGGCTTTTCCTGTGAGTTATCCACAGTGCGTTTTTGGCGGATTTTAGCATGCTAGGAGGCGAATTTCTATGCTGCAAAATTTCACTATTACGAAGTAAATCGCCAATTTTACTGACTTCGTTATATCGAGGTTTAACAGCATAGTTGAAAAACATGCTAAACCGATTAACTGCTCCAAGCGGGTGATGACAGTTAAACAGTGCTTAGCTAGCAGGCAGCGAGGAGGTGGTGCTTCCAAATCTGGAGAGATATTCCCCCATATAAGTCGACTCCGCACTAGTGCCCCTCGCTGGCTAAAAGAAAGTTGACTCCAAATATAAGTCACTGCATCCCCCTACGGCCCCCCTTACCAAGCCTGCCTGCCTCTGCCCCAGACCCACATTATGTAGTTTCCTACGTGATGGCATGACGGTGCGTTCGCAGCTCAAAGCAATAAACGCTGAACGATACAATTGCAAAGCCAGCAGTCAAGAGGCAAATGGAGATACAAGGCAATAAAACAGTACACTCACATGCTGCCTAGCTGCTGAGTAGCGGCAAACAGAATACCCAACGGTTCGGCAGTTTCGTATTCTGGTGCAACGCAAGCTATAGAGGTTACTAAAAGTTTGCTCTTACCGCCATTCGTACAGGAAAGCAACCGCCTGTGCGAGCGAACCAGATAAATGACACGCAACTGACTTTTCTTACCAGAAGCAATTTACAAACGAATCATGGACCTTTTTTGACATCACCCACTCACCTAACACAGCCGCATGTGGAAATGCGGCCGCGCCGATCTTACCAAGCCTGCCCTGCGCACACCTGTGTGCATGCTGGTATGCATGTGCAATAGAGAGCGCAAAATATGCAAGAAACAGTTGTTTTCTTTTTTAAAAAATTCGTGTAAAAAGTTGGGGGTGCGCAGATTATGTGTGGGTGCAAATTGCGCGTGTAAATCTGTACAACCAGCCAAATATGCCTTGCATGCCAAGAATACTGACCTTTTTCGGTTAAAACAGAATTTCAAAAACTGAATTCAACATACTTTGACATTTTTCAGTTGAAACCAAAACGTCCAACCCCTAGATAAAACGTACCAATCTGCAATGTCTGGTTGGTTTTCCTACCTGTGCCATTAACTTCACCTACTTCAGAATCAGTTACAACATACATTCGAATAAACAGACCGAAGTAAAAGGCAGACAACCTGGGCCCATTAAATAGCAAATTAGTCAAGTACCCTGTCTGGTCTCATTCACTGTCTAGACTCTCCAATCGTTCCCAGAGAAGGAAAGGCACACTAACTGGCACTAACTAACCGTGCCATGAGAAAAAAAAAAAACATGAACGTTGACTAAACAAACAAGTAAAACAAATGCAAACAAGTAAAAGGACCAACACTAACATTGGATGGAAACAGGCGTTTTAGTTGGCATTCGTGCTTCATTTATTTCCTCGCGGTGTGCAAGTGTGGCCACAAATGGGCCAGCTGAGTGGTTTTATTTATTTATTTATTTATTTATTTACAAATACTGTTGGCCATGGGGGCATTACAATGGTTGAATGTAACATGAAGAGTAATGTGATCACTTGAGCAGTCCTAGGTGTTGATTACATATGTTGCAGGTCTCTTCATTTTCTCACCAGGAAGTGTTTCACCATTACAGCGCTGACATGTTTCCCATTGCTTCTGCCCCCGTGATTCTTTCTGTGCGTTGATATTGTGTGTTCATCATAGTGTTTGCAGTTTGTGCAGTGGAGCCTCTTCACAAGCAGTACTGACGCTTGTGAGGAGGCTCCACTGCTGCCACATCACACCTTGAAGGAGACTTCAGAAGACTTTACCATCCTGCAGAAATCCTACATTCAAATTTCCGACAATGTGCATTTAACAGAACAACAAAAAATCATCAATGGCGTGCAGATCTTAGGTCAGAAGTAGACGACTACCCAGGTTTTCGCCAAATAAATTTACTATGAGGCAAATAGTTTTTGGCTTCTTGGTGGCCATTCGTTAATTTGAACCTCCTAACTTGGACAATTATCCTGGTCCCTTGAAGTTTGAATTAATTAGCTTTCACTGCATTAATTTCCAATTATTTTTTGCAGTTCAACCAGAATATTTTTTTTTGGCAACTTGAAAAAATTACCCAGCAGTCCATTAAAAAATGTTACACAAAGCATTTACAAGACTTACATGCAAGCACTGACAGCACAGTAGTGAACAGAAAGATATGATAATTCAGTTGTTCGAATTTAAGTGTTTTAACCGAAATAAATTTGTACACGAGGCTGGTGGGACGACCGCGTCAGACTTTTTACACAATAGCAACCATCATAATCAACGATAATTTGTTCACATAGAAAACTTGTTCAAGAACTGTTTTCTGCGCTGCATGAAGGTATCAATGATTATATATTTTTTATTTCAAAATAAGGCAACAATTTCAAGAATGCCTTTTCACAATAGTACCTTTATGCGTCAATACTTCATACGCAAGCTTTTTCCGGCGATCACTGCTTAACTCTGCCAAAGCATGGAGTCCAGGAAGCTGTCAGTGAAAGTCTAGTCCATGTTTCTTCACTTCTGCAGCACCTTCTCGACTTTGTTTGGCCTGCTTATTCAAATATGTGCTTGACAACTCCATTAAGTCCACCGTCCTCTTCTTCATTCAATTTTTCACAAGCGTAGAAGAGTGATTCGGATTGTAGTTCTGTTAAAATACATATCCAAATCCCAGATCCTTACGTGCCGATGGAAGCATAACCTATTCAAGAATGCCCTGATCAACCTCTTCGCTCATGGTACCTTGAATTCAGTCAAGATGACAAAATCCACAAGTGGAAAATCAGCCCCGTCCAACTATGTTCCCGCTTCTGTGGTTCACTCCTTTGCGGTCATTAGTTGGGCCCCACCCGACAACACGACTCGGCAGTAGTGGTCCGCTGTCGGGCACTGCCCAACAAGTTTTTCCAAGGTTGAACTGTGCGCATGTTTGTTTTCTGCCATGCAGGATGTCCGCCATCTATTAGACAATTAATAAACTCAATTTTTCTTGAGCTTTTCTTTTTTAAAACTAGATGGCAGCACATAAGCGCTCTATAGCTTTGACATGTGTGAGCGTTCTGTGGTTCTCTTTACATGCCGCTGGCAGCACAACATGGCCGTGTTCTCGCCTAGTGCTTTCTACAGCAAAAACTGCCAAGCTTTCAGCGAAAGTGATGATTTCAATGAGAAAGACAACTATGTGTCTCCATCAGATGAAGAAAGCGAATGCAGGCGCCGTGGCCTCCGCGATCAGTTCCGGCTGCGAGCAACGTGTGCTTGATCACGGAGGCGATGAATGCGCACAGGAGCTTACAGGTGCCACCCATGGATGGCGCTAGAGGACGCAGCTCATGATCATCATCGTCAACTTTTTTTCCTGCCGCGAGCTCCCGCTATCCATATCTGCACCAGTATCACCAGTTCCAGCGTTTTGTGGCTGTCACAAGGCACGGGAGTTGTGGTTCACCACAGTTGTGGCTTTCACATACTGCCGTTGAGCATTGGTAGTTTTAGCAGTTTTAGAACGATGGGCAAGCACCTTATTAACTAGACTGCTGGGAGTTTGCTGTCGAACACGGCAAGCATGCGGCAGGCAGGAAATTCTATGTGGCCGAGAAGTGCATCCAACGATGGTGCAACCAAAAGGATGCATTGAGGAAAACAAGCTGCAAAAAGTGCGCTTTCCGAAGCAAGTTTCCCGAACTGGGAGAAGAGCTGCTCAACGGCTATGGATTGGCAGCAGACGTGCTGCGTGACTTCTTGAGGGATGAGCGTGCACCAGAGCGACCAGAGCACAGCACCAGCTCAGAGTCTGAATACACCGCGAGTGGCGAATGAACATAGAATAAATGCCGCTGATTTCCTGATTGGTGCGTTTTTACTTTAAAAAATTTTTTTTTCGCAAATCACGTGTATGGGCCGCACCCCCACATTTGGCCCTCAAATCCGGAAAAAAAAGTGCGGCCCTTACACACGCTTATACGGTAATATTAATTTAGGACAGACGGAATACGAATGCAATGGGAAGTGCCCATGAAAGGACAAAAATGAAAACGAAGTGCAGGCAAATAGTTACGACCCCAACTACACCTGACGGAAGAAAAGAGAATTATTATGTCATACAGTCAAACCCACTTATAACAATACCGCTTTTAACAATATATCGGATATAGCAATGGACAGCCATGGCACCGTCACCTTTGCAATGGGTTCTATGGTAAAATAAACCGCTTATAACAATGCTATCATACTAGATTGTCGGTTGTAACAATTAAATGTAGTCATTTGGAGCCAACCCTCGAAGAAAAAAAACTCGCAAACGCAGCTACCACGCCAGCCAAACTACGCTTACGGCGCAAAAAATGCGCACGCGTATGCGGAGCCGCCCGCACAGCGGCCACAGCGGCTGCGAAAAGATCACGTGACGACGCATACGAGGTGAGACGCATGGGGTGAGCCGGAGAAGCTTGTATGACTCGGAGGAGGAGAAAAGATGGGCACTTTCCTCTGGGCAGAGGTGGAGAGGGTAGGGAGGCGCTTCCTTTTGTTGCTTTTGTATCCGCGCGGGGAGCAGTCCATTCTGAGGGTGCGCCGCCCGTTGAAAACGCGTCACGGCATTTCAGCGTGGGCTGCCCCATCTTTCCCACTTTCTTTGGCTCCTGGTTCACGAGCTGCACATGTTCCGAGGGCAGCATACAGCGTCAAAGCACGTGCGTTGCCGGCATGGTTTTTATCATCTGCCATCACCGGCCTCGGTCCTGCTGGTTCTGCAAGCCCATCGGATTCCTCCCCAGAGTTCAACAATGAACGATTCTCCTTCAGGAAGCGCGGCCAGCATGGCTCTACCGGATCAACTGCCGCAGAAGAGAAAGCGAGCGGCAATATCTTTGGAAACGAAGCGGAACATTTTGAGGGAGCACCGAGGTGGTGAAAAAGTGTGCAACTTAGTACGCAAGTACGGCCTGTCACAGCCGGCGGTTTCAACCATTATCCGCAACGCGCTCAATATGACTGAAAACGAATGCCATGCTAGTGCTGGCCATGCTATGGAGGACGGCCGGAAGAGGATTCGGCATGGTGCCTACAAAGACGTGGAGGAGGCACTGTATCAGTGGTTACTTAGCGCACGTGCTATGAACTTCCCAATTAGTGGCCCGATTTTAGCGGAGAAGGCGAAGCACTTTGCGCATCTCCTTCTAAAACACCGATTTCCAGCCTGGTGGTGGTTGGATTCAGCGCTTCAAGGAGAGGCACGGAATCGTCTACAAGGCAGTCGTGGGCGAGGCAGGGTCGCTCGATGTTGACGCTAGATGGAAGTAGTTGGAAGAGATGCTGCCGTATATCTGCGAAGCATATGCAGACCGGGACTTGTACAATGATGACCAGACCGGGCTATTCTTCCAAATGCTTCCGTCTAAGACGCATGCACTCAAAGGCGATCGCTGTAAGGGTGGCAAGCAGAGCAAATTGCGGGCGACCATTTTCCACTGTGCGAATGTGGATGGCAGCGACAAGTGCCCTGCCTTCGTAATTGAAAAACCTAGGAATCCCCACTGTTTCCGTGGTGCTGCGGGGATTCCAGTTCGTTACCGTCATAATAAGAAAGCGTGGATGACGCGTGAACTTTTCCACGAGTGGCTATGCGAGTTCGATCAGCGGATGCAGCATGAAGGCAGGAAGGTGGCGTTGGTCCTTGATAACTGTACTGCACACCAGACTGCCCAGAAGCTGTCGCATGTGAAAATTTTCTTCCTGCCGCCAAACACGACTGCAGGCTTGCAGCCCATGGACGCAGGCGTGACTGCGTGCTTTAAGGCATTGTATCGCCGGCGTGTGTTGAGCAGGCTTGCTCTTAACCTGGACATTGCTGTGCGTGAATGCCGACCCGCTCCAGACTAAGATTTCGCTCCTGATGGCTGTTCAATTCATTTTTGGGGCATGGGCAGAAGTCAGCTCCTCCACCGTCATGAATTACTTCCGAAAAGCGGGCTTCGCCGGGGATATCAGTGATGTGGAGTGTTGCGAAGCTCCTGCCGATGGAGCGATTACAGAACTTTGGTCTACGGTGCGCGGTGATGACGGCGACATGGAAGGGATTAAAGTATTCTTGCACGCCGACGATGCAGTCACCACAAACGAAGAATTGACTGACGAGGCAATCGTTGCAGCAGTCACCGGCGCGGAAGACGATGACAGCAGCGATGACGAAGATGAACCGGAGCTTGTACAAGTTGTCTCTCATCAGGAGGCCTCAAGAATGATAGAGTCCCTGCGGAAATTCATTTTTGCCAAAAACCTTTCACTCAGACATGTCAACATTTGGGTGCCCTCCAGAACGATGTCAGCAAGATTGCCGCGAAGCAGTCGAAACTCACCGATTACGGGTTTGTTTCAGCAAAGAAGTGAGAAGTGCAAGCTATTTCGCCCCATTTAAATGCTTTCAAGTTTTCATGTTTTCTTTGTTGTTGTTTTTCGGGCACTAAGGGATTTTTCAAGCTGAGAGGCAGCCGCAGCAACCTTTTCGTATTTTTTACAATACCCCTTTCGGTGCCACCAAAACGATGCCTCGGCGGAGCTCGCATGTCACTTGCCGTCCGTGACCCCTCTTTGCAGTTGTTATGCTTTTTTCCGTGCAACCCATTTATAACAATTATCGGTTATAACAATGAAATTTTCGTGGCACTTGAACATTGTTATAAGTGGACTCGACTGTATTATATTCAAGCATATTCAAGCACTTCAAGCATGGTCTCACCTCTGGTCACCCTCCAAAGGGTCAAGCAAGCACAGAGGTTCCATTACATCTGCTGTGCTCAGGGGACTGGCCACGATGGGACCAGCATCCAAGTCACTGGAGGCTGCCGGTGAGGCCAAGGAGCGAACTGGCGTCCCAGCAGCAGACACCTCAACTACCCTTGGGGACTGGCCAGCAGCCATAGGCTCACTGACAACACTGCTGCTTGTCTCTCCGAAGTCATCCATTAGGTCAGTCACATCACGAATTACAGGGCCTTCGGACATCTGGGAACCAGCAGGCTGCATAGGACAACAAAATCAACAGTCAACTCTTCGCGGTCCCTAATCAGGCCCCTCCCAGCAACGCAACAGGAACGTTCCTGTCTGCTGTCGAGTGCCACCTACCTTTTCCATGGCTGCATTGCACACGCTTTCATTACTACACGTGATGTGCCATCTCTTAAACTACATGCAGCCCAAATTTTGTTGGAAGACTTGGGCACATAAAGAAACACCAAGAAATAAATATTCCCTTAGATGTTCTTGCACAGTTGTTTCCTTTCACGGTGCCAATAACTGGCAAAATAGTTTCAGACCAGAACGGCTACAAAATAGGTAAAAGTTTCGGTCTGCAAAGGGTTAGAAGCATTTAGCTGCCACGTAACTAGACGCACAGAAACAGCCAAAACTGCATAATCAGGCATAATGAGAGGGAAACAAAGTTTCACTGTTCTGGAGATAGCTGATAATGTGCTGGGGAGGTACGAAGCAACAGTATTTAACTTATAGAAATAATTCTCAGCTCGGCCAATGTACTCATCTGAAGCACTTACAGAAGTGACTTGGTAGTCTGTGACGAAGGTACCCTTCGTCAGTCGAGGAACCTTGGAGCTGGAGTTGGGGCTGTCATGCAGCATCAGTGGCATCTTGCGTTTCACAGTAATGTTGCGGTTGGCTTGCACCATGGTGACCAGGAACTGGATAAGCTTCTCAACTATCTGTTGCTGTTTCATATGCTTTTGACGCAAACGGGCTACTTCACGCCATAGAGCCTCATTTTCCTTTTTCATATCAGCAAGGAGCTGGTCCATGTGCTCTTGACGACCCTGCATGCTGCCAACGTTGGAAAGCAGTTCCTTGAGGACCTCATTGCGGGCGCGTCCATCGTCAGGACCCACCCCTCCAGCCCGGCCAGATGGCACCTGCACATGTATTCCCCAGCTCTGGTCAGGCGGTATGTATAGTAGATTATTTTGTAGTGCAGCCAATTTTGTGAATGCATTCATGATCAACAGAGCAAAGGATTATCTTAAAATCAGCTCAACTGCCTCACAAATTAACAAACACAATTATGACAATGCAGCACTTGTAGAAAGCCCATCCATTTCAATGGCCAAATTTCAGGCTTAAATTGAGCACTCAAAACTATGCACACATCTCTACTAATGCACACTTTTTACAAGCCTTCATGGGTGTTTAGTACTGAATTTCGGTATGGCCTACTTCCACACAGGACCAGTAACAGGCTTTTAAGAAGCTAACTGCATTTTAGGATGCTTTTGTAAAACTTTTCTTGCTCCATCACATTTGAACCACAGTTGTACGCTATGTGCACACCAAACCAAATTGTTCACTACTCTTGGCATTTTTTTTTTTCTTGTACATAATCCTCATTCGCAAAGAAGCTCCAAAGTTAAACTCTGAACACACTTTTCTATCCATAAACGTACTTTCGTATGTCACCAGACAAGGGAATGGAAAGAGGTGCTCGTTATGACGTACATAACGGATGCCAACAGTCACTGAAACCAACGAGCACAGGAGATGTCTTTTTTTTTCAATTCTGTAGTTTCTAATCAATGACAGATTAATAAAAGCAGAAGGACAAACAACCACAAGCCATCGGTGGGATCCAAATCCAGGAATTCCGAATCACGCGTCCAGTGCTCTACCAACTGGGCTACAACGACGGCTGTCCAATCTGGGCTACAACGACGGCTGTCCAATCTTCTGCTTTCAGGGGCATTTATGTGTAGTGTAACCGAACCTCGAGAATGTCCACCAGCACCACCCTGGTCCATAGCGACGGACACAGTACATCCTGTATTAGCACGAGTGCCACGTAGGAGTGTGGTTGAACAGTGAGGGCTGATGCTCTGCGAGAACCTTCTTAGGCCACATTCCCACAGCCGGCCTCCTCTATGGCGCGGAGACGACGGAGCCGAAAACTGCAGCAGCAACGAAGCGGCGCGATATTCTAATCGAAATAGGCGCCAGAGACCGGCAAACCAGTTAGGGCGGGTGCTCGCTCCTCCCACGTTTCTCCCGCGTGAAAAAAGCAAAAAAAAAATTTGGCGGTGGCGGAGTCCGAAGGAGATGCCGAAGGTGCGGTGAAAGTCGTCTGTCGTCTGCTTGCGCGTTGCTTTTCTTGTCTATTATCGCAGAACAAACATGCAATCTCGCAAGCGGTGGCAAAAGTTAGAAGTCAGTTGAATAACTTTGCGCAGTTCCACATTTTTACAGCGAACACCACGCGTACAGCACCAAAACATATTTATACGAATATAGCAAGCTACTATAAAAGCGCTGCGCGCACTGCAGTCACATTATTCTGGCCAATGTGAACGTAATCGAACATATGTAGGGGGTAATGAACTCTGTTATCAATACAGGAATGGTTTGTCAGGGCTTGCTAGATTGTTTTTTATGCTAACGTTCGAGAATTAGGCTAGCAAAACAGTTTGGAGAATATTTTACCAGTATCGGCTAATTGAAGCAATGAGGCCCTAAAAGCTAGCAACAAGTAAACGGGGTTTCAACGCAGCTTTCATCGCAGGAAGCGGCTAAAAGCCGTCAGCTCGGCGGGTTGGTGGCGGCCTTCGACACAGCGCTCGTGTCGTCGTGTTTGTTCCGTCCTCGTGTTTTTGCGCGCTGTTTTACCATGGATAGTAGTAATCAACTTGCTCAGCTTTCCGTACTTGTTCTTCCAATATTATTCCTATGATACGCTTTTTTTATTACTCTGTTTTCATCTCGCGTTTCTTGATCCTCTTTACTGTCTTTGCATTGTTTTTATTTGAGTTTGTTTTTCTGCTCTTTATCTTATCTGCCCCATCACATCTATCCTCCTTTTTGTCTTCTTCACCTGAATGGTTGTTCTTTTCATCAGCCATCCCCTTCTCTTCGGTTTAAACCTGGTAACAGGCTTTCCGTCCCCCCCTTCGTTACCGTCCCGAACTCCATCTGTTCGCCATAGTGCACGGGCCGTGTTTTTTTTTTTAGGTTTTGTCTAAGTTAAGGTTCGTTCTTCGGGCTCCACAACAGCTGCTCCACCGTCCGAGGCGGTATAACAGACGAGATCAGGCAACACTTGACTGAAGGAAGGCTAACTGAATCTTTATGCAGGAATTCACATATTTATAACAGAATAAACAGCGAGTGATTACGGAACTGGCTGAAGGAAAATCTTCCCTCCTTGGCATCGCTGAAGATGCAAGGGATCGAAATCTAGCACAGAACAATTTTCCAGGCTCCGGAGCCCGGTTTTGAAGCCTAGGAGCCTGTCCCACATTTGGCACCCCACAATCACAACAAACTAACACATGATTTGTATACAAACTGCATGGCATGTCTTCCAGGTTCCGCAAGGTTCAAACCCCTCTCCCTAAAGTACTCAGCACGATAAGAACATCAAAATTTCTTTTAAAAAATGGCATTCCGGGAACGGGCCCTCGAAATGATTGGCCCTCTAGGTTTAGGTGCCACACCCCATTCTTCCACAGTATTACTCAAACTCTCTCCCTTACCAAGTAAAAAGAGAAACACACGAAAATACATCAAAGACACTCTCACGTGTTGCCGGCTTCCTGAGAACCCGTGACCTGGTGACTCCCAGCATTACGGCAATTATCGATCTCAACCGAGCCGCTACAGCCGCAAGTAACAAACTACTCGTCTTCGTGCCGACTGTTGACAGGCGTCCCCCCAAAATCTGGAAAGCGGCGCCAGCCTGTCAT
This sequence comes from Amblyomma americanum, assembly GCF_052857255.1. Lineage (NCBI taxonomy): Eukaryota > Metazoa > Arthropoda > Arachnida > Ixodida > Ixodidae > Amblyomma > Amblyomma americanum. Next base: position 186,314,032 of record NC_135497.1, read on the forward strand.
TGCTGCCTCTGAACGTGCGTCAGCATCCTTTTAGTAAGCACACCTACGTTTCGTTAACCCGGCCCACTTCTCGAGAGCCGTTGGTATGCCACGTCCTCAGGCTTCGGCGAGCCGCGGCGTCTGCTCGCCGCGCCCACACCTGACCGTATGCTACGCTTATTTGTTCTCAGCATCGCGCGAGCGTCCAGACCCGTCTCGCCCGGCTGTGAGGACCCCTCAGACCTAGGTGGGGACCTCTGTGGGGTTCCAGTAAAAACGTCCCTCCTCCTTCCCTCCAGCTCTGTCTGTCTTGGCCGGTCATCGCTCGCCTGCGCGTTGACTGGTAGCGCGAGAAATCCAAATACACAACAGCGGTGCTACTTGAGCACAACAGAAGCAAATTCGATTATCGTACATCCCGCACCCAATGCAAACACTAAACTCATCGGAGACTCGTTTACCTGGAACGCCTCGTATATTGCTAAATGAAATAAAACCGTCATCCGCTATCTGTTCCTTGGCAGCGGGCGCTTTTCGGGGCGCAAGACGCGTGCATCTAACAACGGAGAAAAGAAGGGGGGGGGGGGGGGGGGCTTCTTTTCTTGTGCCCGGCGGTGATGGTGGAAACTTTATTAGACACAAGGGAGTTCAGGACGCGCAGGTCCTTGGGTACTTGCACGGCCCCACTGCACTCAAACGTTCATGTCCCGGAGGCTCATGATGCTGGCAGCCCGGCCTGTGGCGATGGCTTGCTTGGTCAGGTACTGGTAGCCAGCGCACCCACGCATCGCCGCCGCCGAAGCCGCGACGCTCGCCAGCGCCATCTCTCGCTCGCAGCAAGCAAGCCGTGGGTAACGTGAGGCGAGCTCGCGCTGTGACTGGCACGTTTTTTGTGGGGCGGGGCTCCGTCGCCGCCGCTCGACGGAAACGTAGAGCAGGGCCCAGCGGCACCGGCCGCCCGATTTGGGGGGGAAACCGGTCCAAATTCATCCCCCTCCGTCGGCTCCGTCAGTGTCAGAGGTGACAGAGGAAGCAAAAAACCGGCTGTGAGAATGTGGCCTTATGCTGCCTGCGGCATCAAGACTGCCAGATTCGAGGCCCTCGATGTTATTCAGCAGACAAGGGAATGGAAAGACATGCTTGTTATGACATACATGATGGACGCCAATAGTAACCGAAACCAAGGAGTATTTTCTTCTATTAATTTCCCAGCGGCGAACGTGGACTGTCAGCGCGGACCAATCAGGGTGCAACCGCGTCTGACTTCTGCCCGCTTCTACAACATGGCCGCGCCTGCCGAAGCGGCCTCTCGCTTCACCACGAACTCGTCGTTGCCGCTACGGTGTGTCTTATGTTCACGGCAAACAAAAGTCGCACAAAGCTTTCGCTTTGTCTGAAGATGCCCGCAGCACAAAATTTTAGCGATGAAACGCACCAGATTTTCAGAATGCTTCTGGATTTTGAAAGCTGCTAGGCTTAGCCACTACACGCCGGTTGACATCAGGAAGCGCGAGAGGTTCAAACAGGTTAACTATTTTGGTTCAGAAAGGGGTCACAAAGAATAATTCGTCCTCTTTGTCGTTATGGAATAAATAATAGCTTAATTGTAAATGCACGGCTGCTCTTTTCAGCATTTTACTAAGCATGTGGAATCACGCCGTTTCTAAATCCTGGCGGCAGCGGTCTGGCGGCAGCCGCCCGTTTTCGGCGTTCCGCAGCGCAAGTTCGCACCATGTGGGTCACCCTAAATACAGTACATATACCGTAACGCAAATGGTTCTTGTCAGTTTTTTCGAGGCCATTCGTTAATTCGAACATCGGATAATTAGAACTTTTTTCCCAGTCACGTGAAGTTCCAAATTAACGAGCTTTTACTGTACTTATAAACCTTTGAAGTCATAAAGTTTTACCAACTATATGCAGCTGCTGTGGCAAAAGATCCAATCAGCCGGGGCTACGCGGCTTATTGGCTGCGGCCTTGGTAGCTGCCTGACGTCTGAAAGACTAACCAGTAGCCACCTCCCAACATGTATATGCAGATGCAAGCGACGGAGGAGGGTGCGAGCATGAAAAGGTCTCCGGGAAGGGCTCACCAACTTTCGCGCGTGATTGTGGGTCCTCTGCTGCATGTAGAAGTGTATTGTTTTGCTCAGGTTTTCATGACAACACAACGCAGTGATTGAGCAAGTTGATGTCCTCTCCTTGGAAGGTGTTTCAGAGCCCCTTTAAGCACGTGAAAGGAAAAAACAAAATACACCCTCCTCTACACATGCAAAACTCAGTTTTCATTTGTATTATGAATCTTTGGATGCGTGAATATTTTTTACAAATAGATTTTAACTTCATAGCTCATGCCTGCATCATGTAGCTAGTCTTCGTCTTGTAAACTTTTGTATCGTTTTACACTGTCTTAACATGAACCAACCCACCCAGGGTTTTTTTTTTTTTAAGCAAAGCAGCAGCAATGGAATGAAACAGCAGCAACCTGACACACACAAAAGGCAGATCAGGAATGGCACCTGCAGCAAAAAGACAGCAGCACTATGTAGATCTCACATTCCGTCTCTCTAGGATGCACTCAGATGGGTCCCTTTTATGTTTTATTTTAATGCAATAGCGTTAAGGGTCCCGTGTCGCAGAAAAGCCAATGTCGACGTTGTCGGTGTCATTGGCCGTGAGCGAAAAATCCCGATGGAAGAAAGGTTTTAATAAATCGAGCTGAAAAAAATTGGATTAATTTGGGTTTGGGTGGGAATAGGAGCAAGAACCTTCCAATTGTGAGATGGGCATGCTACCCACGGGCCACAAAGGCACAATGCTTCAAGATGAATTAAGGTGGACCCAGCAAATGCGCTGCGGTCTGACTTAGTGAAGTGTGATGGAAATGTACAGCGCAAAGAAAGACGAGGACACAAGAAAGACACATGGACACACGTTGTCTTTCTTTGCGCTATACATTTCCATCATGAATCACCAACATGCCCTTACTGCCACCTTAGAGACACGTACTAATTTGTACATAAGTAATTATGTGTACGTGAATTAGGAAAGCGGTAACTAAGTAGGCGGCGTGAATGGGACCTGATAAAGCTACGGAATACTACTCTTAAAGCGAAGCCTAAGCATCCCCCAATTTTTTTCTGCATTATTTCTTCTGCTTGTGCATTCACAATGTCAGTTTTGGAGAATGCTGGCTCCAGTAGCAGCTGTACTGCTAAGGTGAAAGCATGAAACGTGAGCAGGAGGAAAAATGCAAGATAGCAAAATGGGACTACATTCAGTCAATCATCCTTATAAGTTTTTTTTTGCAGAGAACCTGACGTTCACCACAACTCCTGTCGATAGTAAGAACTGTATTCAAGCATAGCACTGGTACAAATTTTAACAACCTCCCATCTGTATAAACACACAGTGGGTTCAACGGAGTTCAGCAAACTGATGCAACAAATGCTTCCTGCCACTGTATCAGGCATGTAGAAGGCAAACATATAGGCAAAAAGAAAAAATGTTATAGTCAGTGGCACAAAAGCACACCTGAAATAAAATCAACCAGCACAACAAGACAGACCACAGAACACAAAGTAGGAGGAGTGAGTACTGAATCCAAATGTTTACTTCACTGATGGAAAACCCCAAGGAAGGAAACTGTCTGCATTTGGCCATTATTACAGCATCACAACATGTAATCACCTTTTGCCAGCAAGAAGCAATACCAAGTATAGCTGATACAACTATTACCCCCTCACAAAAATAAAAATGCTTCCAACAGTTTGTATGAAAGTGTGTGCCTGCTTTTACCAAGAATCTTAATCAAGAATCTTGGCTTGCACTCAGAGGACCGCCTGCTCATCTTTGTTCGTGCAAGTGTGAGCCGAGATCCTTGCAGATTAAAATCACTGGCAAGAGCAGGGACACACTTCTGCGCAAATTGTTGGAAGCATTTATCGTAAAAAGGCACAGTAACAGTTTTACCGGTGACACTTCTGTATTACACACCATGATGCCATAATCATGGCCATAAGCATGGCGATTAGTTGCCACCATCCTGGTCTTTCTCTTTTTGCCCACGACACATTAGCAAAAGCAAAAAGTGGAAGGAAAAATTAAGCTCCACGTTAAAGGGGCTCTGAAACACTTTCCGAGGAAAGCACATCAACTCGCTTAATCACTGCATTGTGTTGTCATGAAAACCTGAGCCAAATAATACACTTCTACACGCAGCAGAGGACCCACGATCACGCGCGAAAGTTGAGGAGCCCTTCCATGCGACTTTTTCATGCTCGCATCGTCCTCCGTCGCTCGCATCTACGTATATATGTTGAGAGGTGGCTACTGGTTAGATTCTTTCAGACGTCAAGCAGCTACCAAGGGCGCGGCCAATTAGTCGCGTAGCTCCGGCGGGCCAGGAAGCTCTCCGCTGAAGGTGGGGCCGGCGGAGGAGTGCCGACCTTCCAGCGTGCAAAAAGTGACGAGAGGAGAGGGAAAAGCGCGAAGACGATGAAATTCAAATTTTTACTACAGATAACTTAACATAAAGTTGAATGGCGCAAGGGAACGAATACACGAAGACACAGAGACAGAAAGAGTGCCTACTACCAACTGAGCTTATTGCGGAAAACACCACCTTTATATGCCAGTACATTATCACCATCAGTGCGTTATAGTGAGGACAAGCTAACAAGAAAAAATATATGCACAGAAAAAGATTACATTTAAGCATAAAAGCCAGAGAATTGCTACTCAGAGAACAAGGCAGGAAAAATTTACAAACATGCTAACAACTTTGGGTGACAAGATCTCATGACCATCTAAAAAATCCAGTTCCCGGCTGCTGAGTTTGACCAACGAAGTGCTTATGCACGTGGGCCCACCTTTCTGTATGTGAAATGCTTCGATAACTTCCCTTTGAACTCGCTTTCTGCCTCTGCCGATAAAATTTGCCTCTTCCAGCACCGGTCCACAATCTTGACAATCTCTGCAGTGATCAGGGAGGTTCCCCCTTTCATTCTTTCTTATTGCCCGTTTGTGCTCAATCGCTCTCTCAGTGAAACAACGGCCGGTCTGCCCAATGTAGACACGCCCACACTTGAGTGGTATCTCATAGATGACTCTAGACCTGCATTCCGTATAATGCTGCCTATGCTTGATAGCGCACCTCGGGGGTCATTTGTCCATCATGGAGCATATCTTGCCAAGCTTACATGGTGCTGAAAACACCACATTCACACCATAACGAGCCCCTATCTTCTTGATGTTGTGCGCTATTTTATGCAAATACGGAATCACCGCCACAGGCCTCTTATCTCGCTGCTTGCTTGATAGGGCACCGCTCTAACAGAGTTTAACCTTCTGCAGCAAGGCTCCACAAACAGCGGTTATGACAAGGCAGGGATAACTAGCGTTGTGTAATCTCTGAAGTTGCTTTTCAAAGCCAGCCTGCACACAGTGATCACATGATTTTCAGAGTGCGGCGTGTAAGCATGTCATGGCAATACTTCATTTCACCAGTTTAGAATGGGCACTGCTGAACGGCATGAAGCTTTTCTTGAAGCGGCACACATGATCCACGCCAGTGAAATCAAACCTAACGTCCAGAAACTGGGTCTTGCCCCCTTACGGCAGTTCCCAAGTGAAGGTGAGGCCTTGGGAATTGTCTTTAAAAATGTTAAGAACATCAGCAACAGCTTCGTCAAAGTTAAAAGAGGTAGGCGGGTCAAAAAGAATAACATAATCGTCAACAAAGCAGAAAACCCGTCTGGCAGGTGTCCGGTTTAAATGCGCACAAATGCACTGGTCAATAAAGGCTAAAAAGATGTCAGTTAAAATGGGGGCTACAGATGAGCCAATGCAAATTCCAGTTCTTTGCAAATAAAACTACTGGTTAAAATCAATGACAGTGGATTGCAGATAAAATTCATGCAAAGAAATCAAATGGTCACTGGTGATTCCAATAGCGTTCTGGAACCTTAGTTCATCAAGGTCATTTATGCTCTCACGAATGGCTGTAAAGAGGCAAGTACTTCTGCTAGATAACTCAGCTTCTACAAAACGCATTAGAAAATTTCTTGCTGGACAGTATTTGTGAAGAGGCGTGCTTTAACATCCCAGCCATACTGCAACATGATTAGAGCCCCTTCCAGATCCCCTTTAAGGGTATAAAGCAATAGCATTAATGGGTTAATGTTCATATATGTGGAATTGGTCGTTCTCTAATTTACATTCATAGATCACTTAGAGTCCGCATACCACTCCTGGGGCTACGGTGCAGTGGTTAAGCGTTGTGCCACCGCCCGGCAGATTGCTGCTTCAAACGCAGCCGCTGGTGGGGCTTGCGAGACCCAGGTTGCCCTTCCCAAGCAACCTCTCACAGCCAATCATTAATTTAACTGCCATCTATGTACTACGTACAATGGGCAGGTTGTGATGGCATCACAAGGTCACGTCTGGGAATTTATCTCAGGATTTTTCACTCACGCCACCGCCGGAGCTGAGTTTTCCACTGCATGGGACCCTTAAAGGAGTGCAGACACCTAACTTTTGGGTGCGTGTTTTTTGTTTCTTGTTTGTAGTGATGTGTAAGGCATTATTATACATGGATTACCACCTGGTATTCTCCTACGACCACTAAATAATTTATAATCGCATTTCTTTCTCATGATGTTTCGGTTTCAACAGAAAATGAAGACTGTGATGTCAACGTGTGCTTACAGGTCACGTGACGCATGAAAAAACTGCAATATAATCAATCGCTTCTTCCACATTCGTTGTCATTCCGGCTCTTGAGGAAGGCTGGCTTCAGCACTGCAGGAAATTATAACGATGAAGCAGCGATTATATAGACGTTTTTCCATGCCTCACGTGACACAAAAGTACTCTTTGAAGTCACAGCCATCGCTCGGCTGTTGAAATCGAAACAGCATGACAGAAAAAATTTGATTATAAATTACTTAGTGGTCGTAGGAGAATATCACTGGTAATTCATGCGTAGTAGAGTCCTCCACATCATTGTAGAGAAGAAAACGTGCCACCAAAATTAGGCGTCTATACTCCTATAACTCAGGCTGCACACCTACCCACTGGGCTGCGCTGCGGGCAACCTGTCAGGTGTGTGTGTGCGTGTGAGAGAGAGAGCATGCGCGCACACACTGCCCACCGTGGCAGTTCAATTAATGATAGGTCGCGAGAGGTTGCTCGGGAAGAGCAACCTGGGTCTCACCTTTCCCACCAATGGCAGCGCCTACCATCGCAGGGAAGTGGCCCATCACCTAACCGCTGCACCACTGCGCGAGAATGGTATAAGGACTCCCAAGGATAAAAGAATGTAAAGTAGAGAATGACCAATTCCACATGCATGGGCATAATAGAATTATCGCTATCCGAACAGCTTCCATTCGTTAACAATGGATCAGAATACCGGAACCAAAGTGAAAACCATGTGCTAGCACACCTAATTTGCATTTAGCCTAACTATGCAAATTGATTGTAAATTTTTTAGTCTGTCTTTAGTCCATGTTGGATTTTATTTTAGCAAGATTTACTAACTAACCCAACGTGTTTTATTGAAAAGAAGAGCTGAAGAGACAACAGAGCATAACACCATTATTTACCTTTCGCTTGATGAACTCGAGTAGACACTCTTGACCCCGCACGAAGAAGTTATGAAAAAACTCTATTTCTTCTCGGTCTGACCTGAGGCCCTGGTCTATGTTGGTCACTTTGCGAAAGCCATCTGCAAGAAGCAGCATAGAAAGAGTCCATTCCTGATTTCAGAATATCTATTCATACTCAGTTTCAAATAGACTAGAAACAGTGTTCACAAATCCAAACCAAATGACTGTGAAACAAAGATGGTAATTTTTTCAGCATGCAATAACTTGCTGATGTAATTTATGGCTATGACAAACCATAAATTACGTCAGCATACCACCTTTGTGAAGTCACAGGTGCAAAGAACACAGAAAAAAAAAACAAGCATTTTCAAATTTACCAGAAAACAACCAGCTAAAATTAATGGCACGAGAACAAGCTGGCTAGGCTTTATTGCATGCTGAAAATATAGATTGCACTATACCGCGACCTATGTCATTCCGCAGCTCAAGACGGCACTGAACGCCCCACCAATTGCTTATCCATACACATTAAAATCTCAAATATACTCCATTCTAAAAAGAAAAACAAAAACAAGAATATTGAAGTTGCAGAAACACTGCATCCAGAAGTGAAGTGTTCCTGTAACTACACATTGCCACAGTCGCACAAAAAATCGAACACCAGTCCACACAAAACTTCGTGCATTCTGCCATCAGTAACAGTCACACCTAAGCCGCCCAAGACACCTAAGGACAATTGTCTAAGGCGTGTCAAGGCGGCAGCTGAGTGATGAAAATTTCCACAAGGAAACCAGCCCCTGCTTGGCACGAAATCATGTGTTGTAGGGAATGTAATGCATGCTGCACGCTCAAAATGTTTGCAAAGTGCTGCACTCTCTGCACTAATATGCACATGGAGCACAACATTTTCCAAGAGGCACAGTGCCCCATCAACATTAAAAGTTCGAGACGATGTCAAAGTCTGCCAAATAGACAAATGCGCATCTTTGAGATTATAGGCTGGAATTTCATTTTGCACATCTAGGCACACGAGATTATAGGCTGGAATTTCATCTTGCACATCCTTAATGAATGAGCAACACCCAGGCACAAGCTGCACGGCAGACCTCTGTTGAAACAAAGCATTTACTCCACAGGACTCCACAGTCCTGTTGCTATAACACAGAGGCCCTGAAATGTCTTCCACAAACCGTTTGATGACCTTTGTGGCTGCCTCGAAACAGTTTTGCAGCAGGTGTGGATAAGAAATGTTTTTACTATTTTCAGCTGTTGCCGATGTCTCATGATTACACAGCCTATTCAGTGAGAATAGTGTGAAAGAGACCACTGACGAGAATGAGAAACATGGGTGCAAGCTTTCTACCACCCCTTCTACTGTGTTCACATCAAAATATGAGTCAGCAGTGAGCCCAATCTGCTACCACACAGCAGAACCACTTAATTTTCACATGCTTGTTCCCACAGCATACTGAAGGCTCACAGGCAAAGCAGTGGCTTTGATGAGTCAGTGTACAGACCTCTGAAATTAAGACCTCTGAAGTTTCTTCCAGCAGAAATAAAAATTATGCAATGTATTACACTCAATCCTATTCACAAAGTGCACATCAACCGCAGATGACGCAGCCGGATTACTTGGAGAGCTGCAAATTTACAACACGGCACAGTGTAACCGTTGATTCTGGCTCGACTTTCCTTGCCAACTTTATTAATTTCTGCCAAAACCTTGACTTCCGCTTGCGCTACTGCCGTCACAGGAAAAGATCTACAAGAATATGCCAATATTTTTATACTTGTCTCCAGACGTAGACTATCCCTTAAACATTTCTATGCTCAATGCAAGAGCAAAAGAAAAGTCAGCTGTAAGTGAGGTAATGGCTACATGTAAGAAGTTCAATACCCACTGGTCACCACTGGGCACCAAACGGATGAGTGTTCACTTCGACTGCGGGATAGGACTGTGTCACATGAGGATAGGCCAAATGAACCAGCAGTCATATGATTAACGATGATCAGTCATGTTTACTTGCTGCATTACGATACCATTTCGTGCTGATGACGACCACAAGATTTTGGGGGAGTGTGGCATAAAAAACATCAGAACAGATTGCACACATTGCACAGAACTGAACAGCAGTCACAATGACACACAAATATGCAATGTTGCATAAGAGAATATACAAATGAGCCATACGTTCACAACAACTAGGCATAATGGCAACGAATGTTGCCACAAATTAAGAAAATGCAACTTCTCATGTTGCTTTTTTTCAGTAACATTATTTCTTGTATTCTTATTTCATTTTTTTTATCAATTATTCTGCATGTACTTACACATGTTAAGCTGTCTGATGAAGCTTGCCATGTTGTTGTGCTTGAAGTAGAGGGGCAGAAGTTCCTTGGCAAACTGCGTTTGGTTGTGTATAATGAAGCTTTGGCCATTCTACACAAATAAAAAAAAAAGTTCAATGAGTACAATGCACATAGAGAAATAAAAAAAAAGGGCAGCTCCTGACCAATCTAGCATTCAAGCAAGAGAAATGGCTCAGTTCACATTTGCAAGATATTAGCAATAAAGGTGCACTAAAGAGGAATCTGAACTCGTCTTTTTAACGCGGGAACTATATCTGCACACTCCGGGCATTCTCAGCAACTTCGAATTATTGTCCTGTGCGGCCGATTTCCCTAATTAAATCGGATTGTACGTCCCAGCTCCAGCCTTTTTTTTGAACTCAACGCGGGGTAAGTAGGCGAAGTCAGCCAACACATGGAGTGCCTTTCAGCCAGTCCAGTGGCGGCTTCGCTTTCGCTTTTAAGTTGTTATTTAGGTTTCTATGAACAAACAGTTTCAGTCACAGACAATATAGTCGCAAATTAGGCCCACGGAAATAAAAATAGACGTGGACTCTGATTTACGTACCACTCCGCCGATGGCAGAGCGGCAAGCCGCCATGGGACTGGCTGACGCGTTGGTTGTCTCCTTCTACCGATCGCATTGGGTTCAAAACAAAGGCGGAAGCCGGGACGTTTAATCCGATTTAATTAGGGCAATTGGCCGCACAGGACAATAATTCGAAGTTTCTAAGAATGCCTGGAACGTGTAGATAGTGTTCCTGCGAAAAAAGAAGAGTTCAGATTCCTCTTTAGTGCACCTTTAAGTTGACATCTCATAAATATTTGACAATACCAGTTGTTGGGCGAGTTGGTGCTGACGATGATCCATAACAGCGCGACATAACAGCGCTGTGTGTTGTGTCTCCTCTTCTTTGTCCAGTCTGTCGCGCTGCTATGGATCATAAATATTGTTACGTGAGAGCAAGCCAAAGAACTAGACGTGATGATAGATGGCGATGATATGATTTAATGACGGTGGGCCTATCACGAATGCTCCTGCCCGCGCCACTGTCTGCTTTATCTTCTAGTCCGTCACAATATTCTTTAGTAATGAAAGTAGAAATAGCAATTGCCCCTTTCTTTAATGTTACAGCAAAGACCAGACTACTACTGTTACACAAGTGTTATCCCCGCTTTTAGCTACCATATTACAGCAGACTGAACACGTAATGTATACATTCTGGTCAAAAAATCTTGGGACGAAGGTGCGCATAACAAATTTATTTCTGTACAGTCAGTCAGCTGGTATTCATTCTTGTGGAATGGATACCAGCTGACTGGGTAGGAAGACTATGCCGCAACAGTTTTTTCCCGTACATCTGCGTCCCACATAGCTGTCTCGGTCAGCGCTTCAACTTTCTCCGCATCTGATGTTGCACGACAAGCATGCTTGATTATGTCCCCCTAACTATGGTGCAAAAGGTTACGAACAGGAAACAGCACAAGGAAAAGAAAACAGAGCAGCATATATGGACTCGGAATTGCACAGCCTAAGAAGGTGTCCCAGAAAAACCTTGTGATTATCAAAAGGAAGCATAAGGGTGGCAAAACGGGTGATGCGCCCCAGCTACACCATATGCAGGTCATTCCAACCGCAACAGCGAACTTATTACATAACTACTGACAACTCCAAACGACGTTTCCGCGCAGTAGAGCTCAAGAGAAACGAAGCGAATGTGAAAGAAAACTTAACGGCGGAAGGCCCTGCATCGCCAACTGTAACTATTTGTCCAGCCGTCAAAGAATGTGCAAGGTTTGCTTCCGCTGGACGCGCGGTCGCAAAAGACGGAGCGAAATTTGCATGGGCATCTGAGATAGTATGCGCGGCACCTGATTGCAGGCCAGCTTCAAGTGACCAAAACTGTCTAGCTGTTCAACAAGTTGGCAGCACTGAAATGTATCGTAAACACTACGAAACGCGACGGCAAGCACAGGATAGAACGCGAAGCTGAGCAAACGTCGATTCCAAAAGGGAATACAATGTCTTAGCCCTAACTCACAATCAGCGAAAAGCGCGACATACCGAGCTCCAGCTGATCAAGTCGTTGCATTTCTCGTCTTCGACAAGCTTCCATAGTTTAACTAAGAACGCGGGGACGTTACTGACGCCAACTTCCGTGGTATGCATCGCGAACACTAACTGCCTTCGCACACTTTCGGTTAACAATAAAATGTTCCGCGAAATGTGACCATTGCAGACACCAGACAGCCAAAAAGTGAAAAACACAACACTATGGCCTCTCTACGAGTAGGTGTGCCAACCGGCGGTAGAAGCGCGCGCCCTTTTTTTCATGATATAGTGGTGGCGCCACCGGCGAAATTGCAGTTCGCTCCCGTTTCTTCCGGTCTTTGTTAAGCATGTATGAATCCGATTCACTTCAATATTGCTATCGATATTACTGCGGCATATGACTTTATTGTAATTAAACTGCACAAGGAAAAAACTACAGAGACGTGTGCATATTATAGTGTCAGGGATGCAGAGCTTGAAATATCTGACTCGTTCAGCTCGGCCGTAATAATTAATTGTTTTTTAGGGAAAGGAAATGGCGCAGTATCTGTCTCATATATCGTTGGACACCTGAACCGCGCCGTACGGGAAGGGATAAGGGAGGGATCGAAAGAAGAAAGGAAGAAGGAGGTGCCGTAGTGGAGGGCTCCGGAATAATTTCGACCACCTGGGGATCTTTAACGTGCACTGACATCGCACAGCACACGGGCGCCTTAGCGTTTTTCCTCCATTTAAAACGCAGCCGCCGCGGTCGGGTTCGAACCCGGGAACTCCGGATCAGTAGTCGAGCGCCCTAACCACTGAGCCACCGCGGCGGGTTCGGCCGTAGGTGCAGTATCAATTTTCAGGCTCTGCCCTGAGTAGTTGAAATGCCATATTACGGTTTTTTTTTCTAGTTTTCTTCTGAAAATGTGTGCAGCATCATGTAACCACGATGAACATGGATCTGGCGAATTGGAAATTATCTACAGAATATGAGCTTATATTTAAATTCGATACTGAAGCAAATGAGTAAACTAACAAAGTAAAGTAAATCATGGACATGGGATGTTTGTCAGCACTTGTAGTGAAATAGCGACGTACTACCCGGGCGCTCGCGCGGTGTAGCTCATACTGAGCGCGATATTAAGTGTCCAAGCATTCAAGCGCGCGTCTCAGCACTATGTTTCCTCCGTTTTTACTTTTTTTTTTAAGGAGGGAGAAAAATTTTAGCGAATGCAGTGAAGGCTACGTGACTACCGAGCGAACTTGCAAGAAGCGCTCGGTACGAAATCGATGAAGACAACTTGTTAAGTCTGCGTTGTTCGGCTCTTTCGATCGATGACAAAGGTGCCAAAAGGTGAGGTGTTGCAGTATGTGATGTGTGGTTGTTTGTTTCTTTCCCCTTGGGAAACAGAAGACGACCATGTGACGAAGCGCCATTTGCTGGGAAAAATAAAGTGCTTTGCCAGCATAAGCGTGTCTTATTTATAGGTAGTTGTGTGTCACAGAGGTGAATACGGCCTCCAACACCCGCTGTACGCATTTGCTCACCGCCAGTTGTGCGATGCCGACGTGCGCCTCGTAACAACGGCAGCCTGAAAGCCGCCCGCGGCAAAGAACCACAGTGCACACAGCACCTGCCGCCGCACCGACAGCGCGCTCGCACGCAAACCTCCCAGTTCGTTGCATAGCCACTCCACAGCCTGCTCCTCCAGTCGAAAAAGGCGTCGAAACAGCTCGTCCGGCAAGTCGTTGTTGTTGTTAGCCTATCAAAAGATGGCACATACCCACACTGGGAGATCGGCCAAGAATCGGGTGGCTGTTCACCTGAACGCAGGTAATAAAAAGGAAAAGCACGTGGGAGCGCAACACCGGTGAATTGTTCCTCATGAACAGAAAGGGATGAGAGTCAACCGCGTCTTCGTGCGCCCTCCTCCGCCGTTGCTCGCGCCAGCGCAGCCGTGTACACCGCCGCCATTTTCTGTCACAAACTCAACGGTCAAATTGACAGCCTCAAAACTGGGACAAAAAACTGTCAATAATAATAATAATTGGTTTTTGGGCAAAGGAAATGGCGCAGTATCTGTCTCATATATCGTTGAACACCTGAACCGCGCCGTAAGGAAAGGGATAAAGGAGGGAGTGAAAGAAGAAAGAAAGAAGAGGAGCCGTAGTGGAGGGCTCCGGAATAATTTCGACCACCTGGGGATCTTTAACGTGCACTGACATCGCACAGCACACGGGCACCTTAGCGTTTTTGCTCCATAAAAACGCAGCCGCCGCGGTCAGGTTCCAACCCGGGAACTCTGGATCAGTAGTCGAGCGCCCTAACCACTGAGCCACCGCAGCGGGTCTGTCAATAAGCGCCTGCAGAATTAGGTGTGCAACGTCATCACTTCTGCCATATCTGTGACGTCATCTGCAGCCACCCATGACGCAAAAAAGCAATATGGCCGCCGGCCACGACCGACCAATAGGAGCGAGGCTTATTGACACCTTTGTGACAAGTTTTTGACAATTTTCATAATTGACAGTTACGTAATATAGCCCCAGGAGTGGAATTAACCGGGCTATAGTTGGTTAGTTCGACCATGGGCTAGGGTTAGTTGAACGCCACAGGACCGAGATGAACGTGAAAAAACTGTTGTGATACTGTGTGTGCACGGTGTGAGTCACCCTCTGAAGGAGGAGGAGGATAAACTTCATTTTCGTCGACAAAAGTAGCAGATGGTGTGGGGTTATAGCCCCATCAAGTGGCCATGAGCCCGTGGCGTTCGGCGACTTTTAGGGCTCCTCTCACAACCCAGATCTGTGTGTACGAGTCGGAACTGAGCAATGCGGCCTCCCACTGGTCTGGATTCGAGAGCTGCAAACCTCGCGGAGGGGAGTCCTGAGGGCAAGCCCAGAGTACGGTACCCAGAGTATGTGGGATAGAGTGGCATGTTGGCCACATAGTTGACAGGGGGGAAAGTAGACCCTAGGGGATATGCAGGCATATATCGCGGGGTTGGGGAAGGCGTTCGTTTGGGGCTGCCTCCACGCAACTTCTTGGGGTTTGGTTAGAGAAATATGAGCGGGGCATATAAGAAGTGCGGTAGTGCATGGTTATGTCATGAAATATAACCATACGATCACTCGCCGTCCGCAGGACGGGCGACACCACATCCCGGTCGACGAATCCTTGGGCATGATTGTGGGCCGCCTCGTTCTCTGGATGTGATGTGTGCGCAGGGACCCAGATCAATTGGATTGGGTGGAGTTGGTTTTTGGCTGAGTGGAAGAGAGAGAGGATGACGGGGGAGACCCGGCCTTTGGCGGAATTACGAATCGCAGATTTAGAGTCGATGAAGATGGTTTCTGCATAGGTGGAAACCATCGCCAAGGCTAGCTACGGCCGCCTCCTCCGCCTCTTCATGACCTGACGGGAATGGAGCACGCAACCAACGGCCGTCCACAGTAGTTTACAACCGCGAGCGAAAAAAACATCCCGATCGGGGTACATGGCGGCGTCGACATAGACCGCTGTCTGATCTGTTAAATACTGTTTATGCAAAGACTTTAGCCTTGTCCTTGCGGCGAGTGACATGATACTCTGGGTTCATGTTTTTTTGGAGAGGGGTAACGATAAAGTTGCTGTGGATATGGGACGGAAGCTGGGCCTTGTCGGCGACAGTCGTTTCGAAGCTTATTCCAAGCTTGTCGAGTATGTGACGTCCCGTGGAGGTGTGGGTGAGACGCTCGTACTGAGAAGTGAGATGAGCTTCCGAGAGCTCCGTCACAGAGTTAGACCCCTAATGCCTGTAGTTTATACGTGGGGGTCCGGTGAGGGAGATGGAGAGCCGCCTTGTATGCCTGTCTATAATAAGGCAGTCAGCGCGGTCCCCTTCCTGGCAGCTAAGGTAGAGGTAACTAAGGGAGGGTATATGGGAGGCAACTGATAACAAACGCATGAACAAGACGTCGGAGGCCAGCCTCTCGCATGCCTCTATGTTTATTAGCGATGCGACGAATTAGACGAATGGTCTGCGAGACAGAGACGGTGAGTTTGGTCAGAGTGTCGGTGTTTTTTTCTGATTTCTCTGGATGAGAAGCCTCAATACCCTAATGGTGGATACTTCGCGTATGAAGAAAGCTTTGCGGCGGTCCGACGTAAAGCTGGTTTTTTCTGCACCTAAAAGACTGGAAATACTTTGGTCAATGGTCAATCGAGATCTAAGAAAAGCCGCCAAAACAGTGTGAAAAGAAACAGTAGAGGGCTTTCACCGAATGTTAAAAAAAGTGGTCTACTATGTACATTTGGCGTGTGGGTCATCATGCATAGGACAGAATGGACGTTGTTTAAATAACAGGCTCAGAGAACATGGCAGAGATATCAAAGACAGCGCGGGAAAGAATCTGCCCGACGTGGCCACCTGCGCACCACAAATCTTGACAAAAGCAAGGAAGGTTCTGAGGAGTTACAAGCAACAGCTTGTGAGCGATATTATTTGAAGCGCATATCATTCCTAAAAGAGGAGTGAAGTGCGTCAGCACACCTTATATCAGTTGGAAAAGAAAAAAGATGAGTTTTCTTTATTGCTAAGAACGCGGAGAATCTTAATGGCTGCTTGGTTTTAAAGACATGTTTTTATGTTTTTTATGCTGCGAGCGTGGCCCGGGGTATACATTGCCGTCAATGCCGTAAAATATCTTTAAATTGCTAAAGTCAGCGCTCGTGTTTGTGTCTCTTCCTTATTGTCCCGCCTGTCGCGCTGTTATTTGTGCTATGATTGACAGTTCGTGTGGGCAACTTCCGTCTACATCTTCCGTCCACGCCACTCATGAGCCAAGAAAGGCTTACGCCTTAAAATTTAGGCCTCTTCTTACTCGTTATAAGGTTTTTTTTTTTTCATTTTTACCATAAAGCACAAGGTCTGTTGCGAACTGCACTGCGCTAGAGCTGACGAAAACAGAAGGAGATGAAGTAGCTGCTGTCTCTTACCTTCAGCGTTTCATTACAAAATAGTGAATATCTGCTTCAGCGGTAGTGCCTAGAGATAGTCAACGCAGAAAGTGACGCCCTGAGCCAAAATTGAGGTGAGCGAAAAGCCAAATGCAACCACGGCGAGTAGCAGACGATCCGCACCCGAGCGCCAAGCGGAGAACAGCAGCGCCAGATTTGTCACGAAGCGGAGGCGCGCGGAACTACGCTTCATCCCATGCCGGTCAGCACAGTTACTCATTTTTTAGCCACCATACTAATGCCAGGACTACTGCGTGATTTTCGCCCATTCACCTGGATCTGGCGGTGTGCGACATATTGCTAAAGGAGTATAGACACCTAATTTTAGTGGCATGTTTTCTTCTTTATACTAATCCGGAAGACACTGCTACACATGAATCATTACGTGATATTTGCCTACGACCGCTAAATAATTTATAATCAATTTTTTTATGTTGTGTTGTTTCGGATTCGGTTTCAATCATATAGTTTCTTTCTGTTAATAGTAAGAAACTCTATGGTTTCAACAGCCCAACGATGGCTGTGACCTCAAAACTACTGCTTCACTGTTTCATATATTTAATTGACTGCAGTGCTGAAGCCAGCCTTCCTCAAGAGCTGAAATGACAATGAATGAGGAAGCAGTGATTATATTGGAGTTTTTTTTTTTTTCGTGTCTCAAGTGACCTTTAAGTACATGTTGACGTCACGGTCCTCATATGGCGGCGCCAAATAGAACCGGTTGGAAACCCAAATGGTTCCAACTGTTCTTTTTTTTTTTTTTTACTGGGTTCCGTTTCCTCCACAGTCATAATTATGTGAAAGACTAACCAGCCGTACGAACGTGCCTGTGTGGCCTAGCTAGGGTGTCTAGCCTAGCGGCAGTTCGTCTAAAAATCGCAACCCAAGGTTGAGGGGATACTGCGATGGATAGATGATGCGTAGCAGCATGCGTACAGCTTGAGAGGCGACCGTGAGTCAGAAAAACCATGGCGCTTTGCTTGCTCACGTGGAGACGTTCTTACATTCCATTACCTTCATGCTCTTTCGATGAGGGCACCTTCAGAAAATGTTTTTCGATATTTCGTGCAGACGTTCACCAGTGCATATTTCGTTTCAATCCAGTTGGAAAAATTTATGGTGCTGAAAGCAAAACTGAAACCGCGCGGCGGCTCCGTTTTTATGGCGGAAAAAACGCCAATGCGCCCGTGTGCTTTGCAATGTCAGCGCACGTTAAAGATCCCCAGGTGGTCGAAATTATTCCGGAGACCTCGATCCACTACGGCACCTCTTTCTTCATTCATTCCCACCTTTATCCCTTCCCTAATGGCGCGGTTCAGGTGTCCAACGATATACGAGACAGATACTACGCCATTTCCTTTCACCAAAAACCAATTATTCTTATTATTATTAACCGCGAGTTAAGAAACAATGTTAAAACCGAAACTGAAATCCTGCCGCTTGGGGCGCGAGCTGTTACTTCTGGGATAGCCTCAGGAGGCTGTGTTGGCTGCGTTTCTGGTCATAGAGGAGGCTAGCTGATCCTCGGTAGTTGTGGTGGTGTTGCGTTTTGATGGTTGCGATTGACGGGTGTTTGTTTTTGTTCTTAACGCACAGCAAGAATTAGTGTGAAGCGAATTTTTCGTTTACAACAAAGTCCTTCAGCGGCCTCTGTCCTATGTAAACAACATTTATTTCAAAGTTCGACTGGCAGTGCGCGCTGTAGACGTTTGAGGCGGCTCAAGGGACGACCTGCTTGCTTTCATTTGTAGCGCAGCTAATTGAGGAATAGGTAGCTGACTCAAAGCAGGGATGAACGACGATGTGTCAGACGATTCTAGTGACCTGGACGCTGGAATTACCGCGCATACAATTAAATACTTCCCTCGTAGCGTACGGCATAAAGGGCCCAGCAATTTGGCGCTCAAGCGGGCTAATCTTATGTTCACGATGGAAAATGAGCGTTATCGCACCAAGTGCCGTAAGCTTGAGCGTTTTATGAAGGATTTGGTCATTGAGAGTGCAGCGTTGTGCGATCAGGTGGCACGCGTGCAAGAATCTATCTTCGTGGCCAAAGAAGAACGTCGTTTCCTGCTCAAGAAGTTCCTCCACTACCGCCAGCAGCGTGATGGGCCCATAGAAACAGTGCGACCAGCAGTCGTCAGCGCACCCGCTCAGGTCGGCAGTTCGACACCTCCAGCGACACCAGCAATCGGCGGCATTTCGGAAGGCGCCGACAAACCTCAGAAAGCTTCGAAAAAGGTCTTAAAGCGACGTAACACAAAGGTTTGTGTGCGGCAACAAACGCCGCTCATTTGCTAGATTAATAGCTTCTCCGTGTCCATATTTATAATATAAGAGCCAGCAAGCCTCACTCTTTATTTCCAGCACAGTGCAACTATTGCAATGTCGACACGTCCGTAACGAATGCTTGGTCGCCCGCAGGGGCTACATTATTCTGCAACTGAGGTGCGTCTGTTATGTGCCAAAATAACGCTATGAGATTTGTGTAGGCCACGGTCCCTTCCGCACTTAACTGCAGTGTACGAAGGCTGCTGTGCAGAACAAGAAAACTATGACAGCAATGCCAGCTGTGTGATTGCACTTGCACATAAGGCTGCTCTGCAGAACAAGAAAACTATGACAGCAGCTGCTAGCAGTGTGACTGCACTTGCATATGAGCTTCGCTTCCAAAGCCCTATAACTATGGTCCAATTTCGCCAGCTTTGCTCACCACAACTGCTCTTAGGCGAACTTGCTTTCCGAGGCCGTATAGGGTAATGCAATTTATGGAACACTGTCTGGTCAGGATGAAGCGTTTTAGCAAGGTGAAGATAGGGTAACCAACCAAGTCAAAGACAGACGAAAATGACGTTTTAGGAGCCTTGTTCAGAATGATGGTGCCGTACAGTTCCCGAAACATCATTTTCATTTGTCCTTGACTGGACCAGTGGCGCAACCTTCGCCTTATTAGAACCTAGTGACAGGTTCCAAAATTCGCCGAATGTGTGACCATCACCCTTGCTAACTGAGTCGTCAAGGCTCTCAAAACGGTGGTTATATTAATAAAGGGGGTAATTACTAACAACACAGAACAGGAAAAGAAAAAGCCAGAATGAGCTTCTCTAATTTGTGTACATTGTAAAATTTCTGGTTTTCTTAATGGTTGTCACTATTAGATGGTTACAAGCTAGCTGAGCAGTAGATTTTGTCAATATGCACATAGTGGAGTTCTAAGGATGTTTTAAAGGACAGTCTGCATATATCACTGATAGTTCTTGCAATTAAGCCAGCATATTTGTTCTCGAAATTTGCATATTTAACTACTGAGCACTAGTTGGTTGTTTTCTTATTTCTTCTTGTTGATCCTGTACTGTCTTTTGTCTAAAGCTCCCAGGCCACTGCATGCATGATCAGAGTTGTCACCAGGCCGTTTGGTGGAGCATCTGTGGGGCCCCTGAGGCACCAATGCTTTAAACAGTGAGGAGGACCGTCCCTGTTGCTGTGAAGTGCCTCCAGAGCCTCAACAGCACTTCCTGAGCCCCACCACATGGCCCAGTGACTGCTTTGGTCACATGTGCTCTGGCTTGGAAACTTTACAAAAAGGGTATGTGGCATGAACACGACTGTGGAGTTTCTGGTTTGAGCACTGTTGATGTGCAGGCTAATTAGTGTATTCATATAGGAGGTGCATTGTCAGCTGTGGTCACTGGGATCAAGCCGCACCCCCAGGCCTGGTTTTACAATTCCACCAACACAGATCTTTTTACTGTTTCTTTATCCAGTGCAGTGTGGCACTGGGATTTGAGCCGTGGTCCTCTTGTTCGTAAGGTGGGTGCTCAGGCACATGCTCTGCTGTTGTGGTTTAGTTGACAGACAAGAACTAGGTATGGGATTCCTGGCAATATAGAGGAATTCTGTAGCATTAACAAGAGGGTGGCAGGCATCATAGTTGCTCAATTAAAGGTATAAAGTGAAGGTGGTACAAGCGAATGCACCCACATTCAGCCATGATGACCAGATAGTGGAAAGTTTCTATGA
This sequence comes from Amblyomma americanum, assembly GCF_052857255.1. Taxonomy (NCBI): domain Eukaryota; kingdom Metazoa; phylum Arthropoda; class Arachnida; order Ixodida; family Ixodidae; genus Amblyomma; species Amblyomma americanum. The sequence goes on from NC_135497.1 coordinate 186,335,027, forward strand.
AGATGTGGAATCTGCAATGAGTAAAGTAAAAACCAATATACTTAGGGCCCTTCGTTTTTCAGTAAAACTTGATTTTACCCGATTCTTGCACCTCGAACATATTTAAAAAAAATCAGGTTAAACCCAATTTCTCCCCAAAAAGGAGTCTTCTAAACATTGTTGGTTTTCTAGTTCACAAAGCTGAAGACACCTGAAGACAAATTTGTGGATATCTAGTGCTTATTCCAAAAGGGTTTCTTCAGTCAAATGGGGATCTTAAACTTCTTTTAACGCTAGTTTTCATGAGGCAAATGAATTTGAAGATAAGTTCGAAAAGGGCAACGTAGAAGCGAGTGGCCAAAACATGGCTACCAACCAGGTGTTTTATCAGGGTCACTGTGTTGCTACCCTCACTATTGACACCCTGATCCAAGGACCTTGTGCATTTTAAAATGGTTGTTGTGATGTTGAATGTTTTCACAGTGAAAAAATAAAGGAAGGCCAGTCTTGCTCAGACACGGGAGGGCTCCTTACGTGATTAGTAATGTATGCAAAGGAATATTTGTAATACATTTGGAAAAAAAAAATTTAATGGTATACGATTTTCTAGTGGAACTTGATTTCTATGGTGTTTATAAAAGGAGCAAGAAAAGGGTGTCTTATGTCCAGCAGAAAAAATGCACTGTTATATTAATCTGTCTTGCACTGCAAAAAATGACCCGAATAAATTCATTCTGTGGAATTTTTTTCTGAATAACCCCACTTGCACCCGAATCTAAGCTTGCAAAAATATCGCCCGGTTTTTACTCCCCAAATTCTGGAAAAAAACAAAACCCAAAAACGAAGGGCCTGAAGTATGCTATATTGATGGATGACTTCAGTGCGCGGTAAGCAAGAAGCAGGCAGGATACCTGGCAGTAGGTGACAATCGCATAATTTCTAGGATTAACAGGGGGCAGCTATTAGTAGAGTTCGCTGAATGGAATGATGTAAACATAATGAAAACCTTCTTACGCAAAAGGGAGAACCGGAAGTGGACATGGAAGAGCCCAAATGGGGAGACTAAAATTGAAAACTGAAACAGACTTCATATTGTGCCACTCACCCTGGTATCGTGCAGGATGCGAGGGTCCTCGGCAATATTTAATGTAGTGACCATAGGATGGCGACGTCTCGAATTAACCTAGACTTGAACAAGGAATGGAAGAAACTAATAAGAAAGGAACCTATCAATGAGTTAATGGTAAGAGAGAAAGTAGAGGAATCCAGGATCTCTCTGGAGAACAGATATCCGGCTCTGACTGAGGACGATGACCTCAGTGTTCTAGCAACGAATTACAGTCTCAGAGGTAACATTGTGGAGTGCGCAATTGAGGTAGATGGAAGGTTAGTTAGGCAGGATACCTTTAAGCTCTCTCAGGAGATGAAAGATCCGATTAAGAAGCATGAAAGCCTCTAACCCAACAGACAGAATTGAACTGGGCGAGCCATCAAAGTTAATCAGTAATCTTAAGGTAACCAACATAAGGAAGTATAACATGGAGAGAATCGAGCATGCCAAAAAAAAACAGAGGTAGCCTGAAAGTGATCATGAGGAAAGTAGGCATGAGCAAAAATCATGTATGCACTAAGAGACAAGCAAGGCAATGTCATGACCAACATGGGTAAGATATTTATTGTAGCTGAGGGGTTCTACACAGATCTATACAATAGCCAAAGTAATCAGGACGATAATGAGAGAAGCAGTAGGGCAGAGAAATTGCACATTCTGCCGTATGCACTAAGAGACAAGCAAGGCAATGTCATGACCATAGGTCGGCGAACTCACTTATGAGTCCAATCACTCGGGCTCACTCAGGCTCATTTTAGATCATGATCTGAGTCGTGAGTGAGTCCGGACTCACATTCAGATCATGATCTGAGTCGTGAATGAGTCCAGACTCATGCTTAGGTCACGATCTGGGCGTGAGTCCGGGCTCACTTTCATATCATGATCTGAGTCGTGGTGAGAGTGTGCTCACATTCAGGTCGCGATCTGAGTCTTCCTGGTCAGTCCGGTAGACGGTGGGCCTATCAAACCAAATAAGTCTATGATGTGAGGTTGAACAATCCCATGATCCCAAGTGAATCCATGATGGCGATTGGGCACGAGTTTGTAGCATTCGTAAACGTGAGTTTCCTGCACACTCATAATATACTGAATGTGCTTTTGGTTGGGTTGATGATATAGAGAAATTTCACTATTTCTTGGCATCTATTTTTTGTGGTTATTGCACTCTAGCACATTACTAAAAGGAGAGAAATGTTGATTAGTCGTCGTGCTTGGGCTAGTTGGATATTAGCTGTGGCTTGCTGTATCGCAGTTGTTCGACTTCTTTCTTTACTGTTTTTTAATTGGTTGCCGAAACATGCAGCAGTCACATCTTTACGTCCCGCGAGCAGCAGCTACAGGCCTCTAGGCCTCTCAGTCAGACCTGGCTGCAGGCTAGCTGCAGTTAAGAGCTCATCGTATCACCGTGTTTTGAACAGTTTATTGACATTTTAGGCGCGTAACTTGGGCCGTTGAGCATAAAATCGATTCAGCTGTCCAATGTGTGAGCTTATGGGAATCCTGAGTCAAGGTGAGCCTGGGTGAGTCATGAGTTGAAATGTACAAGTGAGTACGAATGAGTGAGAGCAGATGAGTCGAAAGGAGTTAGTCCAGGTGAATCGTGAGTTGAAATGAGTGAGCTCAGGTAGTTGTGAGTCAAAATGAGTGAGTGAGTTCAGGTGAGTCGAGTCGAAATGCGTGAACCCAGGTCAGTCGTGAGTCGAAATGAGTGAGTGAGCCTAGATGAGACATGTGTCGCCATGAGTGGTCCACCCCTGATGAGTGATGAGTCTGAGTGAGCCCAAGTTAAATGAGTTTGAGTTCATAAGCTCGAGTGAGCCCGAGCTTCTGTGAGTGTGAATGAGTGAGCCCATAGGTTGACCTAAGTTTTGTGAGTGAGCCTGAGTGAGCACTCGTTAGTTTGCCGAGGTATGGTCATGACCAACATGGATAAGATATTTATTGTAGCTGAGAGGTTCTACACAGATCTGTACAATAGCCAGAGTAATTAGGACGATAATGAGAGAAGCAGTAGTGCAGAGAAATTGCACATTCTGCCGGCAACAAAGGTGGAAGTAAAAAAGGCCTTGCAAGCAATGCAGAGGGGTAAAGTAGCTGTGAGGATTAGGTAACAGTAGCTCTGTTGAAAGACAGTGCGGAGATTGTGCTAGAAACTCTGGCCACCCTGTATACACAATACCTCATGATGTCAGGCGTACCGAAATCTTAGAAGAACGCTAATATTGTCTTAATCCATAAGGAGATGTCAAGGACTTGAAAAATTACAGACCAATCAGCTTACTGCCAGTTTCCTGCATGATATTGACAAAGATAATTGCTAATAGAATCGGGACAACCTTAGACTTCAATCAACCAAATGATCAGGCAAGCTTTTGTAAAGGATACTCGACAATAGACCGTATTCACACTATCAGTCAGGTGATAGAGAAATGCGCAGAATATAAACAACCCCTATATACAACATGAACTGGTGGGCGAGTTGGTCAGACATGGTTCTTGTAAACCAGTGCAACGACTCGAAGCCAAACAGAAAGGGACAAAACACAGCGCTGAACTAACAACAGATTAGTTTTATTCAGGGCACCATGCAGTGGTTAAATACACGCTGGTATCGCAGAATAACAGAAAAACAGAGATAAACAATAAAAAATAAAAAATATCGTTTCACAGCCTAATCATTGTGATTGTGTGAAAGCTTTGCCGAAGCAGTAAAATTGTTGCAAAAAGCAAAGACCAGCTCACCAGGGAGATAATTGAGGCATCAGAAATCATGAAGATAGGTAGCAATGCATAAGCACCCTTTCTGTTGCTATCTCGGAAAAAAAACACGGATACCTAATGTCATAGTTACGTGCTTCGGCCAAGCTTTCGCACAATCACAATGATTAGGCTGTGAAATGATATTTTTTCTTATTTTTTCTTGTTTATCTGTTTTTCCGTTATTCTGCGATACCAGCGTGTATTTAACCACTGCATGGTGCCCTGAATAAAACTAATCCGTTGTTAGTTCAGTGCTGTGTTTTGTCCCTTTCTGTTTGGCTTCGAGCCGTTGGGCTGGTTTACAAGAACCCTATATACAGCCTTCATAGATTCCGAGAAAGCTTTTGACTCAGTCGAAACCTCAGCATTTATGCAAGCAAAATGCGAAACCTAGGTGTAGAAGAGCCATATGTGAAAATACTGGAAGATATCTATAGCAGCTGCACAGCCACCATAGTCCTCTATAAAGACAGCAACAAAATTCTTATAAGGAAGGGTGTCGGGTAGGGAGAAACGGTCTCTCCAATGCTACGTACCTCATGTTTACAGGAGGTATTCAGTGACCAGCATTGCAAAAAATTGAGGGATAAGAGTTAATGGCAAATACTGTAGTAATCTGCGATTTGCTGATGACATTGCCTTGCTGAGTCACTTGGGATGAATTGCAAAACATGTTCAATGACTTAGACAGGCTAAGAACGGTCGGTCTAAGAATTAATATGTGGAAAACTAAAGTAATGTTCAACAGTCTCTGAAGGGAACAGCAGTTTACGATAAGTAGCGAGGCGCTGGAAGTTGTAAAGGGTTCTACTTAGCGCTGGTTGTGACCGCAGATTCAGGCTATGAGAGTGAAATAACTAGAAGAATGGGGTGGAGCACATTTGGCAGGTACTGTCAGATCATGACTGGCAGTTTACCAGTATCCCTCTAGAGGAAATGTATATAACAGCTGTATCTTACCAGTAGCTGCCTGTGGGGCAGAAACGTAGAGGCTAACGAAAAGGGTTCAACTTAAAGTTGAGGACAGTGCAGCAAGCTATAAAAAGGAAAATGATAGGTGTAACGTTAAGAGACAGGAAAGGCACAGAGTGGGTCAGGGATCAAACACAGGTTAATGACATTTTAGTCGAAATCAGGAGGAAGAAATGGGCTTGGGCTGGGCATGTAATGCGAAGGCAGGATAATCGATGGTCCTTTAAGGGGTATAGACACATAATTTTTGTGGCATGTTTCTTCTATACAATGATGCGAAAGACATTACTATGCATGAATCACCATGTGGTATTCGCCTATGACCGCTGAAGATTTATAATTGAATTTTTCTGTCATGCTGTTTCGGTTTTGGTTTGAACAACTGAACAATAGCTGTGACGTCAAAGACTGGTTATATGTCACCTGAGGCATAAAAGAAATTGTGATATAATCGCTGCTTCATTGTTTTAATTCATTACAATGCTGAAGCCAGCCTTTCCCAAGAGCCGCAATGACAATGAATGCAGAAGCAGTGATTATATTGCAGTCTTCTCATGTGGCCTATAACCACACTTTGACGTCATAGTCATCGTTCAGGCATTGAAACCGAAAGAGCATGAGAAACAAATTTGATTCTAAATTATTTAACGGTCGTAAGAAAATACCACGTGGCAAATGTATAATAATGCCTTACGCATCATCACAAAGAAGAAAACACGTACCTAAAAGTTAGGTGTTCATACTCCTTTAAGGGTAACAGACTTGATTCCAAGGGAAGGAAAGCATAGCAGGGTGCTGCAGAAAGTTAGGTGGGTGGATGAGATGTCGAAGTTTGTGGGGATATGGTGGCTGCAGCGGGCATAGGACCATGCTTATGGGAGAGATGTGGGAGAGACCTTTGCCGTACAGAGGGCTGAGTCAGGCTGATGATGATGATGTTCACGCCAAGTGCTGTGCTGGATTGCTTTGCATCACTTATGCCTGTGCAGGTCTTCTAGCTACTAAGAAATATACTACTAGGTTTATAGCTGTAAGTTGTGGCGGAGGTTACATTGTCCAAGTCATGCTTGCATTCATTGCTCGCAGCGTGTCTCAGAGCAGCAACTCATTTTGAGATACTATGTCATGTAGGTTCAGATTTCGTCCTCATTGGCAAAGTTGTATAAACGTTGTTTGTTAACAAAAGTTATGCAGGATTTTGTGGTGCATGTTTCCAAATTATGAAGGTACGCTGATTGTCTTTTCATGCTTGGTTTCCTCGGCATGCATTGCTGCTGGTGTTGATTGTGATAGTTTTGAGGAAATGAATAACAAAACCAAAATCAGATGAGGCACAAGTTACAGTAGGCTCTATATTATTTATATGCACCTGAGAGGTAAGTACTTAATAAGCAGTATGAATTGATATGGCCAATGTAGAGAGGTAGAAACGGCCAAAAGAAACAAACTAAATACTTCTTTTGCAATGTGGCAATACAAGAAAAAAAAAAAACTGCTGTGGCTTCTGTTCTTGTGAGAATAATAATGGTGGCACTGCGGCAGTCCCTTGCTTTCACTAAAACCTATGCGAGATGGAAAAATGTCTCCACAGAGAGGTCAGCCTTATTTTTGCTATAAATGGTATATTGTAATAAATAAAAAAATGGCTTGTCAGAACAAGTGGTAAATAACGCTTTATACTGATATGGAATATTCTCAGATTTGGCCACTTGCAAAAGAAAAGTTAATGCCTTTTACTTTTTAGCCTGTATGCCTAATCTGTGCCGCCTTTCCTGTTACCTAATGCAAACTGAATATTTTGATATGCAGCGTTAAAAGGAAGAAAATTGCCAAATTAGGTAAAAAAAAAGTTTGCTGAAATTGGACAAAATTTCACATTGCTTTGAGGTACTTTGTACTCATGCGCTGAGGCTGAAATGCTCTCCAGATATGCTTGTGTCCTTGAGAAATTCTTGTTAAAAAAGGGGGTAGGGGGGACAGTTCTAGAGTGGTAAATTAATATCTTAATTTGAAGATGTATTTTGTATTCTTCAAGCCTTTGTCGTTTTTGCTGAAAGTAAGCACTATTCAGGACCCCTCTTTATGATGCCATTTAATTTGAGTGTTCCTCAGTTCTTCCTAAAACTTTCTGATTGACATCTTTACCATCAAATTGACGTCACTGTTAAGTTTGCAGAAAGGAAGAAAAATGCATTTACGACTATACGACGTGATGTGAAAAATCTCCATTAGCAGTATTGGTTGTACGTTTTGCGTTTTCATTGGTCACCTTGCCATTGCGTCTTTGAATTTGATATTGCCGTTGCTTTTTTCGTTCTGCTGCTGCATGTGCTTCTGGTGGGTGGAGGCTGTCTGGAAGGTGAAGGTTGGTGGGTGGGTAGGTGGGTAGGTGGTCAGTGGAGGCTTATAGGTTGGAGATTCATTATCAGTGGTGTGCACGCGGTAGGTGCCCCAATCCGCTATGGGGCAGTGGGGTGGAGGCTTTACACACGCACATGCGCAAGAGAGGCAGACAGACATACCGCGACTTTTTCGCCAATACAGGACTGTGGAGCATTGTGGGAATTAAAACGATGAAGCAGCGATTATACCATAGTTTCTTTAATGTTTCACGTGACTTATACTGACCTTTAATGTCATTGCCATTGCTCAGGCGTTGAAACTGAAATCGAAGCATGTAAAGAAAAAAATTCAATTATAAATTCTTAAGCGGTCGTAGGCCATTATCAGGTGGTGATCTATGTATACTAATACCTTATGCATCATCACAAATGAGAAAACACGCAGCTAGAATGAGGAGTCTATATACTCAACTCTACTTACTGTGCCCATTCAGCATGGGCCACTGGTGGCCCATATATGTTGTATGCTATATCAAAGCTGCTAGTGCACGTTCAGACTTCTTGCATGATCAGTTATGGAGCCTAAGAAGTAAACTTTCAATTCTGAACTATTCAGTGACTACTTTGAATGAGTGAATTTAGTGAATCTTGATAGGGCTGAAGAATGCAGTGCGCAGCTTTTCGTAGCGAGCATGGTTGACGTCTTGATAGCTGGGCCATCTTGCAAGCAGCCTCATTGTTGTGATTTCTTTTTGTATCTTTAGGTAATTTGTTCATGTTCTAGTGGTTGCAGTAAGCCCCAGTACCCCGTCAGATAATCATATTTTAATTGGGGCAATGAAGACCTCAAGAAACCAGCCCAGAACATCAACTTCTGTCCACTGGGATGCTTGCTTAGCCCCTTAACTATGTAGTTTTGTTTTTCATTGCCAACCTTGCCATGGGGAGTTTTTTTCACCGAATATCAGTGTAAAAGTCTGTTACATAAATCATACAGAACCTGGGGCCGTATTCTGTAAGGGTCCATTTGTCCATTTTTCATTTCATTTGGCATGACATCAGCATGACGGCAGCATCAGATGAAAGTAGCTAGCGGTGCCAATCTCAGAAATAACAACGTATCGGGTCGCCACATTGATGGTAGTGAAAAAGTTCAAAAAACAGATAAAATTAAAAAAAATTAATATAAAATTTAAAAATTAAAAAAAGTGAAATGGTATGGAACAAAATAAATAAAGGGAAGGAAACCAAAGGAAAAATTCTTCCCCATTGGCTGTGATATGCAGCCAATCATGATGTCTCAAAGAATTAATAAACCAGAGCAGTGAAACTTTTAGGTTGCTTTAGCCAAAGAAAGCAACTTTTTATATTTTGAAAATTAAAAAAAAAATTCTTATGTTATAAGCCTGATGTGCCATAATTTTGATCAAAGTTTGTACGGAACAAATAAAATTTCTCATGATTGTCTAATATTTGTATTCAAAATGCATATTGTAAAATAGTACATTCATTTAGCTCCATTTTGATGTGCTACTTGCTAATGTAGTGATTGCATAACTATCAATAAAAAAAATAAAATGAACCTGCAAAAAATGCTTCTTTTTCCCACACTATAGAAAGGCTAAGAGAATGTTCTTATTAGTGCACAGTTGCACAGAAGGAACAGGCAGTGTAACTAGATCCTGTGCATTCAGTTTCCAAGAAAGCCTCAAGGACTCTTCTTAAAAAATGATACCTTCTGTTCAAAAGGTAGGGATTGAAGGAAAGAGGCAATAAAATATAAAGTAGCACGCACAGAGGCCGTGCACTTGATGCCATTATTATCATGTGAAAGCCTGGGCTGAAGGAAGAAGGAACTACTCCAGTTTGTTGTGTGTGCTGTATTTTGCAGTTGCAGCAGGGGAAATTGTGCCAGTGTTTGCTCTGGAAATCTTTGTGTAGTGTATTTAAGTCTGTCTCTGACATATAAATGAAGGCGCCCGTGTGCTGTGCGATGTCAGTGCACGTTAAAGATCCCCAGGTGGTCTAAATTATTCCGGAGCCCTCCACTACGGCCCCTCATTCTTCCTTTCTTCTTTCACTCCCTCCTTTATCCCTTCCCTTATGGCACGGTTCAGGTGTCCTGTCCAACCATATATGAGACAGATACTGCACCATTTCCTTTCCCCCAAAACCAATTAAAAAAAAAAAGAACTTGTGAAAAAAGTTCAACGTTATAGTCTGAATGTTGCTTGATGATCTTACGTTTGTACTATGCAAAAGACATTAGTTGGTCATTTACTGCCATATGGGAGGCAGCGCTCTTGTGTTTAGCAGGTGCTCGTAGATTTGGGTCCATTGCTTCAGAAATTGGTGGGGAGAGCTGCTTGCTGCAGAACTGACAAGTGTGAGATAGCTCAAGGGGCTTAAAGTCTGCAGCAGCTAATACCTCCACGGCATGCTTTGCGCTGGTGTCTTTCCTGCAAAAGTAAGAATATTAACAATATGCTGGATATGCAGCTGCAGCTGCAAAGCATGTTGCTATCTTATGATGGCAGTTGATACTTGACATTTAAATGGTGATGTGTCTTATTATTGAAGTTCATTTCTGTTGCCTTCATGTAAATGTAGCCGCCATCCAAATCATGGTGTAGAAACATAGTGTGAGATCTATGAATGGCGCTATATACTGGGCTAGCACTTGTGATTTTAAAATTTTACCATCTTAGAGTAAATACAGCTGAGTAAATGCAGCTGAGAGTAACAAATTATGTACAGACCACAAAAGTTGCTGAACATGTCTTTTAAGGTGAACAACATTCAAAGTGCATTGCTTTTTGCAACTTGACATAGCTTGACATCGTAATCAAGCTCTTTACAAAATAAAACGGGAAAACTGGGCAGGTTTATATTTCAGCAGCGTGGTTGTAGTACTTCTGCAGTGCAATAGGGTATGTCTGTAACAAAGAGGAGGCTAAAACACAGCACAAATAACAACTGAATCCTGACTACATGAGGGCTTTCTAAATACAATGATGTCTGAAAGTGAAACAAAAATTTTGTTTTCAGCTTGTATTTTGGAGTGCACATTCCTGATCATGCTGAACAGTGATTGTGTCCCTCCAGGAGGGGCTTGCTGATGAAGCACCACGACCTAAACGGAGGAAGCCAACTGGAGCTGACAAGCGATTGGTGGCACCAATTCCGCTGGACTCATGTGGTCGCCCCTTATTTCCCATTGTGCTGCCCGGTTGCAAGGTGCATAGCCTGGGAGAGATTGTGACTGACCGAGCTGGGTTTCACTGCCAGGAAAGCTTGTACCCTGTTGGCTACTGCAGTTCCCGCATATATGCCAGCGTCCTTAATGCCAACCATGCTTGCATCTACACTTGCACCATTCTGGATGCTGGCACTGGACCTCGGGTATGCTGGTATTTGAACTATAAATGAGTCTTTCAGCACATGTACTTATGGCATTAGGCAGAAGGAAAAGTAAACAGCGTGGATGTGAGATTTAAATACTTATGATGCTACAGTGTAGAGTTCAGGAGGTATGCTGTGCTCATATTTGCTTTGCTGAAACCAAAATAACTTACAGAATTGTCACAAGGGATGCATGTTTGAGCATGTCTGTACTATATATAGTTGCACTCAATACTGCCATTTTCAATGATGGTATGAAGGGTTTAGCGTCTCAAAGCTGCACATGGTTTGTGAGCAAACCCTCTTGCTTTCTCTGGCGAAAATTTTAAATCCCATGAATTGAGAACAAGGAATATGCAGTATTCCACGAGAGACACCAAAGAATGCTTCTGAATGCACCTGGAGTTGCAGTTAGAACCATGATATGCATATACAATGTGAATTGTTCTTTTTTTTTCTTCTGCGAGCTGTTTAATGTAGATAAAGCGACTTCGCCACTAGGCTTGAAAGCAGCAAGAAGAAGCCAGCTTTTCAATTATCCTGGGCAAAGTGTGTGGCGAGTGCAAAGGAGAAGGTGGCTGTAGGTGTGGAAAGAAGGTGGTGTGGGTCGTTCACAAAGAGAAGCCACCGAAAGTCTTGTGGAGTAGGCAGAGCAAAGTAGTGTGAACAGGCGCAAGACAAGGCAGCTAGCTTGAAACTCCGAGTAGTGGTGGGGCAGAGGAGATTGAGGCTTTGCTTCACTCAAGTGTGGCATGCGCATCTGAAGCATTGCCTTTTCAATAATGTTGACATATCCGCTGATTTTGTATTTTAGTGTGCCGTCTGCATTTCTTTTGAGGTCCCTCAGCTAAGGCTGCTGTGAACAGTTTGAGATCGTGTTATAGTTGTAATATTTCTTTAAAAGTTTTCACAATGTTTCAAGCTTCCTGCTTGCCTCATATTCATGCAAATAAGTTAAATTATTTATTTCCTCATCGTTCTGTCGTTCCTACTGATGCTTGTAATAGCAGTAGTATCCAAAAATCAGAATATGGCTGCTAACATGCAATTCCTTCCGCGAAAAATGCCTAAATCTGCGGTTTTTCACGGAACTTTGGAATTGGAGGGAACTAGGGACTTTAGCTATGAGCAAGGGTTGGAGTTTTCGGTTTAAGCCAGCAACAGTTACAACGAAAAAGGACACTGAAATCATTTTTTAAAAACTCAGTTTTAACCTAAAAAGGCAGTATCCTTTAAATGTATGCCAAAGCTTGTGGCTATTGGGCACAATTTAGGCGGTCAGAAGAAAGAATTAACAAAGTGCGGAAGCCAGGAGCACAGTGCGATAATGAGATTGTTGGAGTAAGTGGTGCAGTTGTATGTTTGAGGCATTTCTCCAGTACTTTAGACAGACGTCTGGTGGAGGCTGAGAGGCTCCACCACCTCGTCAAGCTTCGTCTACTAGCATAGCACTTTTTGCCCACAGCCTCACATCACCTTATCAGAACTGTTAACTTGGTTAAGGAGTTTTCTCAAGGCATGCAAGGACACTGACAATGTTTGTTATAACTAGCCACCAGGCACATAGCCAGAAATTATCCAGGAATTATTTTCGAGGGTTGCACAAGGTAACTTTTTGTATTACGTGGGGAGGGAGAGGGTGAGCTTGATATTGGGGGGGGGCTCAGGCCCCCTTTTGATACGTGCCTGCTAGCCACCGTAAACTCTTTAGTCAGGCACAAGCGTGATGAAAAAGTGTCATGCTCCAGCTTCCGCAGCGGTCCAGCGGTACTTCCATTGCTACCATCGTCATGTGGACTGTGTAACTGGAGGCACTCTGGCCCCTTCTGGATTCCTGCTGTCACTTTTTTTTCTTTCCAATCCATAACTTTGTTGTTTTCTAGGGTTTCCTGCTTTTACATTTTGTTCCATGAGTGAAGGAGTTAGCAGTATGTCGTAACAAATACACTTGCATTTATCACAACCGGATGAAGTTATCCCAACACAAAAGCGACTTAACAGAAAGGCCTGGTTCCACTTGCCTAAACGAGGCAAGTGTATGTGATGTTTGCCTGTCGCTTTTGCTTTTTTTCTCTTGCTTATTTGTTTTTGCACAACCAGTTTTCAGAAATAAGCCTTTATTTATGTTTTTGTCTTATGGCACCATCACTTCACTTCCTTGCTGTTACTTTTTCTTACGGGAATAGTATTGATGTGGCAACCACCGCTCTAAACACGACCATTTGTGCATAATTACTGGTACATAAAGTGTGCTTACTGATAAGCAAGCTAGGATAAACTGTATGTGACATTTGAGAGCACAGGGGTGCCGCCTGTATATCGCCGGAAAAAAAAAAACTTTGATCCTTCCATGGGCAAAAAAATATTTGCCAAAAGAAAAACCTAAAAATTTTGTTCTGTAATGAACACCTCAAAACGTCCGTCTAAGTTTCAAAAAATAAAAACTGAAAATTCCAACCGCTAGCTACAACAGACGAGGTAGTGGAGAGCTCTTCTACTCTAGCATGTGTGTCAAAGCAGTTAGGCCATAGTGCACTGCTATATTTACTTTTGATTCCATTTGCTGTTTTTATGAATGCATCAAACTTTAATAGTGCAATTGTCTTAAGGGTGCCCTGGAGTTCATAATTGGCATTTTAAAGGTAGCCCTGAAAGCCTGTATAAATGTATTCTGCATTCTCAGTTAAAAAATACCTGTATGAGTATTCTGTTTAATTCTTGCTCATAGTATGGTGGGTGTCTTGAAACTGTAAATAGTGGCTACTTTCTTTAATAGTCACTTACTCAGCCTGGAGCAAGAAAAAGCAACATACTGTGCATAAACAATAGCCTTCACTTATTATTTAATGTTTTCAGTTGCATGCAAAGCGTTTTCCACTCAGAGTGAAAGATATTAATGAAAATGCTTCAGTCTCTCCACAGTTTGATGTATATGGATATAGTGTTTAATTGAATTATGTAAAAAATGAAGTGCACAGTGTGTACTTCAATTCTTCTTGATGATAGAGTCCACGGACTGCATGTCATCTGATTTTTGCTAAATAAAATGAATAATTACTGTTTCTTTTTGTTGTAAACTGGGCCAAACTAAGAAGTAACGCCTTTATGACATATTCTAAGCTGTGTTTATGAAGAATGCAGACTCTTTTGAAAAGAAAAGGGAGTTTATTATGGCAGCTTTTAAATCGATAGTCTACGAGGATTTTGAAAAGAAAAGGGAGTTTATTATAGCAGCTTTTAAATCGATAGTCTATGAGGTCAGTTGCTGGGGGAAAGAAAAAAAAGGAATGCAGTTCTGAAGGAAACTGGTATACCGGCTGGTGTTAGATAGATAGATAAAGAGGAGGAGGGAAAGGCAGGGATGTTAACCAGAAAGGGGTTCCGGTTGGCTACCCTGCACTGGGGAAGAGGGATTAGGGGACTGAAAGGAGGAAGAGAGAAGGGAAAAAAGGCGTAACACACACACACGCACAACGCTGTCACAATTTGTCACTCAATTCAGTCGCTCTCAAATAGGCAAAGAGTGCCTTGTATGCCTTGAGGGCAGTCGACTGCTGTGGCTGCGGACCGAGGATCTTTTGCTCTGTTAATGGGCGAGGATCGAGGCGGTCCAGGGCACAACACAGTGTATGTCTTGCACTCGCAAATGCAGGGCACTCACAGAGAAGATGAGCGATGGTCTCCTCACAACCACAGCTCTCACAGGCAGGGCTGTCGGCCATTCCCATCCGGAAAGCATAGTAATTGGTAAATGCAACACCGATCCATAAACGGCATAACAATGTTGCGTCGCGACGTTCTAAGTTACGTGGAAGACGAAGGCGCAGTTCAGGGTCCAGTGCCTTGAGGTGGAGGTTGCAAAACTCTCCCGTGTTCCACGCTGAAAGTGTGAGGTCCAGCGCCAAAGGGCGAAGCCCACACGCAGCGTCAGGTCTCGATATTGGGATCCTCACTGAATTGCGGCATTACTGGCAAAGGTTTTGTTGAATTACAGACTGCCTAATTGAAAATATGGTGTTCTTTTGAAGTGAAAATGACAAAGAATGTTTCTTGAGCATGCAAATTAACTGCTTAACCAAGCCACTGGTATTGCAGAGGGAGATTAACAGCAGATCAAAAGCAAAGTGTGTTGATGTGAATCCCGTTCGTTCTTTTCTCTTCAGTTCGAGATTGTTGCAGAGGATGCTCCTGAGCGACCTTTTGTGGGCAGCAGTCCAGATGAATGTTATGTTGCCTTGTTGCGAGCAGTCAATCGAACGTGTGGTGCAGAGGTGATTGTGCCAGCTGCTCGGGGCGCAGATTTTTTTGCCCTGCCCCATCCAACCATACAAAACCTGGTGCAAAGCTGTCCTGGAGCACGAAAGTGTCCAAACTACAGGTTTGACTTTCATGAACTCATTTGCCTTGCTTATGCCTGTGTTAGACTGTTTTTTTTCTCAACCTGTCAGGTTTAAAGACCAGCCTAGAAATATTTGTGGAAATTGATGCTGTGGGTAATGAAAGCTTTGGAAGTGACCATTCTTGTATTCCATATGTTTTGAAGGGTAGTATGGGAGAGACTGATGAAACTCATGCACATTGCAGGGCCCAACTTGCTGCCCTTCAATGATGTGTCTCTTAGGGTGGGTTTCTTCAACAAAAAAAAATGCAAAATTTTTATGCATGCGTATGTGTAAAGCTGCACATTTTAGTGGAAACTACGGCTGAGAACTAACATAGTAGATAGCTTTACAATGATTTCTCTTATGACCATGCCATTTAACCTGTGCCTGAAGGCCTGTACACACTCAGCCTACATTAAAGAACAGCTGCTATACTTTGCTGGAAGTGCAGAAATGGGAACTGATCTGTACAGTTAAAAAAATTGTAGAGTGTCTGAATAAATCTTTCATAGTTTGGTAACTGCAATTAGGATGTGCTGGAATAGCCTCAACTTCTTTAGCTTATAGCACACAGGGTGATAAATGTTATAGCCACGCTGACAGCTTGCATGGCACATTGGTCTCATAGGTGTAACATAAACTCTTTCTAGTTTCCTTGCAGTAGGCCTTTCCATCTACTTCATGCAATGCGAAAGTAGCTGCTGTGCAACATTAGTGCGTGAGCACCCATATGTATATGCATGTCCATTAGTGGTTGTTCAGGCAAATGTCTGCGCAGAATCTACTCGGTTTCCTACATCAAGTGCAATGTTTCCAAATCTAATACACTTGTTCGCGTGCCCACATCCACAGCCAAAAAAGTGGTGCATTGCTTGTGGTGGGTGAAAAATAATAAATGCTTTGGCCACAGGCTTATTACATGATGCATTTGTCTTATTGCTGTCGAAATGCTTGAAATCTGTAAATTGCTTTTTGCATTTGTGTCAGATTATCGCTATCCCCTCCTGCAAGAACTCTCCGGCTCGTATTTTTTCCAAGATTCATACTTCAAAGATATCAAAACATGATTAGCAAGTCATTGCGAACGTGTACGCCTGTGCTATGATCCGTTTCCCGGAGAACTGTGGGAAATACTGAGTGTTGTGAGTGAATGTACCGGAGTATCTCCTTGTACTGACTCAAAATACAAGTCTGTGCGGGAGTTTGGCATCTCCGAAGTGAAGACCTCGCAATAAACTCTCAATTAGTACATTGCAATACAGTAGAACCCGTTTGTAGTAAAGGTTTGGTTAATGGTTTATGGGGGTTAAACATCCCAAAGTGACGTAGGCTATGAGGGATGCCATAGTGAAGGGCTGCAGAAATTTCGACAATGTGTGGTTCTTTTAACATGCACTGAAATCGCACAGTACATGGGCCTCTAGAATTTCGTCTCCACTACGGCCGGAATCGAACCCGTGTCTTTCGGGTCAGCAGCCGAGCACCATGACCACTAAGCCACCGCGCCGGCTGTCCCTCTGTAGTAAAGTCACTTGGACCAGCAGAAATCTTTGCTGTGTCGGCTTCTTTACTATATCAGTTGTTGGTGATAGCATGGCTCTGAGGATACTCTCTGGCTACTTAATAAAAAGTTGTGGCTTATAAAAGAAACAGTAAGAAATACCTTCCATCCTGCTCTTATCGACCCTTTATGTGATGGTCATTGTTTTCAGTTGTCACATTTTATGTTATCACATTTTTGATTTTGCTTACGTGCCACCGCGGTGGCTTAGCAGTTATGGTGCTTGGCTGCTGACCTGAAAGACGTGGGTTCGATCCCGGCAGCGGCGGTCGAATTTCGATGGAGGCGAAATTCTAGAGGCCTGTGTACTGTGCAATGTCAGTGCACGTTAAAGAGCCCCGGATGGTCGATGATGGAGCCCTTCACTACGGCGTCCCTCATAGCCTGAGTTGCTCTGGGATGTTAAACCCCCATAAACTATAAATGATTTTGTTTATATCTTGTGGAAGTACTGCATTTGCACGAATACAACGCAGCTACGAATATGACACTAGTTTGACTCCATGTAAAAGCCAAAGCTGTGTGTAATTTGACGGTGTATTCTGATTTACAAACCAAAAATTTTACTTTGTGATAGGCTGCCTCATCATTTTTGATGGAATCAGTACACTTCTGGTTGTGAGGAAAGGGCTGCTTTAGTTTGCTTGAACTCACTTGTGCTCCTTTGTGTAGCTGCTGCTGCTGCTGCTTGGCTGCCAGTTTCACTTAACTTGCAGGTATACCATATGTAACAGCGACCTGACGTGGCGGCAAAACTGCTCATGCAGTGCCGCCGCTGTCGTGCTGCGAACGGTTGCTATTTTCATCCCTTCTCTACTCATCACCGCACTTTTATTAGCTTTCCATTCTGAGCAAACCATGCCGCCTTCTTTCTACGTTCATAGCCAACTATAATTTTTATTTTTTTATGTGCGCTGCGCACTTTGCCTCACAGCCCCAAGGCCTTCGAAAAGTTGCCTTCTCCTCTCTTGAGCTTCGGGGTGAAGCCATCCCAAAAAAAGCGCCCTTTTATTCGTCTTTGGTATCCATTTGCCTTTGAACATTGGCCTCGCGATCCTTGACTTTGCGCGTGCCACGATGTCATCATTCTGCAGGAAGTACGTCGCCACGGCCAGATGCTCTTTACTATAGCCGTTTTTTGTAAAAAAATTCTTTACTACAAATGAAAAAAAAAAAAAAGCAGGGTTGTCTATGGAAGGCGAAATGGGACCACACTTTCACCTTACTATATCCAAGATTTTACTGCATCTGATTTTACTATAGCGGGGTTCTACTGTAGCATAAAAAACACATTCAAAAGACACATAGTACAGCCTTTGAATTAAGGCAGTGGATTTCGGCCCAGCGTGCATAAAAAAAACTGACGCAAAAAAATAAAAAAATAAAAAATAAACAAAACTGGTGTAATAGAATGGAAAAAAAAAAAGCATGTTGCAAGGCGGATTGAAACCTATCCATTTCACTTTTGCTGTCACTTTTTCTGGAGTTGGGCCTTAGACCACTCAGTCACAAAACAAGTGTGGAGTAACAAGCGTGGACTACTGGCATGCCTTTCACAGCATTACACTTGATGTATAAAACGGAGTATATGTGAAAAATTTTGTTAAAATGTGTTTTGTTAAAATGTGTGTAATCTGATGGTATATTCTGATTAAAAAACCAAAAATTTTTTTACTTTGTGACAATAGGCTGCCTCATCATTTTAAATGGAATCAGTACACTTCTGCTGCTGCTGCTTGGCTGCCAGTTTCACTTAACTTGCAGGTATACCATGTGTAACGGCGACCTGACGTGGCCAGGGTAACCAAGACATCATTTGTAAAAGCGATGTTCAGAAGGAAAGAAAGGAGAGAATTTATTTGAAAAAATTGGCAGAAACCTAATATTGTATTTTTACTTCCTCTCCTCTCTTGTTTTCAATTTTTTTAGTATTGAAGATAAGTACTTTCAGGATGACATCGCTCCTAGGTTGCGATACCAATTCTAAGGTGTTTTCTTGTAAAAAGATAGGGTTCATGGCCCCTGAAATGAAATTGTTCATGGAAAACATTGAAAAATTTGCTTAAGTGAAAATACTGTTCTTGGAAAACATTGAAAAAGTTTGCTCTAGTGAAAATAAAGAAAACTTCTAGGACATACTGAGTATTGAAGCCTATCATGTTCATCGTATTGAAGAACATTTACTTGTTAGCACTGGTAGTTTCGGAAATAGTTTGATCTACACTTCATTAAAAAAAAAATAATTTTTGTTGTATTTGTGCTTTTCAGCTGGGCTTATATTTCACCTTTATCTTTATCTAGTACTGTTCCCTATGTGGCTACTAAAGGCTGAAGTTTTCGATACACAGTACAGTTGTGCTTTGGTATTTGATTGGATGTATTCAGTTTACTATCAGGTGATCAGCTCCTGGCTGTGTAGCTGTGACACAAATCTCTATTCTTAAAAAGATAAGAATTGCTTTGCTTATTGGTAAACTCTAAGCCATACCATTTAGCAACCAGTGCGCACTGAGCCAGGTACATTAATGCCAGAAGCATATGGAATAAATGCGATGACTTAGAAGGTCTTCTTATCACACACGACGCTGACATCACAATCATAACCGAGACTTGGTTGAACGAAGCTATTCCTGATTCAGAAGTAATACCCAACACTCATGAGATAGTACGGCACGACCGTAGCAGACGGGGAGGGGGCGTAGCCATAGCTATAAAAAAGGGACTAGATTACACAGTTATTCCTCATAATACAGGCATCGAAATGGTTTGGATATTGCTTCGGTTTAACAATTTGAACATTTTTATTGGTTCTGTGTATAGACCCCCGGATGCAGACGTCTCGGTTCTAGAACGACTGCACGAATTTTTGTTAGAACATGGTAAAAAATATGCTTATGTAATGATGTGTGGTGACTTTAATTTACCAAAAATCAACTGGGAACTTCTGCGTACTGTAGCTTCATGTCAACATTCTGATCTTTTGCTTGATATCGCCTTTGCAATTAATTTAAAGCAGGTCGTGCAGGGGCCGACACGTACTGCATCAGGTTCAAGCTCCCTTCTAGACCTTGTGTTTGTTACCGATACTATTGAAAAACTTGGCTTCTCCGTTGAAATCATACCAGGCATTTCTGATCACAAAGCTGTACTCTTCAAAAGTAACATGATGTGACCGCCTGTCCCTGAGTTAAGAAAACCATTTCTTGACTTCAACAATGCCCTAGACGAAAGTATCTTAGATTTATTGGAACAAGACTACGATGCATTCGTTGAGAAACACGCGGCTGGTCTCATGAAAGTTAATGACCTATGGGTGCACTTCAAGTTTATTGTACACAAATGTATCACAAGATACGTGCCAACTTAACTTAGAAAAATGAATCGCAGTAGTCCCTGGATTACTCGCGAACTGCTCCAGCTCAAGCGACGTATCAAGCGTCTAGGATCCAAGCGATTTAAAACAGGGCACATTTCCCTACAGTCACTACGCACAGAGTTGCGCATGAAAATTAAACAGTCTAAGTACACTTTTTTTTAACGTTAAAATGCATAACTTTCTCACCACAGACCCACACAAATTTTGGATACACTTAACAACGAAGAAGGATACAGTTAGTAAAATTCGTTTGAATAACAGAGAAAGTAAGGATCCTTACGACATTGCATCAGCTTTCAATAATTACTTTTCTTCAGTGCTTTCTACTGAAGTAGGCAGGAGCCTGAATTTCAATCCACGTGCCTTATCTTACCAGACCTGCAAATATCTGTCGAAGGAGTTTTTTCAGCTCTACTCAGTTTAGACAAAAAGAAGTCTCCTGGGCCCGATGGCATTCCAAATGCGTTTCTCTCCCGCTACGCAGAATGGTGCACGAAATATCTTGTCTTCATTTACAATGAAAGTCTTCTAAATTCAGAAGTTCCGGCTGACTGGAAGACTGCAAAGGTCGTCCCTATCCACAAATCGGGTGACAAACTTTGTCTAAACAACTACAGGCCAGTTTCACTCCTTTGTACCTCGGGTAAGGTTATGGAGCATTTCATTTTCAAGCACTTGATTTCTTTTCTAGAAAGTAGTAACTTCTTTTCTAGTAACCAGCATGGGTTTCGGCGTGGCCTGTCCACCGTAACACAACTAATTCACACAACCAATGAACTTTTGGCATGCATTGATAAGGGTGGGCAAGTAGATGCAATATTTCTCGACTTCGCGAAGGCCTTTGATCGCGTTTCGCACCGTAATCTAATAATAAAGCTCAAACATCTATTACAAAATCAGCGTCTTGTTCAATGGCTAGATTCCTACCTCTCTGAACGGCACCAGTACGTCCAGATCTCAGGTTCCAATTCTGTGCCAGCTCCAGTTCTCTCAGGAGTACCCCAGGGCTCTGTTCTCGGTCCACTATTGTTCCTTATTTACTTAAACGACTTAAACTTCGACTCCCCTGTACGGTGCCGTTTTTTCGCTGACGACTGCGTTGTATATCTGCCTATTCAAAATGCGGAGGATCAATATGTGCTGAATGACTACCTTTCAGAGGTCTCAAGGTGGTGCCTAGTCTGGCAAATGTCACTAAACACGTCTAAGTGCTCAAAAATGACATTTACGCGTAAAAAGTGCGCTCTTAATTACACATACACAATAAACGGTGCAGCTGTCTCCCCCGTAAACGAATACAAATACTTGGGGGTTGTATTCAATAGCAACTTGAGTTGGAGTTCGCACATCGGGCATATAGTCTCAAAGGCGTCCAACAGGCTTTGGCTGTTAAGAAATCGTCTAAAGCACTGCACATCTAAAACTAAATTAGCAGCTTACACTGCACTCGTACGGCCATTACTGGAATACGCAGATGTGGTTTGGGATCCGCACACCCAAGTAGATGTACAGCGCATTGAAGGCGTTCAAAGGAAGGCGCTTAGATTTATCTACAACGCATATGGAAGGCACGTTTCGGTTACTAATCTATTGAGGGAATCTGAACTGCAGACACTTCAATCTCGTCGCAAGTTGCACCGACTAAAAATGTTGCATGGGATTGTTAATAACTTAACAAACATTCATTTTGAGACCTACATGGCATACAACACTTCACGACCAACGCGCAATAAACACAATTTGACAATCATGGTGCCACGGGGCCGAACGAAAGCGTATCAGTTTTCTTTTTTTCCAAGAACGATATTGGAATGGAACGGGCTTCCGTGTGACGTGGTCCGTTTGACAGACCAGAAGTCTTTTTTATCTGCTGTCATATCGTCATTTTAAGCGCAGTGTATTCGTTCATGCTCTTTTGTTTGCTTTCTTTTGTATTTTAGGTAACCGAGTGCATTTAACTTTGCTCTTTGTCTTTCTATAAAACCCTGTGTGTTAGCTTTTGCTTCTTTATCCGCATTTTTACTTGCTTTGTTTTGTCGCGATGTACGATGTATCCTTGTACCGCTCCTGCCTTGGCCACCAAATGGAGGCTGGCAGTATTGAATAAATAAAATAAATAAATAAAGCTTGGGGATAAAAAAATCTTAGTATGTTCAATGAAATAACTCTTCAAGGCACCTAACAGGTTTGTAAGAAATCTCAGAAAAATCAAAATCTGCCCTTTTCTCTACTACAACCATCGCGGTGGCTAAGTGGTTATGGTGCTCGGCTGCTGATCCGAAAGATGCGGGTTCGATCCCGGCCGTGGTGGTCGAATTTCACTGGAGGCGAAATTCCAGAGGCCCATGTACTGTGCAATGTCAATGCAGGTCAAAGAACCCCAGGTGGTCAAAATTTCCGGACCCCTTCGCTATGCGTCGCTTATAACCTGAGTCGCGTTGGAGCATTAAACCCCTATAAACCAAACCTAAACTTTTTCTCTACATTATTTTAGTCAATGTTTGCTGCATTGCAAGGAGTGCTATTGCAGCTGGAGACACCTTGAACTTGCTAGTGTCCTCTGATCAAATGGGATTTCATTTGATGGTTTAAAGCCTGCACAACACTTGTGAGCCCCCGAGATTGATGTCTGGCTAATGGTTTGAAAAATGTGTCATTACTGTGCTGCTACTTAGTCTGTTGTGTATGTGCTTTCTCTTGCCAGATGGGTGCGTTTTGAGGTATCGCGAAGTGCAACTGATGAAACTGAGCGGCTTGACAGTGACCCCTATCTGAGCTACGCTGCATTTCGGCAGTTGTGCCTTCAACCTCGACTAGCTGCCACAGTTGCTTCATCAGAGCCCAGCCTGCCTCCAGGTGTGCACATCAAGCAGGAGCCACTGGACACTGTATAGACACATCGAGAGCAGATGGTGAGGTGAACTTCTCGTTAAAAGATAAAATGATGAGTTGTGCAGTAATTGCAATGAAACAAGCCAACGTATCTGGTTTGCTTACACTTTTGCTTTTATGCAAGTTCATTGTCCTAGGCAAGAACGTTTTAATCTGCAAAATCGGAATGGTCAATAATGTTATTGATGAAGTGAAAGTATCGGAGAAATCTGACAGTAACAATTAAAATGATCAGTGCAGTGGTAGGAACACTGTATACCGTCAATTTCCTGCAGTGTACTGCAAGCTCTGGCAACCTTAGTGGCGACATCAGCATGTATTATTGTCTATTCTAAAATCACCTACTGAACGAAATTTGGGATTTATAGGTCCATTAAATGAGATTTGGTTGTATTTTGGATCATTCAAATTTATTTTGGGGTTCCAGAAAGTTTGTACCACCAGTTTGCTGTGTGTATTTTGTTGAGAAGGCAACCATGAGTGCATGGCTTATCTTTTTTTTTTTTTTGTCAAACTCTAATTTGTAAAATTTTAGGGGGGGGGGGGGGGGGGGCTGTTGTTAGTGGCTATGTATATGAAAAGCTTTAAAAGTGTGGGCTTAGAACACTTCGAATGCTTGTACTTTCTTCAGGAAGCTACTTTCAGGATAGAAAGTGACATTTTTTAGTTAGTTCAGGTGGATATTTAGCTACTAGTCAGCGCTCATTGCTTTTGTTGATATTACTAAGATGGTTTGGTGAAGAAGTCTAGGTTTAACCACAATTTGTAAAGGCCCTGACCTGTAGTGAATACAGGCTCCTACAGCTGTAGTATAGCCGAAAAGTAACCTTCTAAAGACCTGTACAAAAAAAGCCTGTAGTTATTGAAACCAAAGAAAGCATATGGAAATTTCTTTTTTTCATGGAAGTGTTGATATTTTTTTTGTGGAATCAGTGCTTCCACGAAAAAGAATTTACCATGTACCTTCTTTGGCTTTTTTCATGTGGATATCCAAACCAGCCGCTCACCTCCCTACCACATCTTTTAAGGACCCTGTAGTTTGTGGTGGGTTTGGCTTTTTTATTAATTTTTTTAACGTAATGCCTTTGCAGGGATATGGAGGCATCTTATTTTGTCCATGAGAATGTTTTTGCATAGCATAAAGTAATGGTTGCACGCTATATGCTGTGCGTTTTATTCTTGCTAGGTTTCAATTTTTTGAACATTTTGTCATTTTCGAGTAGATTAAATTAACTGCCTTTTCTCGACAGAAGTCTTTTTCCAAGATGGACTTTGTTCAGTGTACAAGTGTTGTAAATAATGGAGCTGTGTGATGTCGGGAAAAGTAGACTAACATTTCTGCCTAGAGGTACTCAGAAAATTGGGTTGTTTTCTGAAAGTGATGATCTTTATGTTGAGACAGCCAGCTAATTGTTTTGAAAATCCTCAGTGGGCTGCAGAAACACCTGAATTGCTCGCGGATTTGATGGCTGTAAATTGCTACCTACGGGGGCAGAAACGTGGAGGCTAACGAAAAGGGTTCAGCTTAAGTTAAGGGTGAGAGTGGGTGAGGGAACAAACGTGTGTTAGTGACATCCTAGTCGAAATCAAGAGGAAGAAATTGGCTTGGGCAGAGCATGTACTGCGAAGGCAAGATAACCGCTGGTCCTTAAGGGTAACGGAGTAGATTCCAAGAAAAGGGAAGCGTAGCAAGGGTCGGCAGAAGGTTAGGTGGGCGGATGAGATTAGGAAGTTTGCAGGCGTAGGGTGGCTGCAGTTGACAAAGGACAGAGTTAATTGGAGAGACATGGGAGAGGCCTTTGCCCTGCAGTGGGTGTAGTCAGGCTGATGATGATGATGGTGATGAAATTGCTACCAGCTTTCTTGCTATGGTCTTTGGTGTAGCGTATTGATTCATCACATCTTGCTGTGTGTGACTTGGCCTGTTGTCAGTAATGGTGATACCATTTGTATTTGAGAGTTCTCTCCATTCTAAGAAAGGATGATAAGTGTGGTTTTCACTACGGTGTTCGTTTGTGAACTAAGAGTAATTCTGTGTTGGTTATGTGTTTTGAACAGTTGAGCCTGATTCATATCACATAATGGTTTTTCATAATGGAGATCTTTGTGGTGGATCAGATCTCCCATATTACTTCAACACTGGAACTCATACTTAAACTATCTTCATTGAACTATTATGTGCCTTCTTATCTTGTCCCTCACTTTTACATTGCAATTTTTAAACTTTGTTAATTCTTGGTACTCTGCTAAATAACCATGTCGTTGAATAACTTGAGTGACTGAAAAGTTTTTGGATTAAGTAATGGACGTTATACATCGAATCATATTGAAAGATTTGTCTTTTTTTAGCTTTTTAGATTTTTTATTAGAGAGCAGATGGTAAAGAACCTGTGGTGGCTACTTTTTCTCTACATATTATACTTGTATGCAATGCTTTCATCAAACATTTCACTATAGCTTTTACAAAAAGGAATGCTGTGAAGGAGTCTTGCATTGTAGTAAAACTTGTTATCTATCTTTTTATTTACTGTTATTTGAATGCAGTTTCTAAAACAGTAGTAGGATTTATACTCGGTAAGCTTGTAGCATACACAAATCTCAAGAAAATCCTGAGCTGTACTGTAGTTCTCTGTTCACATGTTACTTCTCTGGAGCATTCAGCATGAACTCCTTGAAAACAACGTTATGCGATTTCTTGACTTGGCGCTAGCCTTTCTAAGCCGCCGCGGTGGCTGAGTGGTTATGGCGCTCGGCTGCTGGCCCGAAAGACGCGGGTTCGATCCCGGCCGCGACGGTCGAATTTCGATGGAGGCGAAATTCTAGAGGCCCGTGTGCTGTGCGATGTCAGTGCACGTTAAAGAACTCCAGGTGGCCGAAATTTCCGGAGCCCTTCACTACGGCGCCTCTCATAGCCTGAGTCGCTTTGGGACGTTAAACCCCCATAAACCAAACCAGCATTGTCAAAGGATGCTTTCTTGCAAAAAAAATAATACAAAAGTTAATCTTGTCTAGGTCCTTGATGATATTTTCTTATGACTGGATTTGCAGGAATTCTGTCTTCATGGGCTGGAAAGGTTTTTTTAACCCTGTCCATGGACATGATCATCAACACATGCTCAGCAGCTGGAGTCAACTGCAAGAGCTGCATCTGGTCAAGGCACAGAGCAAGAACAGTTAGGAGGGGAAACACCCACTGGTGCAGGCAGTCAAATGACGTCACAAAAATGTGGGCATCAATGGAAGTTTATACTGTGGTGGCACCTTGTGATGCATAATACAGGTGCTAAGCACTGAGGGAAAGGGAAACTGTTCTTCTTAAAGCAGTAATCCACTTTGTTGGCACTTTTTAGCAGGTGAGGTTGAAGCCTGGCATTCACTCCTGTACATTTGAGCCGCCAACAGAGTGCAAGAATTTGATTTTGTGGCAATGACAAAAGCATTTGCCCAGAGTTGCTTCAACAGCCAAAACAGCAGCACAGCTTCCAGTACAGCTGCCAGATGCTGCGCCAGCATGCTACTGGCTCTGAGTGTACACAGCACTTTCTTATTGCTGAAGAAGTAAGTTTTGCCTCTCCTAAATGTTATTGCTGTGTGGGTCAAGACCACCAATCATTGAGTGCAATGGATAATGTTGAGCGCATTGGAAAAGTTCGTGTTGAATAAACCACACCTGGCAAAAGTGTCACTCGTTTTGTCTTTAATGTCTTCATTTTAAGCCTGTGTACAGTTCCTTCAAACAAGTAGACCCATCTCTTGTTAAGCACGTACTGGTGGGCAAGTTGGTTCGACATACTTGCAAAAAGGCGCCAGAAAATACACGGCAGACAGAGAAGACATGGGACACACGCGTAGGTGCACTAAAAACAGATGGTTTATTCTTGTCGCCTGGAATAAATACATGCGGGCAAGTGATAAGCACCCAGACACTGACTCTGCATGCGCAGCATGACATCGTGCTGTGGTGAGTCAGTTTCTGGGTGCTTATCACTTGCCCGCATGTAATTGCCCGCATGTATTTATTCCGTGCAACAAGAAATAAACCATCTGTTGTTAGTGCACCTACGTGTCTGTCCCGTGTCCTCTTTTCTGTCTGCAGTGTATTTCCTGGCGCGTTTTTGCAAGACCATCTCTTGTGATGCCACAGCTGATGTTGTCGTCCCGCTGTGAATGGGCCAGGAGCGGCTGCACTCTGGTACCGCGGCGCTGCACTGCTGGCACGCGCTGCCGCTTGGTTGCACTGAGGATAAAGAGAGCAAGGGAATCATGCCCTTCACTCTCGGGCGCCACTTAATAACAGCACCCGTGAAAACCTAATGCGGCGTTCGTTCTGCCTGCTGCATGTCTGTCTTGCCGCCATCGCGGTACAGCGCTTCATGCGAGTAATTGCGGTGGCCAGGGCGAAGCTGCCCGGTGTCTTTGCAACGCGCTGTGGCATAGGAAATTGCCTAATCGCCAAGATTCTTCATTGTATTTTTATCCTACACTTTCAGAGGCCCCAAGCCTTTGCATTATCGTGATAGATATTTTGTGTATTGTGTTGGGTTGACCAATAATGTTTCATATTTTCAGTTTGTTGCTGTTTGTAATGGAGACACAGGATTAAATGTAACCTTGACTTGTCTCACTGCACCCAAGTGTGGTACTAAGCTGTCTTGTGATATGTGGGCCATTTGCTCACCGTTCTTTGAAAACGCGACCAGAAGCCACATATTGACCAGAAAGGCTCCCTTTGAAAAGGGCACGTAACCACCGTTCTAATACAGAACATTATAAATACATCGTAGACCACACTTCTCTACTAAGAAATGACTGTATTTGTGCACAGCTTTGTGATTTTTTTAATAAATCCACAGAAAAATTGTGAAAATGTTTGGGAATTGGAGGATGTTCACCCTCCCTGTCTAGCCGATACAACCACTCCCTAACCACTTTGGAAAGTGGCCACACTTTCTAGCCTCTTTCGACAACCTGTAGAATAGTGACTCATTCGCCGCGTTAGATTCCCCCTTGCATGCACACATTATCCAAGCGCAAGTGTGTCACATCCTCATTGGGCACCACAGTACGGGAGTTATTACCCTTAGTTTGGGATTGCATAAAGACCATGGCCATGTGATGATCACCTTGTGGTAATCAAGATCACTTTGATGATCACGAGACGACCACGGCCAAGAGATGATGAACACGTCCCTTCCTTTTTTTTCATCCGGACAGAACAAGTGTGTCAAAGCAGACGTGTTATTGTGAATGAGTGCAGAATAAAAAAAATTAAAAATCGGCAGTGGAAAGAGATTAAAATGGTTTTATTGACATTTAGTTTTATTACGAGCCAGTTGTCGCACCTCTCTTGCACTTTGATGAGATCGTTCTGTAGGACAGTAACATCAGGTAGGTTATTTATGGAATGATAGATCACACAAATCATTGGCATACAGGTGTATGTTAGATGTTATGTTGTTTGGTAGGTTGTTAATATAAATCAGGAAAAGTAGGGGGCCTATTACAGTACCTTGGGGAACACCTGACTGGACATGGGAGAGAGTGGATGAATGGGAGTTGGCGACCACAAACTGGAGACGATTGGTTAAGAAATTGCTGATCCAGGTGAGCACACAAAGGTCTGAGTAGCAGGAAACGATGGCGGGACTTGTTGAAGGTTTTCTCAAAATCTATAAAAAAAAGAGTCAATGGGTATGCTAAGGTCAAAGTTGGTGTGAATATCATGAAGGAAAAGTGCAAGCTGGCATTCAAAAGAATGGCCTTGACGGAAGCCATGCTGGTTGGGTTGAAAAAAGCTGATGGATGATAGGAAAGTTGCAACCTGAGAATGAATAATATGCTTCATAATTTTTGAACAAACGCTCGTGATAGATGTCAGTCGGTAGTTACTGGGGCATACATTGTTTGAAGACTGGAATGACCTTCCCAATCCTCCAGTCAGCGCGAATGGTACCAGAAGTTAGCGACTGCTGAAATACGAGTGACAAAACAAAGCTATTGACATGTTTAGTCTTTTTAAGAACTTTAGCATTAATGCCATCTGTTCCCACCAAGGACGAATTCTTTAGTTTCTCAGTGACATTAGAGATACCGTTCAGGTCGAAGGTTATAGGATACATTTGAGGATGAGCATATTCCGGTTGCAGTGGCAGGTTTATAAGGGTCTCATTATTGAAGACAGCACAAAATCGTGTTCAGGTACATTGCAGCCATCGGTACAAGACAAAAAAATATTGGTTGAAACGCAAGGATTGACAGTTTTCCAAAAATTTTTTTGGTCGTTATGCTGTGTTCAAATGACATCAGCAAAGCAGTCTAGTTACATAAGTGTTGATATTTGATGGACACTCTGAATAAGTTATGTTCCAGCTGAAGTTGGATGTTGGAGCAGCACCAAGCTGCTAATATAGTTGTATGCGTATTCTTCAATTAGCCTTGGGTACCCCCCAGTCAGTTCACCTAGCACTTCGCCTAATGCTGTGCTTGTATGAGTATTCCAACTGGCTAACCTAGTCACGTTTTTTTTTTTTTTAAGGGGAGATCTTTTTCATTCTTTTAAGTTGCCAAAGGATGCATTGGGATGTGGGTATTGCCAAGAAAGGATAGTGAGCAAACATCTCTATACAGCTGGTTTTTTGCCATTGAGGTTTCTATACAAGCTTTCAGAATGACGAGGATCCTGGTTGGGCTTGCTAGTGTGGCACTGTCGAGTGCATTTTGTGTAGCACATTAAAAAAAAAAATTAATAGCGATTGTTGCAATGCGGATGATGAGCTCTAGCTATGGTGGCACAATTGTGTTTCAGTCCCATTTATTCATCATTGATATCACTTGTTATAAAGTTCACGTCTGCTCCTGCCTTCCTCTAAGTTTTTGTCTTCGGTCCATTCAAATTGACGCCACCGCAGTGGCCCAGTGGTTATGGTACTCAGCTGCTGACCCAAACGATGCGGGTTCGATCTCGGCCGGCCACTGCTGTTGAATTTCGATTGAGGCGAAATTTTAGAGGCCTGTGTACTGTGCAATGTCAGTGCACATGAAAGAACCCCAGGTGGTAGAAATTTCCAGAGCCTTTCACTATGGTGTCCCTCATAGCCTGAGTCGCTTTGGGACGTTAAACCCCCACAAACCTAAATCTAAACACATTCAAGTTGCATGATAGCAGGTGGGTAAGATCAGAAGGAAGATAGCAGGGCGACAGCTATGTCCTGGAGACAAGGTTTCAAATTTCTTCTTTAGACTCCCTTCCCCCCTGAAAAGCCCACGTAAAAGGCGCTGGCCACGTGTACTTGCACTTTCAGACATTGCCATAGAGTCTGCGCTTCTGCCTGCATCTGAACGGCGGCAGCTGCTTTGAAGAGCAGGGTGCTTGGTGACGAACGTGGCGTTCTTTTGCCAAGAGTGCTATGGCTGTTTCCTGCTGCTTGCATTACTCGTTTCCATTCAAAGTCTAGTTGTGGTGTTTACGTGCAGTTCCTTTAAATCTGTTTTCTTTACAACGTAAGAGTAACTGCAAAGGAAATGCATGAGCATGCTCGCTGCAGACACTTCCAGACTACAAGAAATGCTATGCCTTTCCTGGGAACCTTCCCATTGAGAGCTAGAACTCGGACACACCAAGAGAACGACTAACACATGCCACTTGAGTGTTTATTTTGCCTATGTGCCCTGTTCATTTGTCTCCTAATGTGCCATGCACAGCAATTTTGGAGAGAACTGTGCCTGCAAGCCCCATTAAAACTGCACACGAGTGGGAATGAACTGCTGTTCTGTTTACCTGTTAGGGGAGGTGCGTTCTGGCTAAATTCAATGGCAAAAGTTCATAAAATTCATTTTACATCTGAGCACTTTGGTATCCTCAATGCACACAGATTGCAGATGAGCCCAAACGTTCTTGCTAGACAGTGTCCATGGGCCTTGTACGAATTGCTACTTCTCAAACAAGTGGATCAAAGCATTGTCATGTACTTGCTTATTGATTCACTCTATGACACATTTACATTCTGGTGACTAACTGTGCAACTTGGATATGGATTACCTTCTACTGGCTTAATATTTGCTGCTTATCTTGAATGCCGAATGTGCATTGATGGATGAATCAACTGCATATCTTTTTGCAGTCAAAAATTCAGTGTCTCCTTAGTATTTGTTGTCACTAGGCTCAGACAAGTTTCCTTGTAGCTCTCAGTATGGAATGGCAGTAAACCAAGGTTGTAAGAGTAAAAAACTGTGTAGACTTCCGATTTGAAAAGGTGCAAGCCACATGATACCCTCAATGCACTGCATTCTACGTAGACTTGAAACTTACTCCTTCCTTCCTATTTTTATTGCCTTCACAAAAATGGACTGTTCAGCAGCAAATTGCTTGGCTGTGACCTTGGAATGGAAATGATTTTATTTCTCGAGTTGCTTACCAATAGGTGCACTCATCAGGCTACATATCTTTGTCCTGTGCAGAGTTTTTTTTGTACCACTTGCTGCCTCATCTGTGTTTTGTTTTCCACATACAAAGTGTCTTGCCATGGCACCATGTCAAGCTATTCACATTTTTGATATCTGCAACTGAGTTGTGTGGTTTTCACAAAAAATGCTACTGGGCTTTTCGCTCTCCTCTCAAGCTATGAAGTGACAGCAATAGCTGTGTCGCACCTGCCTCCCTACCCCCGTGCACCCACAACCAGGCCTGCTTGGATCACATGACCACAGGTGGCACATTGTTAAGAGCTCCAAAACTTTGGTCTGCATGTTCGTTTTGGTTCAGGCATACCAGGATAATGTTCTATGCAGCTATTAAGTGAACTTTTTTAAGTGAAGTTTTTGGTTCGAACATTTGGTTCCAACACATTGGTGTAAACAAAGTATATTTTCAAGCATGATTTATGCACTGAATTTTTTATAAGCAGTTATTGAGTCGCACCTGGCAAAATTTTTCCGTTAGCATTCATTGCATGCAAGAGAGGAATCTTGATCTTAACTGTAATGTCTCTATTGACTGATAAGGGCAGCTCTCATCAGGCACTTATTTCAGGCAAATTCTCTCTGGCACTTTTTCTGGTGCCACAAAGCAAGTGTTCCACTTCTCAGTAAAAGAAGATAATTGTAAATTTCAAAATCATGGCTGGAACTGGAAACCTGATACAACTACTGCGATTCCAACTATTTACAGTTCAAGATCTCCAATAGTTTTCCTCCTTACTGTGTTCTTTGCTAGAGACAGTGGCACTAGGCAGCGATGTACATTCAGATATTGTAACTCTGGGAAAATGCTAACTGCGTGTAATGCAGACATAGCATGCATTTAATTTTGCTGATGTGAACTGCTAATTGCAGCAGTTTTATAGCAGTTCACATCAGCATTTGCCTTACAGTCTAGACAGTGAAAGTTGGTTTGAACAAATGTTTTGAAAACCCTGGCATCAGGAACAGCATCAGTTTCAAAGATACTGAGTGGGAGATGTGGAAGAAGCTTCATCCACATGCAACCAAGAATGTAGAGGATGTGAATGAGAACGTGCAAAAGTTTATACGCGAAAGCAAAAAAAAATACAGGAGCAATGGGCCACACAGAGCATCCATTGCCTTTTTCTTCCATGTTTGCACCTGACTGCACTGCCTTCAGTATATTTTACCAGTTCGATGGCTGTAGTTATGCAAGAGGTTGCATAGTGCAGTGGTGCTTTCTGATCAGCCAAAGGATTGGATTATTGGATGATCCATAAAAAAAGATGGAACTCTGAAAGACCAAAGGCTTCTGTACCAAGAGTACTAGTATTATTGGAGAGATACTGTTGGCTGGTGGTCTGCAGCACCTGCCTTTCACATCCGAGTTATTTTCTTCCAGCTTTATAAAGTATGCGTTATTTACAAAGAGAGTTGAGGGTTTTTTTTTTTTTTTCGTCGCAGTTTTTCGCTCAAGAACATGTCCACATTCTCTAAGAAAATTTTTGAAAACCGAAAAATTGTAAGATACTGCTATTGAAATATTGAAGGCAATGGTCCATTTTTCTGATATGTAACAAAATCTTTGTGTTTCCATCGACTGCATCGAACAGTTAAGACTGCCATAGAAAAACTATGGAAGTTGTATTTTCTCCTACCATTTTCACTCAAGTGCCAAATATGTGGGGATCATTCAAAGAATTTGATATAGTACTCCTACTTGACATTCAGGAATACTATGATCTTTTTCTAGTATGACACACCCCTAAATATATCCCCTACAGGCAAATGTAGAACAAATAAATAAATGCAACTTGCCATGGTAGCTTTGGCATTACGCTGCTGAGTCCAGTGTGGTGGAATTGAATCTCTGCCGTGGCAACCACATTTTGATGGAGGCGAAATGCAAAGTGCCCACGGAAGAACCCAGGCAGTCATAACTGATCCAGAGCCCTTCATTATTACAGCATTCCTCATAGCATGCAGCTTGGGATGCTAAACCCCACATTCCATACCAATAAATAAACAAATTAATAAGTACATATAAAAGCCCCAACTGAAGCAAATATATTGCTGCAGCTTCGATACTGTCAACATGATTCTGGGCTCCCAAATAGAGCAAAGTCACTTTCAGCTGCCCCATGATAGCATCAATGAAAGCACTTACAGCAGTGTAAATGCTGACAATGAGCTGGGAGCAATGAGGAAGGATGGATTAATTCCAACCAAAGGAGGGTCTTTAACGCACTGAAATCTCGGTATATGAATATTTTTGCATTGTGCTTCCATCAAAATCTGGCTGCCATGGCTGGAATCAAATTACCATGCTGCATCACAAGCTTCATCTTCAATCGGAGGCATGGAGGGTGTGGGCTTACTCAGCCGACAGTTCATAAGCCCTCTGTGTCTGCTCTTCCCTGCACTGTCATTCACACAGTTGGCATTTCTACGGCATTTAAGGCCTAGCTGGCCCCAGTAGCTTCATTTCCCCACAATTGACAAAACTGTTCTTGTTTGCTGGCTGCCGGCAAACTTAACACAAAGACGGTGCTGGTCAATCATCTTCCCATATCAGCTGATGTTTACTTTTTACTGCCAAAATACTCTTCAACAAGACGATTATGACTATGCCTTGTATGTTCAAGCGACACCAGCTACACAGGTGGAACCAAAACCAAACAGAATATGGCATACAATCAAGCACATCGATAGAACTTATGGCATGTAGCACTTACATATATGTAAATTAGTTTGTGCAATGACTGCAAGCTTGAGCACACATTATGCCCTTGAATTTACACTAGGTTGCATGCCACTGCATTCATCGAGCACCATGTATAAAGAATATCAAGCACACCACACATTAATTTCTGCTACATCTCATGTAAAACCAATTATAGAACGCTATTGCACTATCTATATGTTGTGTTGCTTGTGCACTGATAAGTTGCATGAGAAAGCATGAACGAGTCCCACTCTGCTGGTAGCTGCATGCTCAGTTTTTAGCAAATGTGCATAATTAAACCAGGCCACCTGCTGGCCTGTTTACCATGGCGACACTGAAAAATAGTTGCTAATTGTAATTCAGTGACTGTAAAAGCAGAGCCAGCACATTGAATTTGAATTTATTATTAGTTCTTTGAGACATACAGTAGTCTCAGGTGCTGTGGCAAAAGGAAATATTTCTTGCCTGACAAAGGCCACAACACCCGAAGCATTTATACTCTCTCCAGAAAAAAAGTAAATAAAAGGAAAGAAAACAACAGCACAGCAAGTAGCAGTTTCTTTCAAAAACGAGAGAAAAACACAATAAACAGCATCTGAGAACACTGTGACCTAACAAGAACTTCCAAACAAACAAAACGAAAGCCTTTGTCAAACCCTTTTAAGAAAAATAAAACGACACATATGAGGATGTTATGTAGAAAAGTTTTGCAAAAAATAATTTTTCACACGTATTTAAAACTTGCAATAGAATGACATGTTTCAGGCTTCTCTACGATACTGTGGTGCTCTTTTAATATGGTAGGTATTTGAAAATGCAAAGTCTGTGTTTCGTAGTTGGTGCGTATTAGTGCTTTAGAAATTGTTTCATGCCTCAAGTTGTAAGACGTTTCTTTTGTGGCGAAAGTCTTGCTAAAGTGTTCTTTGGCGGTCTGTCTGAGACGAAATGCTTTGAGCGATAATTTATGTAAGAACGGGTAGTCTATAGCAAGTATTCCAAGCTTATTAAAAAGTGGCATAGTGCGCGCTAGGAAGTCGAGGTTTCAAATAGATCTTACCATCCTTCTATGCAGCCTAAAAAGTGACTCTAGGTTTCTTTTGGTGGTGGTGCCCCAGACCAAAAGCGAATATCGCAGACATGAGTGTATTAGACTTAGTAATACAGTTGCTTTTTCAGGCTCAATGGAATAAAGTGTTTCACTAGGTTTATCATTCCTATCGCTCTGCGAATATCTGGTTGGAAGGATGCAACGTGGATTGACCAGTAAAGATTCTCATTAAACTATGTGCCCAAAAATTTAATGCAGGTAGTAATTTCAATAACATTATCTCTGAATTTCAAATCGTAGTTACTCGTCAACTGCTTTCATTTCGGTCTAAGTATAACACTTTTTGTTTTATTGCAGTTTAATTGCAATTTGCTTGCGTTTAACTAGCTCCTGCGGTGACCCGTCCAACTGTTGGCTGCGTTAAAGGCATCTTTCATGTTTTTCCCAGAGAAGAAAGCGCTCGTGTCATCAGCATATAACACAGTGTATGGTTATTTGGGATATTCACTATGTCACTGATGTAAAGAAGAAATAATGTTAGACCCAGAATTGACCGTTGAGGAACTCAGCAGTTTAAAACGAGACACTCGGAGCTATATCCATGTAGGGAAATGAACTGCTTTCGAGTACCGAGGTAGTTTTTAATTAACGCATGTGCAACACGTCTAATACCATACCAGGGCAACTTCTTGAGCAAGACATCATGATTAATTGAATCAAAAGATTTCTTAAAGTCCAAGAATACTCCAAATGTGAAAAGCTGTTTTTCGAAATTCTGAATCATGTGGTCTTTTGCATGCAAAAGTGCCTGCTCTATAGATCGTTGCTTCTGAATACCAAATTCTTCGGGAACAATTGCCTTGATCTTCGCCAGGTGTCCAACTAACCTGTTATTTAGCACACATTCAGGTATTTTAGAAAGTATAGGAAGGACTGAAATAGGCCTGTAGTGATTGAGGTTGTCAACTGCACCACCCTTATGTACTGCTACAACTTTCGCGGCTTTCATAAGCAGAGGAAATTCGCCAGTCGATAAAATGAAGTTGCAGATATGTAAAAGGGGGCGACACACAACTTGTGCTATACTTTTTATTGGTTTTGTGCTTATCTCGTCTGCTCCGCTTGCACATTTGTTCTTTAATGAAGATATGACATAGACTATCTCATTTGGGCATGTTGGGTGAAGAAATATGGTAGGAATGTTAGAATTGGTATTGTAGACTCCATATTGATCAACTAAGGAACTGCTGCACTGTAAGCCTGAACGTCGAAAATGGGAGTTAAATTCGTTGGCTAGTTCTGCTTCTGATAGTGGTATACCATCAACAACAATTGATTGAGAATAGTTCGCTCTTGAGCTGGTCCGCAGTTCTTTAAAAGTTTTCCATAGCAGGGAAGGGTTATATGCAGCCGCAGTGAACTTTTTTTTTATAGTACTCACGCTTGGCTTTTTTAGCTTGGAGTTTGTCTTGTTGCAGAACTGCTTGTTCAACACATTTGCATCTTTTGTTTTAATAAACGATTCAAATAACTTGTTACGTTCTTCGATTCGATTTCTTTATAGCCCAAGGCTTCCTACTTTTACGGTACATTTTATATGATTCTAGCAGAAAGCAGCTTTCGTGAATATTTTAAAAGACATCAATGAACTTGTTGTATGCCTGATGTACTTTCTTTTGCCTCTCTATTTCAGTCCAGTCAGTGCTAGCTACAATCGCTTGGAACCCCATGATGTTACTGTCGTTTATTTTCCTTGTTGCTATAGCTTCCAAGTTTTTTTGTCCAATACCGTGATTGTCAGAGCATGGTATAATACAAAATATTGGTAAGTGATCGCTATCGCTTAGCAGCACTCCTGGAAAGATCTGCTCACTGAAATGGCTCGTGAAACGTATGTCTAACAGCGTACTTGTTTCGAGACATTCTTTTTGGTGACTGTACTACATTCCGACAGCCGTAAGATTGGCAGACATCCAGTAAATCACATTTTTGACTGTTTTCAAGCAAAAGGTCAATATTAAAATCACCTGTTAATAACACCGGCACTTTTAATAATAAGCTATGGTCCAGAATATTTTCCACTATCTGCAAAAAATTTCTGGCATGACCTGTGGGTGGGCGGTAGAGCACAGCAAGAACTAGACCATTGCACTCTGCCACTAATGAGTCACAATCATCGTTCACGATGTGAAACTTCCAATTCGTTGTGAAATATGTCACTGCACAAATAGAAAGCAATGCCACCACCTCTCTGGTTACATCGCGAGGCAGACAGGCAGTTGTAACCCTCAAAATCAGGAATAAAATTGCCTGCATTGAACCGAGTTTCAGTATATGCCAGCACATTGAACTTGAACGGCAAAGAACCGAGGAGCATGCTGACATCGTCGAGTTTATTCCTAAGGATTCTGGCATTCATGTGAAAAACGGAGAAACATTGCTTGCCGTGAACGTTATCACCCACGGCCTCTTGGAACTTTCTTTGACTGTAGTACTGGTTCTGACTTTGGCTATTCATTTCAGTCACTTGACGCCTACCTTATGGCTTATCAACTGCTCTATTTTGGGGAGATCTTCTGTTTCAATTTTCAATGCATCTTCCCCTTCACATTTCCTGACAAAAAGCTTTCCATCTCTCGCCCATGCGAACATGTAGTCATATTCCTTCACTTTTGTTTTCATTAACCAAAACAACTTTCTATTTATCGCTGTAAGGTTTTCACAGAACCACACATCCAAGTTATAATCCCTCAAAATGGCCGCTTTGTGGAGTCACTCTTCGTTGGTGGTTCTGTACACAATATACTCGTGTTAATGAAACACGCAGGAATTAATACTGCGAAAGAATGATGCTGGCAGGAACAAGCGTAGGAACTAAATTTTAAGTTTAATGTCAAGAGGCGGTAGGTGGTGACTGTACAGCGACCACTACAGTCAACCATACGCACTACTAAAGAGTCGCCAAGTTTCCCTGTCTCACTTATTTTCGCTGATCTGTTGCAGGCAACAACGGATTCCCTCTAGTTTCCACTGACTCGATAACGCATGGTGATCACGCATAGATCAGCGAGAAGTATAATTTTACGCTTATCACTTGAATGGCAACCCCTGCACTTGAAGCAGTCGGAATACGGAGAACCACATAAAGGCTGAAATAATAATGCGGAAAGCTATATATATATATATATATATATATATATATATATATATATATATATATATATATATATATATATATATATATATATATATATATATATATATATATATATATATATATATATATATATATATATATATATATATATATATATATATATATATATCATTCACATTGTAAAAGCTAATTGCAGAAAAACTCAAAAAGCCATCTAGCGTTACGTGGACGCATGCACTGTGTAGGCGGGTTGAAGCTAGAGTCACCGCATACTGCACATCACACACACTGCTAGATATATGCGCACTGCTCCCGTTTACTACTAGCTTAATTTCAACAGGATTTGCTCACTCCGCACACATGCCGGTTTAGCGCGCGCAAACTACGAAAGAGAGACACGCTAGACACGCAAACAATACGCGCGCAGCCATGGCCATGTGACCGTGTTTTCTGTATTTATCCGATGCACCGCTGGTGGCGTTAGCGGCGCTGCTGTCGGAAGTTGCGGGTGGCGGAAAGCAGTTTATCGGACACTTTGCGGAGCGTCTTTTTTTTACCAACGATCGCAGGGAATGTCACAAGCCTTAGCAAATACAGTATGCAGTTGATGAAATGGCCTCGACGCCTGAGCAAGTTGTCTGCACACCGACTTTTGTATTCCCAGCCGCTTTCCCAGGTGAGCGAGTGGTGCGCCGAAGAGGCACGCGCGAAACCGCTTTTGGGGGCTCCCCCCCCGTCCATGGCTCCTTTGTCTGCCCGAATCGTTGCTGACCCCCCCTCCGTTGGAGCCGCGCCGTTCATGCCGTTGCCTGCTGCTGCCGGCGAAATTGTTCTGTGAAATGAAGCGCGCGAATAGCGAAATGTTGGCATACTGAGCGGAAATAGCTTTTATGTGGGAATAAGTGGTGCGTCATAATTGCTGAAGCTAGTGCTGGCATAGCGTGGGCCACCGGTCCAGCTTCGGCGCGCTCCCACATCTAGTGTGACTTCTTTGTGATCCGATGTGCTGGAAGCAAGGCGAGATAACGTAAACAGCGCGCATTACTGCTTTGCAAATGCTGCTGAATAGAACTGTGAGCAGTTAAGTCATTTAGCGGCTGGGGTCTTTTGTTGTGGGCTTTCTTTGTAACTTCACAACTTTGGTTGGTCGTGCGAATACTGTACCGCAGACCATATCGCTTTGAAAGCCACTTGAAGAACGGCTGTCGCCAATATCCCACATAATTGCGCTTCGTGAATCATGATGGAGATGCGGGGCGCTTCTATTGCAGAAACATACGGCAAATTGCTGATTGCCGAAGCGAGCAGCTGTTACGGTGAGTGCGATCAAACAATTGTTCTACTAATGTCTAAGATGATAGAGTGAAAGGAGATAACAGTGCAAAAAACTATATTATTTCGCCCTATTGGCTGCTGGGGGTTCATTGTAATTATGAGAAAGTTAAGCTCGTGTCTTTTCTTGTGGGCGAACTGTCGCATATTTCCAGACTTACAATCAAACATGACAAAGTGGTTATACTAGGAAATCGGAATTGAAAGAGTTGTTTAAAGCGTGAGGGATGTAGAGTTTCTGGACATTGCCAGTATTGTTCCAGTCTGTTAGTATTTGGAGGTTTCGTCTTGGAATTTAACAGGGACCCTGGCAAAATTTGATTTGCAGTGGAGGTGTATTCATGATGTTGCTTCTGAGATCAAAATATCAACACCTATCATTCATTTCTTTTTTTCTCGGCTCTGCATGATTGTGTACCCACCGAAGTCTCGTGGGAAGCTCTTGGGCATTTAAGATTGAAGATGTTTTTCTGAACTGCACGTATTTGTTTACTTTTGGGGCGTTTTGTTGTGTTTGTTATGCGTGAGCAGTTTGCTTTGATAAAGCGCATATGCTGAATGCGAAATAGCAGGCACATGGCTTGTGAAATTGTTTAGCATATAGCTGCGGGTTTTTGTGTGGACGTTCACTGTGAGGATAATTACTGTTGCCAGAAAGTGTTCTGTCTAGGTCTGATACCTATAACTATTACATGAAATTATTCACAGGCAGGCACAAAGAAGGCAAAACTTGAGGTTCTTGCCTTAGGCTCTATAAAGGAATGTGTCAATGGTTGCTGCCACTTCAGAGTTCCACTTCAGTGCTATACAAAGCCTTTGAGTGGGGTTGCTGGAGTTGAAACACCCATTGTAGGTGTATGAAATGTACAGGGGAGCTAGAACATAGCAGTGGTAACACAGAAATATTTGGTATGAGTGCCATGCCTTGTGCCATTACTTACTCCGGGATGATGAGCCATCCTGTTCAGTTCGCTCAAATGGTAGCAGGTGGGACAGTGGTGTGTCCCAAATACTAATTGTGTTGTCTGCTTGCGCTCTCATCAAATCAGTTAATACAAATGTATTTTTGTGCATTACATTTATCCCCTTTAATTACAGCATCTGCATTTGTGCACATGAACTGATGTGTGAAATCCTTGTATACAAGTCGTAATGCCTACAAATGTGGGCGCTATAAAAATTTGCTGAAATGTGCAAAATCTTATTTAGGTTCATTTCAAGTCAGATTTGCGAAATTATTGCAAAAAAATGTTTGTGAGATGGGGTCCTCCACATTTTATGGTAGCGCGGGTACCTCCGGTGAAAGCATATTTTTTTTTGCTTTCCAAGCATGCATGTTTTAAAATGCTTAAAATGTGCTCATTTGTTTACATAATGGCTTCTTATGACAGGAATGAGTAAAAAGTATAATTGAGATGCTGAAACCTGTGCTCAGTCATGACGTGGAAACATGAGGTAACTTTCTCCCCTGTTTGAAAATAAGGATCATCTGAAGTGGGTTATACATTCCGGTGTGCCCATACTGTATGGGTTATTTATGGGGTAGTAGCATAGTTTGCATCTTTGTATCTTATGCATGATTGTAGACACGTACACATACACATAAAAAAGGCTTTGTATCTTAATTATCCAGGTACAGAATTAATTCCGTACATTTAGTCTGCAAAGCAATGTAGGCATATATTTTCCTGACATGCCAGTTAAAGTTTTTCATTCAGTTTTGGAGCTTTCTTTGTGATGAAGAATATGGTATGTATTGCCTGCTGCCAGTAGTGAGAAACCACCCTTATGAGCTGATTAAATGAATGTAGCTGCCAATTTTCTAAAGTTATCATGGTGCCCAGCATTTGGCAGGATAACAGTAAGGGAAACAGCACATGTGTGGCTCTCTTCTTTTAGTGTGCATCCCAGCTGATTAGAAAAATCACTTATTTTGCCTGGTGTTATTTAATGTTATTCTGATCTGCACTTTCTTGGCAGTATCTTGTGGCAGTTATTATTAGCAGTCTGCCTTAGAGTTTATAGTTGCGGCTCCAGGCTTGTGTAATAAAGTTTATTATACTGTTGTGGAAACTATGTTGTGTGCAGCTATTAGTACTTCCAATAATACTTATAGCTGGCTGGGTTCCTTTATACCTTCACTGTTGTTCTTGCTAGTGGTAGAGCATATGCTAAGCCTTATTATTTATTGGACTGACCATTGTGTTTATGTAATCATTTTACCAAAAGTGTATATTGATGTGAAATTATGTGCTTGATGCATTCATGTATTGCTTCTCCAGCCTGATTTTCTGCATTGTGTTTCTGTCTAGAAAAGAGGAACCAGTGTCTTGTATTCATCCCACCCCTTGTGGCTTGACTCGTAAAGTATATTTGCAAAACCTCTAGCAAAGCTCATTAATCATTCAGGCTTTGTTATGAGTGTAAGGGAAAAAGTCCACCTTCTGTGATCTCACTTAAAAGAGGAGCCGTGTGCTCAGAGAGAAGAGTTGTAAATGACTGGAGATAGCATTGTGTTGTCAAGGGTAAATGATGGTGCTGGGTGAGTATGTGACTACTGGTCAACACACTATGGAAAAACTGCAGGTATTAATTCTGCAGTGCACAAACAAGCATGCTTTTAAATAGCTGCACCAATGTTTCACTGTTAATAGTTTCGTTATAGTGTGTCCAAAGAGCTGGAATTTTGTGGAGAACCAGTATCCTGGAATTGGCTTTTTCTTTCTCTTTTAAAAGTTCATAAGTACATGTGCATGTACTTTAGGTTTGTGTTTTCATGAAGCAGCGCTTAGAACCAGGTTTGTTCCTGACAACCAGTTATGAACTTACAGGGATGGGAAAGCTACGCTAATTACGCCGATTTGGAAAAAAAAAATTGAAAATTAGTTTTTGGGGAAAGGAAATGGCACAATATCTGTCTCCCAGTATGTTATGGCTTTCTTGTTGTAGTGGGTAGGGGTGTGTGAGAATATATGACGTTTTGAATAGTTTGCAAATAGTGCAGGTAATAAGTTTGATTCGCACTGCACTTCAGTTATTTCAAGTATTTGTCCAATCTGAATATTCGGAAATCCCGTAATTTCTTTTTCGTTTGAACTTGTGGCCAGCTCTCGCGGCGTTTCCAAACGGCAATCACTCTAGCACCTCATATTTGTCATGTCAGCTAACTTACTCATTCCTCGCAGAATCAGGCACCAGTTTGCTATAAAAGCATGTGTGCTATAATGCTAAGCGTTCCATAAAAACTAGGGGTGTGTGAATATTGAAAATTTCGAATACAAATCGATTTGACAATCAAATATCTGTTCATATGAAAAAAATTAGGGGTGTGTGAACATTGAAATTTTCGAATACGAATTGAATGCAAGCATGAAGAGAAGTGGCTTCGAATGTTGAATACCTGTTCAGAAAAAAATATTTCCGAAAATGATAAGCAGGCTAATGCTGTCAACTTTTTTTTTTTTTTCAGGAATAGTGTATGGTCTTTGCATGTGAAAAAAAAAACTAGACTGACTCAGCACCATATAAAAAGAAATGTGCACAGAAATGGAGCAGCATTTAGAATCAAAGTTGTCCCGGGCAACCAGTTATAAAATGACACCTCTGGCTACTAAAAATAACATGAAGGTTAGTAAAACCTCATTAATTCGGAGTTCAAGAGACTAGAATAAATGCCCGAATATCCTAAGGCCCCCCCCCCCCCCCCCCCCAAAAAAAAAAAACTCAAATGTGAAAAGGTGGTGAAGTTTCGGCATGTTGGAAGAACAATGTGGACTTGAGTGAGGGAAACGCGTTGGAAGGGAGAAAATGCTTCTGAAACAGAAAAGAAATGACCAGCAATGCATCAGTCGGGGTCCGAAAGTGGTGCGGAGCTGAGTTCCAATGACCGGCGAAGCGCAGAAACCAAAACTATG
Organism: Amblyomma americanum; assembly: GCF_052857255.1. Taxonomy (NCBI): domain Eukaryota; kingdom Metazoa; phylum Arthropoda; class Arachnida; order Ixodida; family Ixodidae; genus Amblyomma; species Amblyomma americanum. Next base: position 186,378,419 of record NC_135497.1, read on the forward strand.
CAGCCAGGTTATTCTTTGACCTAGTAGCAGGGACCCTCCTACTATTGTCACGCCTGCTGTTACGCCCGCTTAAGAGGTGCGCTGGTAACAATGCACCATGCAATAGGCCTCGACCCACCCCTTCGGGAGCCTTCTTCGAAATTACGCAAGTGGACTTTTCCGTAAGTCCAATCAAGTTTTTTTTTATTCCAGTAAATCGCAGTTGACCAAAACGAGATAGCAAAGCTCACGCTAGGAGAGTTGTGAAGGCAACAGGGCGAATGCCATGGCTGCTGGCGTTAAATATATAAAGATAAAAAACAGCAAGCTTTCTCGTGATTGTTCGAAATGGGTGATCAGCCATCGTGTTCTCATCAGGTTCATGTACGGGAAAGCCCACTTGGGGAATATCGCATGTGGTCAAGTTTAGCAGCGTCTGAATGTGATCAGCCCACGCGATGAATGACGGAGAAGAAAGCGAACAGGACCCTTGTATTGTTTTCCTGGCACTTGAACCTGATTGAAGGACAGTTTACCGAGCTATTGTGGTTTTGCGACACTCAAATTTATTAAAGTTGGCACGTTGTACTGTCACTGGTGAAATTTGGACATCTTCGAGTATTGGAAATTCTCAAATACGAATATGAACCGAATATTGAACACGTTCAATTCATATTCTGAATTTTGACTGTACGCACACCCCTAATGAAAACTAATGTGTGGGCGGCCATCAGGAGCCATGTTGCTGGCGTGGCCACTGCACGCTTGGGGGTTGGATCATAAGATGCGGCACCATGTGCAGCACACCATTGCGTCGGGCCACAACGCAGGCTATGAAAGGCGATGGGCACTCAAGCACCTGTGCTTTATCACTTACGATCACTGCCGTATATATGATGAGGCGTGCATGGAAACAGCCAGGTTTTGGGAGGATAGGAGAACAAAGCTGCGGCAAGTGGGTCCTCCAAGCCGCCGCGGGGGCAGAGTGGTTACGGCGCTCGGCTGCTGGCCCAAAAGACGCGGGTTCAATCCCGACCGCGACGGTCGAATTTCGATGGAGGCGAAATTCTCGAGGCCCATGTACTGTGCGATGTCAGTGCACGTTAAAGAAGCCCAGGTGGTCGAAATTTCCGGAGCCCTTCATTATGGCGTCTCTCATAGCCTGAGTCGCTTTGGGACGTTAAACCCTCATAAACCAAACCAAACATGGGTCCTCCTGTGGTTGCTTCACGGATCACTGAAACCGATTCTTGCCTGCACAATTACAAAAGAAAAAGAAGATGACAGGAACAAAAGCCTTGAACCCAGCCCGCACAACTGCACCTCATGCAGCACGACCCGCGTGGGGCATCTTGCAGCATAGTTTTGTTGGCGTGCCTTCTGTTTCCCGACAGCATTTGGGCGCGTCCTGTGACTTGCAGTGTGGCGAAATTGATATGCAAAGGACTAAGCAGTTTTGGTCCCGTTGAGATCGGAGCATTGTAGACAGTATTCCACATTAAGCGCTTATGCCTGGCTTCTGGGGTTTAATGTCCCAAAGCGACTCTAGCTATGTGGGATGCCGTAGTGTAGGGCTCCGTTTAATTTCGACCACCTGGGGTCTTTAACGTGCACTGAAATCTCACAGTACACGGGATTTTGCCTCGATCGAAAGTTCCGGTGCTATACCTACAGGTGTCACCAGGAGCATGTAAAAGATCATCCTGCTCTCGTTGTAGCCCAAGGAATTTCCCTGTTTTCTGAGGTGAATTGTGTTTTGACAGATGTGTGGTTGGTGCGCATCTGGCGCCTTGTCGCTCAAGTACAGAGTGGTGCAAGAGTGCAGAAATTGGCTTGTGGCATGGTACATAGTGCGATACTGCCCAGATTTCGATAGACCCGAATTTTGCTGTGAAAACCATTTGAGATAAGTGGCAGCAAACATAGCACCTATTGATGAAGTTTATTGTGTGGCCTGAAGAACTCTGATCTCACTGATCATTTTGAGACATGCGAGCATGTTAAGTAAAGTAAGGTTTATGTACAGTAGAATCTCTATGGTCAAAATCTGACAGGGTTGCATGAAAATTCGTATCATCTGAAATTTCATACAATCCAAAACTAACAAAATTCATATACAGAAGCATGGGAAATGCATTCATGCATGTCTGTTTGTGGCTGATAGGATTTACTTGGCTGCGAGGCCACAGCTCACCGTTCATGGTGCGTTCATGATTGCGACATCAGCGGTGTGCGGGCTGCGCGACTAGCGATCACAGCGTTGACAATGTATAAGCAGCGCTTAGTGCGAAACATCTGACATTCCGCATAATGTACACAGTGCACTCCGGCTGAGGAATTTTACGAATTCGAATCAACCGTGTTCATATCGAGATTCTACTGTATTTTAAGTTGCTCTAAAATATTCGCTTCAAAATGACTATACTTCTGCTCTGCAGCTGCTCCAGAACGCACATATTCTGTTACTTAGCTGCTCCAAAATCTACTTTGGCTGTTCCACCCCTGAAGTTTTGATGTGAAACGAATAAAAGGCAGCACCTTTTAATGATGACAGAAGGTGTTAGCCTGGTGGTACACCTGACATGTTATTTCAAGTGGAGATAACAAATGCAATGATAAACACTCACTCACACAAACATCATATATGTTCAGATGTAGCTAAGGTTAGTGAGTGGGAAAGTCGTGTGCGTGAGGAAAGTCGAAAGAACCTTCATTGCTAGTAATGCTAAGGCCCCTAGGACCAAGAGCATTAGCCAGACATCTGCAAATAAACGTGACATATGGATTGCCATATTGCCTGCATAATTTTCAGTTATCATTTCTGGAAAATGTATGCTATCATAAACATGTGCACAAGTGTTGTTATCCCAGTTGTGGGGTGCTTGTGTGGTGCCCATTAAACGTGGTATCCCTACCTGGCGAAAGAGGGGCTCTTCTGCCACTGGGGGTTGGTGCGCTGTGCAGGATTTGACCCACGGCAACACCTGGCCAACTTCCACGCTACTGCTCCTGCAGCAGCAACAGCTAGCAGCGTGCCCCAGCCAGTGGTGCAGAGCACTGAGGAGGCTTCTCATCAGGGCCTCAAGGCTGTCAAAACACAGCCGCGCAGCTCCCTGACAACGCTCAAGATTCCGCAGGTGCCAGCAAGCGACTTTGGCCGTAGCCTGGGCTCAGCCCCTGTTGCCTTTCCAGGCATTGAGCCGCACAAGGCAGCAGCAGCGCCCGCCCAGAAAGTGGAAGCTCCTGTGGCGTCTGAGAGTCCCAAAGGGGACAAGCTGTGGCCCTGCCCATCGTGCAAGGTGCCTTTTAAGGCAGCCTCAGAGCTGCAGCAGCACTTGGGCCAGCATACACGCTCAGAGCGAGCTGTTGGGGCGGTGCCCTGCGAGGTGTGCGGAAAGTTATTCGCCTCGGCTGAAAGGGTTAGAGCTCACGTGCGGGCAGCGCACGGTGAGAAGGCCTGCGCTTGTGACATCTGCGGCAGCGGCTTCAGCTACCGGTGCAAGTTGCTGGACCACATGCGGACGCATACGGGTGACAAGCCGTTCCGGTGCGAGGTATGCGGGAAGAGCTTCTCGCAGAAGAACCACCTGACGCGCCATGCCATGATCCACACGGGCGAGCGGCCGTTCCCATGCGACTTCTGTGGGCGGGGCTTCTACCGCAAGGACAAGCTGGCCCGGCACCGGCGTGTGCACACAGGTGAGCGCCCCCACGTTTGCCTAGTGTGCGGCAAGAGCTACGGCCGCCGGGAGAAGCTGGCGCGCCATCTGCGGGCCCATGCGGGTGAGCGGCCCTTCGGCTGCTCCCAGTGCGGCCGCCGGTTCCTCGAGCCCCGGGACTTGAGCCGGCACAAATGCGCCGCCCCCCCTTGTTCCAGTGGGCAGCAGCAGCAGCAGCAGCAGCAGCAGCAGCAGCAGCAGCAGCCAGCCGAGAGCCTCCTGCTCCTCGCCGGGGGTGGCCCCCTCGCGGGGCTCTACCAGCGGCTCCAGCAGCAAGGTCCCAGCACCACCACCGCCAATGCCCCCCCCGCTGGGCAGCCCCAACCAGACAACCCCTTTCGGCCCCGGCAGCTTCAAGCCTGACTGGCAGCCTCCTGCCAGTCTGGCCAGCCCCCGCCACTGACTGCCGTAGTGCCGCCCACACTGTTGCAGACTGCTGCAGCTTGGATATTATTTTCCCGTACTAGCCGGACTTGTGCGTCTTGGTGGTGCGCATGGGGCTGCCACCCTGTGCCTGCACCCCTCTGGGCAGGGGAGAGTCGATGGCTGATCCTCATCGGTAGCTGGCGTCTCGCAGCCACTGCAGTTCTGTACGTGTTTGCTCAAGTTTTGTTTCATTAAAAGGTGAGCACGTCCAAGCGAGCACAGGATGAACAGTTTGTGGTTGGAGACTATATAATGACATGATGCAAGTACACGTGTGGAAATGCATGCAGAATCGAATGACCGGGTTTTCATTTTCCTTTTATTCTTTCAGCTTTGTAGCAGTGTCATGCTCCTGTAAAATACTGAGTGGCTTTATGTCCTCTTCTAAATTGTAAATTGTTTGGTCTAATGTTTTGAACCAACACATGGGCTATGGGGAATGCCGTAGTGGAGGGCTCTGGATTAATTTAGACCACCCTGGCCACGGCAGCAGTGTTTCGATCATGTGATGTCGGCGCACATTGAAGTGCACCAGGAGGTCTAAATTAATCTGGAGCCCTATATTATGGCATCCCCCATAAATCACGTGTCGCTTTGGGACGTTAAACCCCAAACTTTCCCATTGCCATGTCATTCTCTGTGTAGTCCTCATAATGCTCAATTTTTTATATGCATAATATGCATCTCCTAGTATTCTGTACTTTGTCAGAGAGAGAGAGAGTTGCCATGCTAGGTAACTGTGTGGATGAATCACTGAAGGCAAACATACTCATATGTAGAAGATGCACCAATTTTCATTTCTTGCCTTTCCCATTCTGCACTTGGTGTGCCTGTGCGAGGGTATGTGTAAAGATTTGGAAGAGTTCACCATGTAGGAGTGTAGTCATTGCCTTTGTAACATTGTCATCTACTTAATTCATGTAGTGCGTTTTCTCTGTATAGGTTTTGTTTAATTTCACATTTCTTAATGCTGCTTGCTGGCATCAGAAATTGCATCAGAAGTCTGAGAGGGACATTTGCCACAGATTCCAGCCTGATGTCTTGCCAATGGAGCAAGCCACAGGGATAGCCAGGAGCTGGTGGCTGGTTAAGTATCGTCCTGTGTAGTGTGGGGACATCAGAGAGAACCAGTTTTTTTTTGTCCTTTTCTGTGTGTTTTAGGCACAGTGTAAGGATATGTTTAGGTGTTGACACTGACCGCCCGCTGCGGCGGAGAGTGTGCACAGATAATGTTTGCGTCCTAGTTCATGCATCGACCGCGGGGGTCTTGGGCATGGGCTAACTGGTTGCGGAATGGCAGACGCAGCTAAGGGACGTGCCTGGTTTTTGGCGGTATTTCAAGTGTTATTCTGTAGTCTGTTTTGTGCTGCCAGAGTGCACGTTCCGTTCTCTGCCTCTACGCTGTGGTGGGCACCGTGCACAAACGAAGTTTGCTAGAATTAGCCTTTTGTGTTGTGGTTTGGTACTAGCCGCGGTAATTGTTGCGCAAGCTCACATGGTGGCGTTGGCCAACCCTGTGGACGTTGTTGCAGCAGCACACCTCAAAGTCCAGCCTGATCCAGAAGCCGACTCAAAGCGATTATGTGCAGGAGATGCTTAACCCAACTTCAGATCGGGCTACCGGACTCACTCGGATGAAGTGCCTCTTTTTAAATCTCCGTCAGAGCATGCTCGTCTAGAACTTTGGCACTGCGCAATCCCAAGAGCAGGCAAGATATTGCAACCGAGTACCTTGGTTTGTACCGTTTGTTGTCTGTGTGCACGACTCCACTTTTTGAAGAAGCATCTGCGTAGACACACTATGCTAGATGTGGTGGTACGAAAACAATTAATTTCAGTCGGCGATCTCATGCCCTCCAGCAGTATGCACCCGCTGTACATTTTGGTGCCACAAAACATGGTGGTATGAAAGGCTGAAAATATGCCGGCAACGTTTATAACAAATACGCAGCTGCATATTTTGCTTGACTTTTGAGTTAAGAATTTCGTGGCTCAGCATTATTGAATACAATATAGTCACTTCAGCAGGCCAGCTGAAGTTCTTCTCAGCTGACATGCACCAGGCCCAGTTTACAGCTGCATAAGTACTTTGAGGGGGAGAGAGGGTCTTAGAAAAAAATTTTGTTAATGAAGTCACAGTTATGAAATCTTCAGAGAACATGTATTTTTGCATGCTGATTTCAAATATTCAGTTAATTTCATGTGCAACAATTCCTTGAGCACTTATGCAATATGTTATGTAACTTTTTGTAGAGAGCTTTCAAGAAATTCTGCTCGCTAGATGCATGCCATTGGTTTCTCTTGACATTAAGCTATGCAATAAGGGTAAAATTATCATCCTTCCTGTCATAGAAGTTGAGACAGGATTTTGAAGTTGTCACTTCAGAAACAGGAATACAAATTTTTCTTCCCGTTTGTGAAGCACCAAGTTCAAAACCCTGTAACTCAACTTGTATGATAGACAGGATAATAATTTTATCCTTATTGCATAGCTTGTTGTCACGACAAGCGGACGACATACATTCTAGCAAGTTTCCTGCAGCAGAATTTTGTTAAAGCTCTCCACAAAAAGTTACATAACATATTGCAATAAGTGCACAAAGCCTTGTTGTACATTAAATTGAATTGCATATTTAGAATCAGCACACAAAAGTACATGTTCCCTGACGATTTCATAATTGTGGCATCATTAATAAACCTATTTTTCTAAGAAAAGCTCCCCCCCTTAACTCTTCGCATGCTTGCCAGTCTTTCCTTGAGATAGTCAACCACTCAGCGTCGTCGGTGTCTATATAAAAGATCAGGGGAAATTTCACATATCATTTTCGTGTCTCGTAGCAGCACAAGCTGCTAGAACGCCAGAAATGCATGCTTTCGGGTTTCCTTTCGGTCCTTTGGTCCCGTCTATTGCGCGTAGTTGCGAGACGTTCAGATACTGAGCACGAGTCCGCTTCCAGGCTTAGGGGGCCGTATTTGTGATACAGGCAAAATGCGTAAACGCAAATGCCCTTGAGATTTCTCTGCACATTAAAGAACGTGGGTCGCTGAAGTTAACCATGTTCAGTGCATGGTGGGCCTCATCTCGTCACAGTGTCAGCTCATTACACTTCTCAAACAATGCTTGAATGTATGCGTAGGCTCTCTGGCACAAATGTGGGAGCGTGCGTATTGAGGCTAACCATTTATCTTTAATAGGTGCTATAGTTAACCATGTTCTCTAGAGTCATGCGAATTAACGAAAAAAGCTTTGCAATGAATGCATTTTGATCACGAGCTCCAAAAGACCATAGGGCTGTGTCCTCGCTGCTGTTCCGCCCATTCATGCAGTCCCAGCAACTAGGACACGAAGTAGAGTAAAATGACTTGTCGACAGCAGATTCAATCCTTCTGTGCCTTGCCGCACTTAAACAAGCACACATACATGCTGCGGCACAGAACAGTCCCGCACCACCTGCAATACAGTTGCCACAACTCGGCCGCAACTTGGTGACTTAACAAGCCCACATCGTGTGGCATCATCTGTCCACATTCAGAAGATGCACAAGCAGCAAACAAGATCTGGTCACGCCGTCGGGAAGAGTGTCAACATCTAAATATATTCTTATACCGTGGTTTGGGGTTAAAAAGCATTTAAAGCTACGTGTTGTTCAAGGGTTCACAAGTGCTAGTAGCAGTGCAGCTGTGCTTGCTAAATTTGCATGATGGCCTTTCTGCATGAACAAGCAGCTTTTTAAAACTTTAGTGAGGGCATTCTCACAGAACTGAGTTTGACTATTCTATAAAATGTTTTATGGCATCATCACTGAGTCATGCAGAAGTGCTGCTGCTCATTAACTCTGTACCTTGCACTTTCATGGACAACTTGTTTGATTCTGTCTTCTGTTTTGCGCATATTTCTGTAAACAAGCTATGTTACAAAAAAGTGATCAATCTTGTGCCACCGTCCTTGGGGCAGTATCCATGTGCACTGAAGGTCCTGTACAGTTGGCCTGCCTTCCTGAACTAGTTTTCATAGTGTTGCACTGTGCCGTGTGTTTCTTTAAAAATGCAGCACATGGTACCAAGCTGGCATTATTAGGCCTAATGCTGCTGTGCTAGCACTGTTTGATAGCAGTGTTGCCCTTGCAAGAGCAAGTTGGCATTTGTCTGCATGGAGCCTCTACCTCATTTTACTCAAGTGCCAGGTAGTAGCAAAGCATTAATGCGGTCCACTTTGCGCCTGCACCAGTGGGGAAATGTGCATGGCAGGTCATTTGTGGTGAAATACGCAAGCACTGTAGAGTATAGCAGACAAGTTGCTGCTGCCGCCATTGTAACCGCGTGGCCGCTTTTTCAACTTCACTTGGTAGTGATTTTGAAAGTAGCTGAAGAGGCAAAATCCTGTTGCTCAGCAGTTTCCTTCATAGTCACACTTGATTGAGGCAGCCATTTCTTGTTGGCCTCGTTGTTCTGTAGCCCTTGGAAAGGTGCAGAAAATTGTTGAGACCCATTCATTGCATGACGGCAAAACTGTCTTTCATTAGCTTTTATGGCACGCATTTCACCACTAGTGGCATGCCATGTTCATTTTCCCAGTGGTGGCCGTGACCTTACAAAATACTTGTAAACAGAAGAATCCACATCAAAACAGCATGGAAACAGAATTGCAATTACCAGCTGTATTTTTTTCTTTGCATGGTTGTAGGTTATACAGTGGCGAAATTGACAGGGAATTAAAGAAAATGATTAGGTCATTACTAAGTAAGGAGTAGTGATTCTACGTGCTAATCCAGCATCGTTCGAAATATGAGGGTTGTACTGAAAGCAATTTTTTTATTAACTGACATATGCTGTTCATATTCAGCATGCTTGTAGAGCAACTGTTTCTCAATGCAAAGGTACTTCTTAATGTCTCCATCACAAGCGATGCATTTGGGCCATTGTTAATTTATGTACTTGTTGACGATTAGTGTCAGTGGTCGCAGTTGATGTTCTCCCACTGCATGTCTTGTCTTCAAAGCCGGTATTCCGTATTTACGTTTCTTAATTCATCTAAGCACATCGCTCTTGTCAGTGGTGTCAGTTGCCTTGTGTGGACGTCGGACAGCCTGCATCCTTCCTTTGTCAAAAACTCCATGACATTCCGTTGATTCTTCTTGGAATCGATGAGCTTACCTGAAAAAATCTATTACCCACAGAAAAATGATTGGCTATCATAGAACTACTCTACAAACATGCTGAATTTGAACAATGTATGTCGGAATGTAAGGAAGTCATGCCATCTTTTGCATTACTTCCAGTAGAACAGTAATATACCGAGTGTTTCAGCGAACACTTTCAAAATTTTTCAAAAATAGGCTTTTTGGGGTAAAAATATGGCTTTTGCGGCATAGTATCGCCAATGTTGGCGGACACTGGAAGACCGGTGAATCTTCTTAAGTCGTAAGCTGGTTAACTAATTTTTAATAATTAACTCTTAACTAGTAGAGTTTGGCACCTAGTTGTCATTAGAGATTTGTAGCCGGTCATTAGTAATAGCCATATCAGTTATTAAAATTTCGAAAACGCGATTACCCTCGCCGTTGTGGCTCGACAAAATATGGCTGCATCGTGCGAAAATACATGCGCTTTTGAAAGCACGCAGGCAAAGCAACCCCTCCAGTGCACTTAACTAGCCAATAAAGTCATATTTTGTCTAGCCATAGCGCCAAGGGTAATCACGTTTCCGGATTTCTAAAAACTGGTATGGCTATTACTAACGACCTGCTACAAATCTCTAATTGCAACTAGGTGCCTAACTCAACTATTTAAAAATTTAATTATTAAAAATCAGTTAACCAGCTTACTACTTAAGATGATTCACCGGTTTTCTTGTGTCCGCCAACACTGGTAATACTATGCCGCAAAAGCCATATTTTGACCCCAAAAAGTCTGTCTTAAATTCTTCATTTTCAAAGTGCGTTGAAACACCCAGTATTAATTGAAGCAGTTTTTGGCTCAAATTGACTCTGAGGGCAACTCCATCCAGTTATTGTTCTCAGCAAAATTCTTTGGCTCATTTCAGGTGTGTTGACATTGTCTGACTGCAAAAGATCCATTTATGGCTGAGAAAATTGAATTTAAAATTTTTACTGCCACTCATTTCAAATTCTTGACGTCTGCACCGAGAAGGACTGGTTGCTACCATTTTTAAGTACATGACAAGTGTAGTCTTATCCTCTGGGATCCACGCCTAAAATCTAATGTGACTGCGTGCGTTTTACTTGCAAAATCAGCCAGTGATTGTGGCACCAGTATTTCATTTTTCGGTCTTTTCTAGCTTTTAAAAGCTCTGTTCTCAGTGAGAAATGCCTCTGTGATTCTGTTTGTCCTCAGTGTCCCTTAAGGATACAGGCTAAAATTCTGAAATCTTATTTGCAAGATAATTTTTGTGACACTGACGGCTTTGAAATGTAGTCTGCTGTCAGTGCTCAGCACTATTTTTAATCTCCTCCTTCTCTTTTAGTGATCTTTCTTAATTTGTTTTCTCAGATGAGAGGAGGAGGAGGGAAAACCTTTTACTGATAGATTGGTAACCCACATTCAGGCGTAGAAATATGGTTTGTAGTTGCATTTGGTATGCCTGGTTTGTGCGATGCTTTTGTGTATGTAGGCACATAATGGTTAGCAGCATAAAAACTTTGCAGCAAAATACTGGAAACTAGCTCTGCATGACATCTGTGCTAGTAAAGGTAGAGGGGCATGATGTGGTATAGGTAGTGATGCTGCAACACGGAATTGAGGACAAGTTTAACTGCTGTAGGGGTGTTGATGGGATGAAGAGAAAAATAAATGCAGTAGAACCAGACTTTACGATCACAGTTGATCCAAATTTCGGTATGATTTGAATTCGTAAAATTCCCTGGGTGGAATGCAGTGTGTACAATATGCAGAATTTGGGGTGTTCTGAACACAACACGCTCCTGATCCATTACGGATGATATGAACGCGGAAGCCAGTACTGCAATTGCTGACATGTGATCGCCAATCTTGCGGTGAGTGGCTGTGCATGACCTGCACATCGCCTTCGTCCACTCGCTGCAGGTTTTGGTGTTCGGCTGCTGATCCAAATCACGAGTTCGAATCTAACTGCATAGCGATGGAGGCAAAATGCAAAAACAGCCGTGTGCTGTGCGATAGCGGACATTAAAAAACCAAAGATGGTCTAGATTAGTCCAGAGCCCCCCATGGTCGGAGTAATTTTGGGATGTTACGCCCTGCATATCATACTATACGATACCATACCATTGCCGACGTCACTATAGTCGGTCGTATAGTATGCACTTCGAGCAGTGGCTGAGCAGCCATAAATGACTCTCATCAGCTGTAAGCAGATTTGCGTGAATGCATTTCCCGTGCTTCAGCATATGAATTTTGTTCATTTTGGGTGACAGGAATATGTTTAGATTCTGCTTTGCATGTAAGGACCATTCACAACCTAGGCCGAACATGGCTTGATCCAGCCCACTTTGGCTCACGTCTGGTATCGCAGTGCAGTGCATGCTTCTACTGTGCAAATGTACCCTCTTGGCCTACTAAATTGAGGGGGGTGCGGTGTTGCACAACTTGAAACTTGTTGAATGTGCAGCCAAATATGCAAGACCTGTGCTCCTTGCACTTGAGGAAAAAGGTCTCGTAGGCTTTGTGCCGACAGTGTCGAAGTGATTGTTCTCATGCCTGCTGTTGATACTTTGTAAATTAGTTCAGCCAGTGCAGGCGAATTTACAAGATCTTCTCTCTCCTTGGCATCCTCTGCTGGTCAGTCAGCCAAAGATGGACCATTACAAAGGTGCTTGCATTACTGCAGAGGAGAATTGTGCCAAACATTTTAAGTTACAGTTGGTTTTGATGTGTGATTTGCAAGGTTCTTTGTACCATGCCTCTAGCTACCTCTTAACCTACAACATTGCAGAGGCTGCCTTGTTAGGTTGTTTTTAGTTTCTCATAAAGTTTTTGATAAAGCATGCCCATCTTCATTTTTCATTGCAATAGGAATTGTGTTATAGAAACAATAAACAGGATGATGAAAAAGGTATGTCTGTAATGGTCTTATTAAGTGCATTTGTAATTCTGAACTGCAACAAGTTCCTTAAACACTAATTTCCTAATTTCTCACACATTAAAATTTCCTGCAGTGTTATGCTCAACTGGTTGCAAAACTGTTTAAGGATACGGCAGTTGAGATCTTTTATGTGCTCGCAGCGGCTGTTGTGTGGAAGTTCATGCACATGCATCTGATAATGAATGGTTATATCGTAGTCTAGTTGCATACTAATGTTTAAAAATCTAGAACATGTCGTGGTATGACACCCTTGGGCATTTGGCATAAGTGCGAGCTAGATTGACAGTGCTTGCATCTGATTGTACCATGCGTTGATGGGTGAGGCGGGGCAAGTGCACCTTTTCCTTGCGCTCCTATTGGTTGAATGGCAAGTGACCAGTTTCTTCTGCCAGCAGAACTTGCCTTTGTGCTGGTAGTGCTTGTTGCTGGGTTTTCCGCTGGCAAGCGAGCTTTGGTGGCTAATTTTCCTTGCTCTTGATGCGAATGCTGAAGTGTGAATGTAGCATCGGACCCCTTTTTCAGCGATAGCTACAAGGGACCTTCGTTCGGGTAAGTGATATCGGTTACAGACGTAATGCGAACTGAAAACTTTGCACTGACACTGACAGCGTGGTCAGTGAGACTGGATAGGGTGGGGAGTATGGGGGGGGGGGGTTGAAGTGCAGATTTTTTTCTAGTTTGCCCAGTATTAAACCATGCCTCACTTCCCTTTAAAAATACCACTGTTAAGATATTACATATTTCACTGATTGATGATGACTTTAACGATAACAATTAAAGTAGGGAGGATGGTAAACAGGAAGGCCAGCTTCTCACTGCATGGGGTCAATATTTGTGCACCTGCCCACAGAATGTGGGTTAGGTTTGCAGGTTCGTTACAAAGCTTACACGCATTAGTGTAGTGGTCAGGATTGATGTGGGAATACAGAGTGGAATGTGGGTATGTGCACTGTTGGTCTGAAGACTGCACCAGGCATGCTCCTGGGTCTTGGACAGCATCTTATGTCCCACCAAGTACATGCGGCAGGCTTATTTCCTGCTAGTTGGTGAGCGTATCCTTGTGGGCACCCTCGACATGCCCTCTTGCTTCTGCCTGGTAGGCTAATTCGCGGGTGGTGTTATGGGCAGAAGTTTGCAGACAGCCAGCCAGCGTTTCAAAATTGTTTTTGAGTAAGGAAATGGCGCAGTAACTCTCATTTCTTAGTGGACACCTCAGCAGTGCCACGAGGAGAGGAAAGAGGGAGTCTCTTATGGTGGTGGAGAGGGCCATCAATTGCGCATAGTGTGCAGCAAGTGAGGGCCGTGCCGTTAACGTCTCATCACTGCTGTCATAAGGTAGAGGGCGTGGTCCACTGCGTCTGCATCTTGATGGTAACGTTGGCGCAGGTGTTTGTACCTTGCCTGCCGTTGTTCCGCACGTAAGTTGGGGTGCATATTCTTGGGGATTACGGGGAACGAGAAGGCAAACTTGGGCCAGCGTTCATTCCATTTCTCCATGCATACTGTGAAGGCTTCCTTTGGGGTGGCCATCATCTGCTGGGCTATTTCTCCTTTTTTTGACTTCAGCTGGGGCTGTATGATACAAACGGCACCATCCCTTCTACATTTCCTTGCAACACCTTGAGAGCAGTGCTGGCAGAGGAATTATGCCCAAATGTGACTTTTTCGACTGGACGCAGCACGCTTATAGTGCATCGATTCCGCCATAGTCATCCCTGCGATCTATTTGTAAATGTTGCATTTGAACGATAATGGGCATAGTGATTTCGACAGCAATATTTCCTTCTCAACACAGCACTTGGCTGATATGAGCCTTTAGCTTCGGATGTTAAAATTTTGCTTTAAAATGTGGATTCACTCATCCGAATGTGTTCGAAGAGCAATTTCACAAGCGCTATTCAGGAAATTTCTCAGCTGTTGCTCCGTGTGCTTACGCACGGGCGTGTTTAATTGCTGCTGCTGCTGCAGGTCCATTTGCGGTAGCAAGGCGAGCGCACGCAACTGAATGTGCGAAAACTAAACTATACCGCAAAAGGGGAAGTGCACAGGCATACGGAGGCTTTTGTTTTCATGTTCCATCCTGTGGGGATAACGTAGTCACGAATGGCACAGGACAGGCTTAATTGGAGGGAGATGGAGGAGTCCTTTGTTCAGCAGTTAGGTGCAGCTGGGCTAGAGTGTAAGCATGCAGCAGCTTCGCACGCCCCACTATTCTCTGCAAGCAGTTCTTGTGTGCACTGCACGTCGTACAGATCGGAAAGGGTAGGAGGACTGGCGCCTGTCCATATTTTTCATTATCGTGTTAACGGCCTAATATCGCTGCTCCGCATGGTGCTGCACTTCATTTTCCAGTCCTTCAGCATGGAGTGGCCGCAGCAGCTTTCCGACATTCTTTCATGCAAGGCTTACTGCCGCGTGCTGGCGATCGGCACGAGGAAAGTGCAGGCTCATTCTCTGGACAAACTCAAGATTGTTCATGTCATGCTAGTGAGTGCTGTTCAGAAACTGCACAATTGACTGCAAGTTCAGGGGAGCAGGGAAATTTACGATTTTCAGATATTCTTTTGATACTTCGAACAGAAAACGTGAATTACAACTGAAATCGAACAGCAGATCTTTTTCACAAACTATTCGAAATTTCGAATATTTCCACACCCCTACTTTCTACGACACTATCTTGAGAGGAGTGCAGCCAAAGCGCATCAGTTGTCTTTTTTTCTATGACAGAAGTTTTTAAATTGGCGCAGATACGGCTCAAAAGAGAGCAAAAACTGTTTTGTGACGGCATGTAGCACATTTTGCGTTTTGACGCGACTGGCACTGCAGTTCTGCGACTCTAATAGTGATGCAAGGTAGTGCACGAGCATTGACCAATATCTTTCTCTATGACTGACCTTTCCACAAGCTCAGTAATGTTAAGCTTGCCTTAAATTAGTGAGCATTAGGAGCAATCCAGGGAGACTTGAGCAAGAGGCAACCATGTGAAATTCGTTGCTCAACGTAACTGAGTAGATTGTGTATGGGATTGGATCCTGGCTGCGGTAGCCATATTTCGATGGAGGTGAAATCTGTAAACACCTGTGTGATGCTGGTGCACAGAACCCCATGTTGTCGAAATTAATCTGGGGTTCTCAACTATGGCGTCCCTCGTAGGCGCAAGGGTCACCTAGAAACTGCTTTGCTGTTGGCACCTACTGGTCTGTGCTGACACGGGGAGTAGGTCTGAGGCATGAAGTTGTGTGCTGTCTGCACTTTGTGCATAAGAAATCGTGGTGTTTCAGGAGGACACTGGGGGCAAACACTACTGCTGCCATACCTTGCTGCACTACCATTGCTAGTAGCACACATTCATTTTTATTCTTAGGATACAGATTTGGTACATAATAGGGTCATTCCATGTGAAAACGTCCCAGACCCTAGAAGTGGCCACATCCGAATGTAATTTTACGAAGTATTTTCCTCTAAAAAATTTTTTCTCACGTGAGTGCTCTGAAGCTTTCCATGAAGAAGTAAAATTGTAGGAGTTAAAAATTTTGAAATCAAATGTGAAATGGTACAACAAATTTTATTTTAGAATATTTTGCTTGCATTGTTTTTCATACGACTTCAATAGTGAAGCCATGCAAGAATTTTTCCGTGGTTTCTAGGTTGATTAAAAAAGCAAAAAATGTGGGGTTTTAACCTTCTTTTTACTGAAACGTCAACACCTCAGTCACTAATTTTTTTCACCTTTATGCTGAAATAGTTAAAAAATTAGCTTACCAAGAAAATTACTTGCAAATGTGGCAAGAAAGGACTTTTACCGAGATCCAGACCTAAATTGGATCAAGGCCAAGATGGCACATAATATACACAAACTAGAAATTTTGTCTTGAGGCAATAAAAAATTTGAAATCCGTAAACCAGCCTCCTCGGTAGATACTGTCAACCCGCCTTTTTCACGACGCGACTGCGCATGCGCCCATCCCCTGGCGGCTGGCGTCGCGAAACATATTGGAAGTGTCGCGCACTCCACTCGAGACCATCCGTGGAAGTGTAAACAAACCGGCTTCCCACGCGGGGCGCGTTGCTGCAGCCGTTGGGCTTTCACGCGACGCATTTGGTGATGCCTACGACGTGTTGCATCCGGCTGCAATGCCCAATATGTAAAGTGAAGCAAACTCCTGATTTTTTCCCTTTCCAAACGCATCCCGGGACCGTCTTCGACGCGAAGCGTGGATAAAAGCAGTTCGCCGGCTCGACGATCGTGGCCCGCCTTGGGGCACCGTCAAGCACATCAATTAGACTGTGCGAGAATCGCTTTGTGACAGGTACGTGACGAGGTACTGTGTTTCAATGCGTGTGCAGTCTATCACGAAATGTTTTATTCATGGGCAGAGGAAGGCCTCAAATGTCACCGCGGCACCCAGACTTCGTTACGACGCTTTTTGCTTTCTCAAGCAAGAAGGCCAAGTGCTGTGAGCCAGCCGCTTTTAACGCGCGATGGAGCGGACAACGAAAAAGAAGCTACGAGAGCATTCACGCATGGTGCTAAAATTTAGCCATAATCTCTTATGTAAATTTCCTTGTTTATGCCACTACACTATGGCCATCCCCTCGTTTGGGTATGTGCCACGTATCAAGAGGCAGAAGAAGAATATGCGTTATGCGTGTGTTCGCATCATATCCATGATGAAGAGCTCTGCGTGGTATCGCCGGAATAGCTCAATGTGCGCCTCTCGCGCTCGTCTTTATGGACGCGCATGCTTGTTTTACGTATGCAGCAATGTGCTGTGGGAAAATAAACTGAAATGCTAGTAAAGCTGCCATGTTGTGAGTACGGCTTGTGCTTTTATAGCTCGTTGTAGCTATTCGGCAGCGCTTTGAGCACAACGATTGCTTGTGAAAACTGTTGTCCTCAGTTGTTTTCTGTGCTACGGCGTGCTCGATGTAGTATCCACCTTTCATGGATGGCAGGCATATACAGCGGAAAACGCGAACCTCACTGATCGGGGATATTTCATTGAACATTATGTTCCGAATGTAGCCTTCATCTCTGAAGCGGCTGCCCTTGCTCAGCTGGCGATCGCATTGCATGCCGGATGATCGGATATACTGAAGAATTTGCTCTTTGGTGGGCACAGCAGCCTGCCTCGGACTTCGCACCCAGCCATCAGTCAATCCTCGAAATTCTCCAGGCACCAGGTGCTGCCCAGGACACGCCATCATTGACAGATTCCAACAAAACGTGCTCCGCAGGGCACTCAGTCCGGCCGGGTTGGGCGCACAGTACCCTTCCAGTGAGCTTCCAGCGTTGTACGCGAGGTGGCAGCACAGGAAAATGAAAAGTGCGGCTGTTTTCACTGCAGAACACACATGTGCCTGCAGTGCTAACGGTGTATTTATACAGACATCAAGCAGCACAGCATATATTCGCTTGTTAGGGAGCCACAGTGCATATTAGTGCCAGAAAAACAGGTGGCGTCACATACTATTGTGCATGCAACGTGTCTGATGGGGAACCAACTAGGTTTCCGCTTTTACCATCATGTCAAAGAGCACCAGACTTGTGTATTGTGCTGTTTGCATCGACAGCCAACTCCAACAATTTCCAACACATTTGGCTTGCACTGCTTTGTGAACTGAGCTCCCTAAATATATATCGCATCTTGTGCTTTGCAGTTCATATTGAGCACACATGTTCTACAGCGATAACACAGTTTGGCAGTACATTAGCAATGAGGTTGTTTCCAGACGCAAAAATTTTTTCCTCTCTCCAAACAAAGTTCACTCGAATTGAAATTTCTAGATTACAAGCAACGAAGTTGTGTGTATTATGAGCTATCTCTCATATTATCTTCAGGTCTGTAGTCACTTTATGCAAAATGTGGAAGTAACTTTCTTAAAAGTACTCTTAACAATCACAAATTATAGCATAAACTACAGTAAAAGATGAGAGCAGCAGAAACAAAATTATTGTAGGCTGAGATGTTAACGTTTATGTAAAAAATTTTAAACACCACATTGCCTTTTTACTGAACAAAGGAAATGCAGAAAATTCTTGTGTGTCTTCATTTATGAAGTCTGATAAAGAACAACAGAAGTGAAATATTTTAAAATAAGATTTTTCTTCTACCTTTTCACATTTGATTTCAAAATTTTGAACTCTGACAAACTTTTGCTTCTTCACAGAAACTGCAAAGAGCACTTGCATCGGCATTTTTTTTTTTTTTTTGAGAAAAGTAGTTTTGTTCAAACTCAATCGCCAACTAGCCAATTTTTTTTCAAATCAGCGGTGGTCGCTTTAGAGGTCTGGGATATTTCGTATGGAATGGCCCAATATATAATACCCTAGAAGGTTAAACAAATAGACAATTTGAGCCTCTTTCTAGCAGTGCACTCAACTTTGAATAAAATAAATTTTCTAGTTAAGAAGTTACTCAGTTATAACTTCTAGAGAAAGAGATTATGGTAGCAATGAAAAGATTGTGCCTCGTATTGCAAAAATTAAGCACTGAAATGAGGATTTATAATTTTGAATTGAAATCACATAAAAAGCATCTTGCAGTGAAACCTGCCATTATCAGTGTAGCCCACTGTGTGACCACATATCTGTAAAATATAGCTCACTTGTTTTAAGTGCAGTGTGTTTTTTTATTTCAGGAGTGTTCGCCATGTTTTATTAGTTTACACTCTCTCCAGTGCGCCCTTCTATAGTTGTATACAACTTTAGGCCCACATTTAGGACCTGCACACATAATTCCTCCACGACAAAAAAGTAGTTAAAACTTCTCGTCACCTAACAAGAAGCTAATCACGAGAAAAAGGTTGCAAGCTCTAGAATTTTGATACCTGGTTTGTTCAATATAAGTCAAACATTAAAAAGCTGATTTCGTTTACTTTTGTGACTGGCTAGCGCAGTAATACATTACACTGCACATTCTGGCCCAGAGTTAACTGCTGTTTTTTTTTTAAGTTGTATCCTATTATATGAAAAGCAATATTTCTCTTGGCATCGTTGACCATGCGCTTTTAGCTTTCGCAACTAGATGGTGCCATAGCGTTTTGACTTTCTCGGATGGAATGGCAACAACAGTCTACTAAAAACTTTTGTCGATGAGGCGTACATCACTGCCATAAAAGCTTTGGGTGTGGAAACTAAAATAGATGCTACTCTATACTAAAAGTATCTTATTACTGTCTGCAGGCCAAGACTTGTATTGGATTTTGGTACACCGCTTTTGCAGACGTGCAATCGCCATCGCACTTGCTTGTCATGGTTTCCAGCATCCGGATACTTAAAAAAGGGCACATGCATAGATTCAAATATTGTAATAAGTTTTCTACAGCGTTTCCAACAAAACGTTGCAGAATCCACCACCTTAGATAGCAGTGCTCCGCTGCGTTAAAAAAAAAATTTCCTTAAGATTGAGTTTTCAGTCCCTTGAATGGGGACGCGGACTTTGAAATCCCAAGAAATGGTAAAAAAAATCGATTTTTAAAGAATTGTTATATCCGCTTGCATACCTCGTTTTTTATGCCCAATGTTTAATTGCTGAACATTGGCTGGTAAGTAGTACTCTAAAAATTGCTTCATGAACAGTGGCTAGGCAACGTAAGATCATTGTGGAGGTCAAGACAATTTTTTTAAAATGTGAATTCCCATTTTCTTGAAATTTCTTTCTCTGGATACGTCAATGGACACTGCATCGCAAAATTCTAAAACCAAAATTTGTGCTTTGCAAAAAAAAAAAAAAAATTCCAAGAATGCCCAGACCTGTAGCATGCCAGTAGGAATGCAATGAATGTTGCACCAGCCTTTTGTCACATTTTCTTCACTCTGCAGGCCTCTTTCACCAGATTCAGAGGAACCTGTATATATTAAAACAATTTTCTGGAGATACAACAGTGAAATTTTGTGAGTAGTCAAAATTTCAATATGATAAAAATATAATATAAATAAGTCAAGAAAAAATTGCCAATAGCAGTGTCCCCTTTAAGCACTGGAGCACATTATTCAGAATGCCACAGTGGGGACAGGCAGGAATGTGTGTAAGTTCCCCCAGTTTTGCTATGCAGTTGAATTGGCTTTCTACTAAATATTTACAAGAGTGACTTCAGTACGAAGTTCCGAGTCGCATCAACCAAAGCAGAAGAGAACATGAATGAAAAACTTTATTGGTTCCTTTAGGAAGTAGTAGCGGTAGAGGACGAGGTCTTCGTCTTGAAGCTTGGGTCCTCCTTGGCCGTGGGTGGGCCCCTAGTTCAGGGCTCCACTGAGTCGGGCCATCTCGCTTGCGTGTGCTTCATTATGAAGGCCCTTTGGACCCCTAGCTCGCAGCTGGTGAGCTGGCTCTCCCATTGCTCCGCACTTGGTGTTTTGTGTTTGTGGAATGCTTGATTTCTTCCGCACTCCCATGTGACATGATATAGTGTTGGTTTTGCTCCGCACCACGGACAGTTGGTGCTATACTGTGTGGGGAACATCTTGTTTAATATGTATAAGTTTGAGAAGGAGCCTGTTTGCAGTCTTCGCCATCCTGTGGCTTCCTCCATGGATAATGCTTCATGTGGTGGGGGGTATTGGAATCTTAGCCCCTTATATAGGTTTAATAATTCCGAATAGCTGTCCCCGCAATTAATCTGGGGCCCCTTCGGGGTTAATGACGTTCCTGCTCGGCTGGTCATTCCTCGAGCTAGGTTGTCTGCCCCTTCATTGCCCCTGATCCCTGCGTGACTCGGTAGCCAGATTATGTTGTGTATTGGTCGTCCCTCAGGGAGCAGAGCTCTACTGAGGATCTTGAGTGCCGTGCTGCTAATTCTGCCTCTAGTATAGTTCCAGCACGCCTCTTGTGAATCCGTTAAGATGTTAAGGGATCTCCCTGTCCTATATCCTTCATTCGCTGCCAGGGCGACAGCAATCTCCTCTGCCTCCGTTATGTTAGATACTTGGGCTGTGAGGCTTGTGATGTGTTCTCCGTGGTAATTTACAACTACTGCTACCGCGCTATTTTTGTGTGTTTGGGGGTATAGGGAGGCATCAGTGTAGACTGTGTTGTCCCGATGCCCCATGTTCCTCTCATAAAATTCTGCCCTAACCTGTCTCCTGGAAAAAGTTTTGACGCGTATCACATGGACACTTGTAAAACCGATGTGTTCAGATTTAGCTCGTTTCGTCCTGTTAGCATGGAGGTTTGGATCCATGTTTCGGGGGATAGGTTGTATGCATAGCTTCTTTCTTAGCGGGTCTGGTATTGCGGCCCTGCTATTTTGTGGCTTTTCTATTTCCCGACCTAGCTTTGTCAGGAGCGCCCTTCCACTCGTGTTGCTAAGTCTTCGTATTTGTGCCTTGAGCTGGCATTCTCTTAATTCTTCGAAGGTGTTGCTGATTCCGAGTTGCATGAGCTTGTCGTTGGATGTATTTCTTGGGAGATGAAGAGCTGTTTTGTATGCCTTCCGGAGTACTGTCTCCGCTTGCTCCTTTTCTGCTTTGATAGTCGCATGGTACGGTAATGAATATGTTACCCAGCTGACCACTAGGCTGTTGACTAGCCCGAGTGTGTCCTCCTCCTTCATGCCGTACCATCCGGCCTACTTGTCCTGCCGCTTTGCTTAGCAGGCTGAGTGTATGACTGCACTTCCGGCTTCCTTGCAGCCACATGCCGAGGATTCTGATCATCTTTTGTTCCGGGATGTTCTGGCCCTCTAGTTTTATTTCGAGTGGAGCATCCGTAGGGTGCCTACCCACTCTGAGGAGCTCAGATTTTTCCGTGGAGCATTTAAGTCCTCTTTGTTTTGTATATTCTTCAATGCAGGTGGCAGCCTCTTGTAGCGCCTCCTGCTTCTCCCCCAGTGAGCCTTGGGCGGTCCAGATGGTGATATCGTCTGCGTAAATTGCATGACTAATCCCCTGGACTTTGTTGAGTTTCTTGGCGAGGTTGACCATCGCCTATGTTAAAGAGTATTGGCGAGATTACTGAGCCTTGCGGAGTGCCCTTGCATGGCGTTTGAAAGGTGTCACTTCGCAGGTCTCCTAGGCCTACCGTCGCTGTTCTGTCCGTGAGGAAGCTTCTAACGTAGTCATGGACCTTCTTCCCGCAGTTGGTGGTGTTAAGTCCTTCCATAATGGCGGCATGGGATACGTTGTCAAAGGCCCCTTTAATATCGATGGCCATGACAACGTTCTCCCCGTTCTTTGGCATTGTTTTGAGTACCTCTTCTTTTAGTTGTAGCAAGATGTCTTGGGTTGATAAATTTGCCCTGAATCCGAACATGGTGTTGGGGTACCATTCTCCGTCTTCTAGATGCGTTTGTATTCGTCGGGTAACTATTCTCTCGTACAGCTTGCCTAGGCATGATGTTAGCGAGATCAGTCTGAGGTTTTCAATTTGGAGTTTCTTGCCGGGCTTGGGGATCATGACGACTACGGCGTGTTTCCACTCCGCTGGGACCGTCCCTTCTTCCCATTGTTTGTTTAGGTATAGGGTGAGTTGGCTGATTGCTTTGTCGCTCAGAGAACTTTCACAAAAACCTGAAGGACTGTTATCCTTGCATTTTTCAACAAGCCAATTTCCACCTCAATAAATTTATTCAGATTCCTTCACACCCACTGCCAGCAATGAGAGCACATTTACAGTTATAGACCTCTTGTGCACAATCAATTACTAGCGCACAAACTTAGTGCAGTGATCTTGTGATTGCTCATGTCTGGTAAGCACATAGGATGAACACCCATTCACAATAGCGTAATAGCATTTTGAGATAATGGTTTCTCAGCTCTGCATGCTGTACAGGGCTACAGCAAAGGAAATGAGAAGACTGCTGACATAGGTAGTGCTATTTTGTGCTGCTATTCCAGCACAGTCAAGCTGAAATGGTATGTTGTGCATGTCAAATGACCTACAAAGGCAGTTGCACCCCTTATGCATTGCACAAGCTTTTGCTCTCAAGCCTTTTTGGCCCCGCAGGGTGCCAACAGCCACACTTTCATTTTTATTCCACAACACTCAAGGTTATGCTACGATACTTTCTCACTTGTAACATAAACCAGCATGTAAGTGTTTGTGAAGCATATGTCCACAGATAAAGAGGTGCCATTGTGATCCATGTTCTTTCTTCCTTCTATTAATGGGAAAGAAACACCTGAAGCCTCCATTAATGCAGCTTTTTACTATTTCTGCTGCACTGCAAAACTTTGTCCTGGCTGTGGCAAGTCTCAAGACCTCCACACCCTCCAAGAATTAGGTTAAGTAGATCCTTGCTAATTTGCCTGCCAAGCAATACGCACTGTACAATCGAACACTGGGCAAAGCTCACTGCTAGGCAAAGTTATATTTTACGATTGAGCATAAAGATTTGTTACCGATACCCTTCCTGATCATTACTTCCATTCTCAAGTGTACAAATTTCACTGCTTCCTGGATCCTGTTACATGCACAGGAAGGCAGTATGTTGTAAAAACCACATACATAGGAATTTTTAGAATTTTAAAAACACGATTATGCTTGAAACTGTGGTTCAACGAACTGACCTGCCCCGCATGCTGTTTGAAAACTGTGGCTGTGGACAGTGCACAAGAATGAATGCCAGTACATGTCACACTGTGGTGCAGTGTCACGCAGTGTACCGCCCAGGCTGGTGAAGCTGGAGCAGCTCTAGTGTTTTCCCTTTGCAGCTTAAATAGTTGAGGAACTGTGGGAAATGGCGATGTGCCCCTGCTATGGTCAACACTCGCCAGAACAAAACTCATCAGTCAACAAGAGTGAAGAATCGAGAAATGATGTCAGATATTCAAAATGCAAAGGATGATGACAAAGCAAATTATGATCAGTGTTACTGCTTGTTTACTGGTGCAGTACAAGTCAGCAGAACAAGAGAATCACTGCATGTTCTCAGCCTGATAGTTGTAGTACAGGTCCTTGCAGTCCTCCTCACTGATGCACTCCCAGCCGGTTTCCTTGACACGATACACTAGAAAAAACAATTTTGTTGGAGTAAGAAAACATGCACTCACTCCAAACAGGTGTTCTGTCTCATGCATGCAGAGACCACTGGCCATGCAAAAGTCTTGACAGCAGTCTAGGCATGGCTGTTATTTTGCAACAGCAGCATCTGACAATACTTATAAGTATGTCTTCATGAAAAACAACAAGCAGCCTTATAACGCTTTTGTTTCTCACAGTTCTGCTGGCTGTTCTCAGTTCCCTTCCCCCTAAAACTGGGGTGTCGGGTTATTTACCCAAAGCAGTACAAGCTAGTGCATAACAAATTATTAAAGGAGTACAGACACCAGATTTCTGTACCATGTTTTCTGCTTTGTAATGATGCATAAGGCCTTACTATATGTGGGATCACATCACCGCGTGACATTCGCCTACGACTGCTAAATATTTTATAACCAAATTTTTTTCTTTCACCTGTTTAGGTTTTAGCAGCCGAGCGATAGCTATGATGTCAAAGTTCCGTATAGGTCATGTGAACCACGAGAAGAATTGCGATACAATTGCTGTTTTGTCGCTTTAATTCTCTACGCTAACGCCAGCCTTCCTCAACAGCTGAAACACAAAACACGCAGCAACTATACTTCAGCTTTATGCGAAAGTGTAAGGAGCTCGTTCCACTGAAAACTTAGCGTCGACCATCGTGCTGCGTCAGTAGGGGAAAAAAACAAAACAAAAACAGGCTGGCATTGGGGTTTGAACCCAGGTCTTCAGCGCGCGACGAGCACACAATGCATAGGCCACAAAGGATTGTAGGTTCAAGCGCGTTAGAGGGGCATTTAGTGAACGTATTGTGCTGTGTATGACTTAGTAACGTGTGTTTGGACTGTTTACTGATGCTATAGTAATTAAAAAAATAACAGCAAATATAAATATCGTCACCAAAAGCAGGCAGAAAGGGCAGAGGAGACACACTCAGCCAACCAACGCACGAGTCGGGGAAAGACAAGGAAGAGCAGCAGGTGCTGTCGCACCGCATGGCGGTGCCAGTAAATGGGTAACAGTGTGGCATTGCCCCTCCTCTTGGAAAGGGCATTGCTCCGTTGGCGCCACGGGAGGCCAGTATAGAGTCTGTGGCACCGGACTTGATAAGTACTAGCGGGCGTGGCAGGGCTTCATCATGGCAATGTGGACAATTTCGGATGCCGCCTGGAGGAGCGACCACAACTCTTAGTCAATGTCACTAAGTTTGCGCAGTACCTCGTAGGGGCCAAAGTAGCGGCGCAGAAGGGTCCAAACCTAAACTTGACTGCCAGGGTGGTAAAGCACCACCCGGTGATCAAGGTTGTAGCGTTGAGCATCGCCTTCCTGCTGGGTATGGGTTCACTGTCTAGCTAGCTGGCGGGCGGCTTCTGCATGCCGAACGAACTGCAAAGCGCCAGCAACGGAGGAACGTGCACCATTGGGCAGTAACATTACGTCGAGCATAGTCGTGGCATTGCGACCGTGCACCTAACGGAACGGCATGAAGCGAGTCGCCTCTTGGAAAGCAGTGTTATAGGCAAACCTGACATAAGGCAAGATCTGGTCCCAGTTTTTATGGTCAGTGTTGACGTACATGGAAAGCATGGCGGCAATGGTCTTATTGAGCCGCTCAGTCAGTCCATTTGTTAAAAGGATGGTAGGCAGTGGTTTGACGGTGACTGTGGCACTAAGCCGCATAACTTCCCGAGTAAGGGCTAATGTAAAAGGCATGCCTCTATCAGTTAAAACGACCGCAGGGGCATCGTGACGGAGGACAATGCTATAGATGAAAAATAGCAATTTCGGCAGCGGTGTCGCAGGGAAGGGTTTTTGTTTCACAATACCGGGCGAGGTAGTCGGTGGCAACTATAATGTACCTGTTGCCTAATGATGATGTCGGAAATGGTCCCAGCAAGCCCATGCCGACCTGGTGGAAAGGGATTCAAGGCGGATAAATGGGCTTCAGTAGGCCAGCCGGCCGGCTTCACAGGTGGAGTCTTCTGACGTTGGCACTCGCGCCACGACTTAACAACATAGTGTTGGACAGCTGTAGGAAGCCGGGGCCAGTAATACTTCTGTCGTATCCACGGCAATGTGTGAGAAAAGCTGAGGTGGCTGGAAGAAAGCTCATTGTGGCATGCGCGCAGAACTTAGTCTCGAAGCACTGTTGGAACCACGAGCAGGTACAGAGTGTCCGTGGGTGCAATGCGGCGCCAGTAAATGGCTAACTGTGTGGCAATATGCTAATTAGGCGTCAGAAATTGCACGGAATGAAAAGGCGGTGTTACGATGCTTCATAGTACTGAAACAAATGATGTATACGAGTACGTAGTGGCGTAGTATGTTGTGCAGTGTAACAGAGATAGTGATTGGTAATCGATAATTGAGCTTGGTGACTGTGGACTGGTAATCAGTGAAAAATGAAAACGAAAACGAATAAAAAGAGCAAAAAAAGGAGAAGGTGCTATCACATCTCTTAGGCGAAGTTTAAGCGTCCTTATTTTTTTCTCATGCTTCGTGTGATCTATGCAGAGCTTTCATCTCAGCCACCGCTTGGCTGATGAAACCAAAACAGGTGCAAGACAAAATTCGATCCTAAATTATTTAGTGGTCATAGGCAAATACCATGTGGCGATCCATACTAACAACTTGTGCATCATTTCAAAGAAAAAAAAAATGCAATGAAAAATTATTTGTGTATAACCGTTTAGAAAGTATCCTTTACCGATGAGTTTAATTGAAAAACTTCCGTTTCGATTTGTGATTCTCTGGGATCACTACTAATGTGCCAAGAACAAACAATGCAAGAGTACAAGACAGGTTATCATCAAGCTAGTCTATGTTTGCCTTTAGAGTCCCTTTAAATCACTACAGTTACTGTACTGATATGTCAAAATTATGTGTAAAAAAAAGGAAGCTTACAATCGTGTAAATACGGTACTATTCCTTTTTGGTGTCCCTAATATTGTGTGTGTCCTAATATTACAGAAAAACACTAATTATATACCTGTATGTTGAAACAACACTAATAATTTACCAATGAAGTACAATAAAAATACCACTACATGTCTACCTAAATGTATGTAGGTTAAGTAATGAGCTATGACAAACTATCCAATAAATGCAATACATATAAGCTCGCACAGATGCACAAAGTTTGACTTTATGGGGATCAACGTCCCAAGGCGACCCAGGCTATGAGGGACACCGCAGTGGAGGGCTTCGGATAACTTCGACCACCTGGGGTTCTACCTGCACTGACATCGCACAGTACATGGGCCTCTGGCCTTTTGCCTCCATTGAAATGCGACCTCAGTGATCAGGATCGAACCCACGTCTTTTGGGTCAGCAGCTGAGCACCATAACCATTGAGCCACCACGGCGGCACATACACGAAGTCAACGAAAACCGCTTACCGCGTACAATGCCTCCACTGGCCGAGTCCCTGAACGTGGCGTGAAAAATGGCTTTGCGGCCAAGTTCGATGGCTTCCTCATCAGACAAGTCATAGCTGTATCCATTGTCCAGAATACCATAGGCATATGTTGAGCCAGAGCCACATGAATAAAGGTTGCCTGAAAGCCGGTTGCCTTCATTGTCCACATAGTAGAGGCCAGGTCCCTGCATTTGGAAGTGATATTTGAAATTCCATTGTAAGTTGTCTTTCCTTCTACTCGTAGTGACTGATTTTGGAACTAAAATCGTGGAACAAAGACGTCACTGTACCACGACGTCGCCAGGCCACCACACGCTCTCACTCATTCGCTGGAGCCACGGCAGCCACGACGTCACGGGCACATTTCCAGTAGCCGTGAAAATCGTCTGCTCGTGCCGCCGCGCGACCTTCTCGGGCAAGCAAGCCAGGGCATTGCCTTCGCGCATATGGTTTCAATTTTCCTCTGCCGGGAGTTCCGGAGCCACTCGCACGGCTCTTCGTGCGCAACGCATAGGGCTCGATGCCCATCGCGGCCGTAAAAGCGAGCAGTCGCACCTCGAGGTCCGGGTTTATTACTGCTAATTACCACAGATGACAAGCAAAGAAACCCGACGCGTGCCGCAATCCAGGTAGGAGAAGAGACCAGAGAGATGCCGCCACGCCGCCGACGCTGCTGCTGGGGGGCTAGGAGCGACAACCGGAAGTTGCAAAATAAACGTCAGCGGATGACGTATTCATGGGCAGGGCCCAGTCCCAGAGCTGTTCTCTTTATTTTTTTTCTGGTGCTCCTCGTGTACGAGTTGAGGGGG
This sequence comes from Amblyomma americanum, assembly GCF_052857255.1. Lineage (NCBI taxonomy): Eukaryota > Metazoa > Arthropoda > Arachnida > Ixodida > Ixodidae > Amblyomma > Amblyomma americanum. The sequence goes on from NC_135497.1 coordinate 186,406,810, forward strand.
GAGAGGAGGAGCGCAATTTTTAATAGTCTATATCTTTGCTGTTATTGATGCTAGCTCAAAAATTCTTGCACTGGGGTGACGAGTGATCGAATGCCTATCTCTCGTCTGCTTTACGTAATCTCAATTAATTTATTGCATAGTCCCCTTTAAACTGCATTGAATTCTCTGAGAACAAGTGTTTTTGCATTCCTCCTGTACTGAAATGGTGATGACAAAGCCCGGATTCATCTCACAAACTCGAGTTTAGCAGCTCAACACCATATAGTAAAAGGGGGGGGGGGGGGGGGGAATGATATTATCTGAAATGTAACAGCAATTGACAGTTTCGAGACTATAGCTTGAAGCATGTCTTCTTCAACAGCCATTACTTACACATATTACGTTGCAGACAGTAATTGAATATCCAGTAGAGACTGGAAGAATTATCAAGCTCACCAAAAGTCACTGCGCAAATGTAACTAAGCAAAAAACAATGAGCTCAGTGAAATATAAGGCATCTATAAGAGCTTAATTTACATTATGTAAAAAGAACCATATAGCAAAAGTAAATTGTGACAGCAATGGAAATGGCCAAGGGGCACTTTGGGACAAGCTTTGTAGCAGGCAAAACGTCAATACTATAGAGCAGCCTCTCTCATTTTGTAGTCGCAGCCCAATGCAGAGAAAGAACAAAGTGCAAATGCCAGAGATGGAACCAACATCTGAATTTTTGTAGCATGTTTTGGAGCAGAATAAATGCTAGTTTGGAGCAACCAATGGTGGTTTTGGTACAAGTAACAAATTATGCCACCTGGAGGTGAAGGCATTACAGAGGTGACTGATAAATATCAGTAGTATTTGTTGTGAAACGTGTTGAGAAAAAATACCAAGCAATAATGTAAAAAAATGATTATCTTTTTATACTGTTAGGATTACAAGTGGTGTATATCGCTATCTCTGGCTGGACTTCATTGCAGTGCGCCACTTTCAAATGAGACAAGGTGGCCATTTTTTTCTAGAGGCATGTAAATTTTTTTGTTTCAATCCATGAACTTCTCTGTGAAAAGGTTGGAAGGTGTTGCAAGAGCAGCAAGCCGTGCAATGGCGCGTGGTATAAACTACTTGCTCCCAACAGTATATGGGAGCTTGCTGCACTCAGTAGGAACAGGTCAAGTATATTCCCTTTTGAATGCTCTTTCCCTTGTGCATGAATACTTGCACTGAATATTTATTTTTTTATTTCAATGCACACAATGTTGCTCCCTATTTTCACCACACAGGCTGCTTTTAACCACAACTAGAGAAACAAACAACAGAAAGGCCATAGGCCTATGTTTGTTGCATTAACACTAGGTAGCATGAACACTGGAGCACCTATTCTGGACCCCTGATCCCAAATAGGTAGGAAAGCAGACAGTCTACTAGAACACTGCTTCCAAATGTTGACATTAGAACCAACACTCCTCCACCGCCTCGGCCACGAAAAACACTCCCGCATGCAATGTGCATGCAACTTTACTTTCCTTGTGGAATTCTGTAGTGAAACATGGCCTGCGGGGTCACTGTTAGTGACTAATGTATCGACATGCAGTACCTCCCCTCCTTTTCCCCATTCCCTATTTAGGCTACGGGCCACCCTACAGTAATATTCACCCACTCACCACAAATCACGTGGGGGGGAATAGGGGAGCTTTTAAGCATGCATGATCACAAAAGTCTGCTATGTACAATCTGTTTTAAAACTAACGCAGGTGGACTTGCACAATTTACGACATTGATCTATATACACACTCACAGTAACATGCTGATTACAATGCATAGGCAAAGAAAAAAGCCACACACTAATTTTTTCAAACCAATAAATACAACTAATGGCTATTTGTTTTACTGCTCCCTGATAGGAAACATAAGCAACACCTCGTTCCACTTACTCGTTTGTCCCACCCACAGATCATGACACCCTAGAAAAGGAAGGGAACGGAAAAAAATTAAAACTTGGACTTTCAAAACTAAACACATGACAAGAATGCACTTCATTAAAGTATTTGCCTGATTTGAGACATTGTTTCGAAGTCATAAGCATATTAGCTGTCAAGACTAGTAAATTAATGAAAACAGGAGCATCTAATTTCACAGGAAAGACCTTTCAAACTAACACGACAACAGTATATAGCAACCTTACTGTAGTAACAAGGAATAGCAACTATCATGTGAAGGTATAACAACCACTAGGAAAAGCCCGAAGTTTTGGTATTTCATCACCTTAAGCAAGACTAAACATCATTACAGCACAACATGTTCTGTTAAAAATTGCACTATGTGATGCTCAAAGCTAGGTTCTAGGTACGGATATATTCCACACAGCAACAGCAGAAAGGAAAACAGACTGAGTAAAGTTTGGCACAGAGCTATTGCTGCTTTACTCAAGCCATAAAACAAACAAGCAGGCAAAATGCAGGTGGATAGACAGGCAAAAGCAGCAGGATGACACCCTCAAATGTGCTCCACTCACCAGGGAGAGGCCCATGCCCTTGTAGTTGTAGAGAATGTTGGCCAAAAGCTTGGATGCAGCTGCTACAGAGATCCTCTCTCTATTTCTGAGCTCATATATGCTTTGAGAGGAAAAACGAAACAGAATAAAGCATTACAGCTCTTCAGAACGTTGATCAATTAAGACTTAAAGGAAAGGGTTTGTCAAGGACAAAGCATGATCGGTTACCATGAAATAAAGGCCCATGAAGGCCAAAAATGGAAAAACAAGATCAAAACAATACTGCGTCCAACCTCAGTGCAATCTCTGGAGACCAAAAAAAAATAGAGGAAAAGACTTATTTTGTCACCTAACCATTAGAAGTGTCATGGACACCAATCAAATTTTACTTTTCAGGTTTACCAAACATTTGCTCACAACATTGTTGCACAGCTTCAACATAGCCTTCTCAAACAAAACTGACACATTGCGGCTGTTCTCTGGTGCACAGGCTGCTCTTAAAAGCCATGTGAAACAACGTCCACTCCTAGATTAAAATCCTGCGGTGGCCTCACATCCATTTATATCAAGCAAGCTTGAGGCGGTCATTTGACAAGGGCATTGAACAGTTTAGACACTTGATTTCTTTCTCCAAGCCACAACTGAGGCAAGGTTGACAGTTTCACGCTGAAGTGCCATTTCATCACAAAACAGCACTGTGGCTCTCTTGGCACAATTTGTAGCAAATGGCATAGCAATTGTAACAATTCTGAGTGAAAGCAAACGTTTCCAAATTTTATTGCCTGTGTGAGTGTGTGCCCCAGCTGGCAGTGATGAAATACTACAGGATGTAAAAGTAACTCTGGTAACTGGGCAATAATAAACTCTTCCCCAATTGAAAATTGGCTTTTGAGGAAACTTGAACCAAACCATAAGGGAATGGAGGAAGGTGGGAGTGAAAGAAGGAAGAAAAAGATGTGCTGTAGTGGAGGGCTCCGGAATAATTTCGATCAGCTGGAGACCTTTAACTTGCACTGACATCGCACAACACATTGGTGCCTTTGTGTTTTGCCTCCATCGAAACGCAACCGCCGTGGCCGGGTTCGAACCCAGGAATTCCGGATCAGTAGCCGAGCGCCCTAACCACTGAGCCACCACGGCGGGTTGTTAAATCAATTCTCCCACATAGTACTTCGGTCAACTAATGGCATTAGTAGCCTTCAGTCAGACATAGAAGTGATGATTGTATAATGGCATTTTAAATGTGACACCAAAATCAATGAAATGAGCAATGGTGAAGTAGTTTAAAATCAATTATCAAGTGCATATATTTGTAAGAATTAATAGCTGCTTCACACATATATGCCACTATTGACATTGCAGCATTCTGCACTTCTGTTCACATCACCCCTATTCTTTTGGATGCACAAATAAAGCTCCCAACGGCATAATTAGGTATATTTAAAGTTATCTCCTTTTTTCACACTTATTTCTTTAGCGTAAAAGCGAAAAGTACCAACTGACTTGATAGCTGAAAGTTTGTGTACCTTTTCGTGTGTCTACTAACTACTATCCCCACTTGCAACATCTCAGCCTTTTTCCCAATTAAAACTGCATACCCATTAAATGCCCTTCATTGCCAGTTCAACACATCACCACACAATTTTTCCACAGCTACTATGAATCCGTGAACAAAGTATTACTTGAATTGTAAACGCTACATGTTTGTAGTAAAGTGAAAGTAGTCCAACAATGAAATAACATGGCTATTGCCACTGATTGTCTAATACCCCTGCCACACGGCAAATTTAATGTCATTGTCATCGAAAGACATTTGTTCGACTTAATGTCATTTTTTCTGCGCGCTGCTACACGGCCAAAACTAATGCCATTTGCAAATGATGGCGATTGCGATGGAGAGAAAGTGCAGCATACAAAAATTTCGATGTACGCTTCAATACACTGCCAAAAGTATTGCTTTGCGAATGAAAGCCGATTTTAAAATCTTAATCCTCATTTCAATAACGTGTTGATCACTGCTATCCACCACGAGCACAAGCCAAGCCAAAGTTCAGCCAGCGGCGGCAGGCAAATGGCGGATGTCGCTTTGTGAAATGGACTCACAGCAGCGGGAAGCGATTGCTATGATTTTATGCTTGCAAGCACAAAGCCGCAGCAGGCTGGCCCAGTACAGAAGCAGATTAACGCAGCATAAAAGACCAAACAAGTCCGCGTGCACAACTGCCGCAACAGGCACAGCCAGCACTCCGGCAACACAACGCGCTTGAGGCACTGTCAACAAACAGCTGGCTCATGGGCTGGCTACAGGCACTGGTACGGGCCGGGCTATATAAAAACATGGCTGCTCGTCCATCTAGGCTGGCTGGTAGCGAGTGCGACAGTTATCTTTTTTAATGCTATTTGGCATTTTTATACACATAAACGAACGACCACACAATTATACGGACACAGAAATATAACGCTTGTGACGCTTTTGTAATTTACTTTTGGTGTACATTCCCACTGAATCTCTGGTGCCGAGGTAATACATTAGCTCGGAGATCACTGGCAAATGAGTTCTGTAAACTCATTCGATACCTAATGTTGTTTTCATCTAATATCATTTTCTCGTGCGGCAGCAAACTAAGTCACTTCGAACGAATGTCATTCGATGGGAATGACATTAAATTTGCCATGTGGCAGGGGTATTAATCAGTAACACAAGATACAGCAGTTAACAGTGTATGATATTAGCTATAGATGTGAAAAAAAGAATGTCAGCGTAAGTTGGGTTTGTGCAGCAGGCTGAAGGTAGCTCTGCCATGATCTGAAAATTGTGGAAAATACTAGACACCAGTAAAACAAAAAGGATTCTTTTTCTTGTTTTCCACCATGGAGTGCACCCAGTGACATGAAAATAAAGGCAAAAATGTCTTACCGGCACCGCTCAGCGAGAACACGTTGCCAGTAAACACAGTCTGCAGCCCCACCTGCCATGGTTCCCAGGAGGTATTTGTTGATCACAATAATTTTCTTCACTGTCTGTGAACCTGCAGAGGCAATGGGGTAAAGGTGTGTGTGTGTGTTCTACTGCCTAGATAGATCTAAACCAACATCACAGTCGTAGCAGCAGCTGAACATCACTTCTACTGTTAACAGAGTGAAACATGAAGGAAATAGAGCTATAGGGCTAGCTGGCATATGCAGGTAGTGTATCATCAAAGCCAAACAAAGGTGCATAAGAGGGGAGATTGGGATGAAAGTTACTTTTTTTCATGAAAAAGGCCCCACAAGCTTTCTGCACAAATTCTATGTGATGTGGGGCACTCTGGCATGGAGAATTTTTTGCCACGTTTGTTTTATTGGAATGAATCCCATTAGTTTAGCAACAGTAATGATTACTTCAGTGAAAAGCAGAACTGCGTTCCTCCTTCAGAAGATCAACACACCTGCTGATCCAAGTGACGGCAGCGATATGGAGAATGTGGGGGCAGCTAACAGAACTGATCACTAGTTTGTGATGATGCGGGAAGCTTGTTTTTTTTTTATGGCTCATGAAAGTTTACATTGTCAAGACCTTTCTGATATTACAAATGCAACTAGCTGTTCTAGGACAGAAGAGGCAAAGACAGCTGCATTAGCAAATAAATGTTATCAAACAGCTTGGCAGCGGACGTTCCAGCATAGCTCCTGTGCTTTGGCTAGGCAATAGTTCATTTAAAGAACAGATGTTGACAGAAAATGAAAATAAAAAGAAAATAAAAGGGGGTCGAGGAGAGACTGGTTTACCATGACAGATGCATGAAACATCCCGTCTGCACCCTGAAGTATGCTCTGATCAGAAGCATGACTTATCATCAGCCCGAATGTGCCTACTGTAGGACTCAGGCCTCTCCCATATCTCTCCACTTAACCCTGTACTGTGTCAGCCACGGCTACCTTATCCCCGCAAACTTCTTAGTCTTATCCACCCACCTAACTTTCTGCTGGCCCCTGCTACGCTCGCCTGCTCTTGGAATCCAGACCATTACCTTTAACGACCATCGTTGTCTTTGAATTACATGCCCCGCGCCAGCCCATTTCTACTTCTTGATTTCGACTAGGATGTCGTTAACTTGCATTTGTTCATTTACTCACTTCTCTCTTCCTGTCTCTTAACCCTTACACTGTTTAACTCTTTCAATTAGCCTCCACATTTCTGGCCCATAGGTAAGTACCTGTAATATACAACTGTTATATACTTTTCCCCTGAGGGATACTGGTACACTGTCATTCATAATGTGAGAGTACCTGCCCATGCACTCCATCCCATTGTTATTCTAGTTATTTCAGTGTTGTGGTCTGGATCTGTGGTCACTACCTGCCCCAAGCTGACATTTCCTTACCACTTCCAGCACCTGGCTACCAATCGTAAACTGCTGTTTCCTTCAGCGACTGTTCAACATTACTTTAGCTTTCTGCATATTAATTTTTAGAGCCACTGTTCTGCTTTGCCTGTCTAAGTCATTGATCATGCTTTGCAATTCATCCCCTCAGAAACACACGGCTTAAAAGACAGTAAGAGCTCGATGCTATGCATAAGGAACCATATTTGTAGGTCAACGAAAAAAAAAAAAAACTCGCTGCATGTTTAGTACGGTACTCTCCAAGGCAAATTTTCAGTCCATATATATATGTGTACAGTAATAGACCACTATTTTCCACACATACTAGTTCTTCCACTAGCACTCCTCTCCAGTCAGCTGCTCCAAGAGTGCGGCAAGTTCACAGCACCCACCGCAGATGCAGCGTGCCACGTTCTTCCGCTTTCACCAAAACATCCTCCTTCCAAGGAAACCTTACGCCATCTCACTGCATGGTAACCACCCTCCTGAGCCCACTCCGCCGGCTGAGCCAACACCGACATTCAGCCTAAAGAGTGCGCGCTTAACAGCTGTCCAGTAAAAAAATTTTCAAGTGGTACCACACATCCCTTGTATACATGGCTTGCATCGACGCCACATCCAGTGACCATGGGACACCAGTTGGCAATGCTGCCAAACCACTGTCAGACCGCCTATAGCTTACCGCTGCCTTTGTCAGCTCGTATTGTGTTAGTTTGCATCCATCTGCAGCTTCAATATGGTTTTGTGTGCTGTCGCCGGCTGCTCCAACAGTAGCGACAGCACCAGGTGAAAATAGAAGCTGACTAACACAAACTTCTTACACATTCCTAAGATCATCGTAGGCAAGTGCGAGCGCTCAAAGATGCTCAGTGCGAATCGGCGGGGGTTGTGGCTGGCTCATATTAAGAAAGACAATTTGCACACCGAGAACCCCACTTTAAGTGTGTGCAGAGTGCACTTCGTGACAGGCAAGACGCTTGTGCTGTGAACTAGATGTTTGCAAAAACGTGGGCAGCAAGGACTAAACCCTGAAGAAGCAAATGTTTTTGATTTGCAGGGACGCCATCCGTTTTGTTCGACAACACCAATCCAGACTGGCTCCCATCGCTGCACCTTGGCTACAGCACTAGGCAGGCTGGTTCGAATCGCCACGAGTGTATTGAGCAATGACGGCAGAAAAAGTGGCATGCCAAAGCACACTTTTTCGCCTTGTAGGCACATTGCAGACAGGCTTCTCACCCACCCGCCGGTGAAATAGTTGTGTACCTTCAATGATTTGAAGGCTTTCATTCCTTCCATCATCACAAAGCTGGAGGAGTTAACTAGATAATTCAGGATACCCCGATGGGTCACTTCAGGGAGCACATCAATGTCCATCGTCGTGTCGACTCCTGGTCGCAGCGTGTACGGATCCGTATCGTCAAATCTCAATGTATGCAAGACTTCCCTGTTATCATTCCACTGCTGTCGTAACTATGTAGTTACTACTTATTTATTAATGATAATATCATCCCCCTTACTGACTCCTGCAAATACTTAGGTGTTCATATTTCCAATGATTAAACTTGGACAAGTCATGTAAGCAGCGTCACTAATTTGGCTACGTCGCAATCTGGTGCTTGCACCATGCCCGCTACACAGCGTGTGGGGTGACACTAAACGAAGCCGTCCACTGTAAGGCAAATACCGTTCTCTCCCTTTAGCTGCTTGCCTACAAGACCCTGGTCCGCCCTAAACTAGAATATGCTAGCGCATTGACCCTCACCATAATAACCTTATCACAACCCTCGAATCAATTCAAAAACGAGCCACTAGATTCATTCTATCTGATTACTCTTACAACAGCAGTATTACAGCATTAAATGCACAGTTTGATCTACTCCCCTCACATTCCATCGTAAAATAGCCTGGCTCTCTCTCTTTCATAGATTTTATCATTGATTGCCACCAGATAACAATGTTATCAGACCACCTTACTGCTATTACCGCAATACTCACTCCAATGCAGACTTCACATGCTCACACAACTACATGCCAGAAATCGTCTTCTCCAAACTGCCAGTGACTGGAATCACTTGCCAGGACATAGCTCCACAATGAATGATGATGATTATGGGTTTTTTTTATGGCGCAAGGGCAGCTATGGCCAAAGAGCGCCATGTCACAAGGTATTTTTTCTTCTTCTCAAGGTGGGGTCAGAGACCCATTTCCCAAGCATTTCACCCTAAATAAGCCGAGCACCAGACCAGGGGAAAGCTTGTACCCATTGTATCACCGGTGGGTACCCGGCGGCACTGGGGATCGAACCCCGCACCTCCCGCATACGAGGCGGATGCTCAACCACTTGGCCACCGCTGCGGTGCTCCACAATGAATGACCTGTCACGTTTTAAGTCTGCAATTGAAACCCACCATCAAGCCTTCTCACCTAACATCTTTTGCCATGTTATGCCCACCCTTCATGTAATGTACTGGCCAGGGACCTTTGAGGTATAATAAATAAATTTGCACTTGTTCTGCATAGCGTACACATGCCAATCCAACAAGTCCAGAGTAATAGCCTGCACTGAATGGCTCATTTCTTTGTGGAGGAGGCATTGCAACCAAAAGGATAAGAAAATAGTCCAAAGCGCCCCAAGAGCGATCAGGCATCACAGGGCAGAAGGGCGGTGACGGACAAATGGTTCGGCAGCATGGCCGCCAGCGGTTGATGGGGCAGAAGTGATGTCACGTGCAAGCCATGTATAGGAACAGCCACATATTTCACGCCCCCAAAGCATAAATGGTCAACAGTAGTGGTTACTGAAAAGAGCGGCATTGTTAACCGTATTATCATTTCTGCAATTAAGGGTGAGAGTGCGAATATTTGGAACCACGAAAAATTGGAGCAATAATGCAATGACAACTGGCACCAAGGGTGGTCAGGCATGGTAACTTGCACTTTGCAAGAATGAACAGCAAGCACTCCCATGATCTTTTTAGTGATTTAAAAAAAAAAAGAAAAAGGACCTGATGACACTGCGGTATCTTGGATCTACAAGAGGGTCCGTCATATACCCCCCTTTTTTTCATTATTCTAAATCACGTCCTTTGACCGAAGTACACTTGGGCACCATCTTGACACTAGTAAGTCCAATACTGAAGTACAGAACCAAATGAAACAGTGTAACTTACAGGCCTTGGCTAATATTACGGCAAAACTACATTGCACAAAGAGAAAATGCCAATGAAAGACGACGCAGAGCAGTGCTCGTGTAAAGCAGTACGGCTTTTACAGCTATTTTCATTAAGATGACACTAAAACACCCAATAACAAAAAAGTGGTGCCAAAGGCTTCTATCAAAAGACTGAAAGAGACCACAAGGGTTAACTATTTATTTTCAAACCATGAATAAAATGCTGCAAACAACTTTTTTTTTTCTTACAATGGTTACCTGATAACAATAAAAAGAAAACGTCTGGGCTTTTCTCGCCATTTCTTTAGGTGCTTTTTGCAGCGTCATTCGACGAAAGCACAGCACAGGATAAAGCAGAAATTAGTGCTTGTTGTGCTTTATCCTGCGCTTACAGGATGAACCCCACACGGTATTAGAGAGTGTTAGTTGCATTTGTCCACCAATTTAACTGGAAAGTTAACTCCAGTAATATACCCGAGTTGCATCGTCCGCATCCACAACCGACAGCATGGCGTAGCCTACTGCACGTTGTTAGACGGAGGAGTATTGTCAGTAATTCTGAACGGTTTGCGTCCAACCATCGCAAAATAGGTTGCAAACGACGCACCACAAAGATTTAACCATATCCGTGCGCTGGCTCTTACCAATGTACTCTCCACCCGTGGCTCGGGAGTCTGCAGCCACGATAACTCCGCCATTGTACTTGAACGCAAGTGTAGTCGTACCCTTGTCATAATGCATCTTGATCTGCTTCCCAGAATCATCCTTCAGCAGCGCTGCCATTCCTTCCTGAGGCTGCACATTTCAAAGGCACCAGCGTCAGTCAGTATGAGAAACAACGAGGTCAGGCTTACTCACATTTGGGAACGGAGGAAGAGCCAACTGTGTGTGGAATTTGAAATTGGATCCAAAAGCATCGCCATACGCAAGAAGATCCTGCTGGTCTAATGATGCTTTGCCGAAGCCAGAGCGCAAATTGAATTTGACGACTTCTTCGAGAGCCATGATACAACACAAATCGCACACCGCTAGGAAATGCCCACTTCTGCAAGCAGACAGAATCGAATTCTTATAAAACAAACAAATTGTAGAGGCGCTGTCAACCTGTTTTACAAAATGAATACCACATCAAGTATGTTCTAATTTAAAACCTTGATTTTATTGCTATATAGTAGAAACGTGAAGTATATGAGTGCAATTTATTTGACTAGTAAAAATTGAAATTATAAACATTGTGTGTACATGGATGGCGCTTCATTTCTCACACAATATGGCCACTTCCACGGAATAAACGCGAGTGATATTTTCAACATCTCAAAGAAGATACTCAAATTGGTGATGAAGAATGTCAAGCATTCTTTTGACCATAGCTTCCTTTGTTTTCGCCTTACTCCTCGTTCTTTCGCTGGTGGGCATAGGTAAGCACAATAGCAAATTATGCATCGTCAATTAGCGCTTGCAAACAGAGCATGAGTTCGAAGAAACAGTTAAGGGGAGACTAGTTGACAATCCACTGAGTTTAACCTTGGAAGTGTTGTTAATCATTATTATACTGCCGAATACTACAGTCGTACTTCAGCACTTTACCTTTATTTTATCTTGGCGTATAAACCGCTTAGTCTAACTTCTCATTAGCGTTTCGTGTGTGTTTCATTATTCCTTTGTCTGGGCATGGTATTCTGTAAGCGCATTCGGAGCGCAACACGGTGGCGTATTTTTGTCGGCCAGTACTGTCTGATTATGATTAATGCCTAGTGCTTATTTTGCGTGAATCTTTCAGGATGGTACATCGTATGGAAGCTCTTCCTCTCGCGGTTTCGATTTGTGCGGGAGCTGCTGGCTGCGAACAACGACGCCTCGGAAGTTCAAGGAACGCCACGGGCCCGAAGCCGCAAGCCTAGGATCGACTGAAACATGGACCGGTGCTCTTCTGTGACCTGTTGTAACTGCAGACATCTTGAAGCTGTTCTTTTGTTGTCGTAAAAAAAAAAAATCAAGAAGTGGATTTGACTGTGCTTGTGACGTGACGCTGACCGTGTGTAGACTTGAGTTTCCAGGCGCTCATTTAATGAGGAGAGACGCAACTGCACAGTTGCGAAGCTACACTTTAGTGCCGCTCACGCACACGTAACACTGCAACCCGTGCACCCGCCCGTTTCTGTTCTGTGCGACGTGTTTTGTATGTCTTGAAGGGAGACATTTTGCTGGGGGCATCGCGGGCGGCTTTGCAGATATGCTGTGATACAAACGCTCAACTAGACCTTGTGTCCATGTGCTTATATTGAGTTTTTTGGTGCTCACATATGATCGCTAGATACGCACAGCCTTACTGCTAGATATACATGCAAAAAGCACAAGTCAGCAATGGAAGCCTACATGAAGGCACGGTTTTCAGCTCTTTCATGAAAAGTTTGGCTACCTGTGAGATTGCCTGTGGTTGGCGCTTACTATTTAAACTGCATCCATGTGTATGAAACTTGCTACAATGCATCATGTGTAGAGCGAGATGTTTGGAATGGGGTTTTTGATGTGTGTGGTTTTATAGGGGTTGCTGAACAAAAATAAACGTTCCTTTTGAGTGGCATGGTCGTGTCTGGTCTCGAATATACTTGATTCCGGTATTACACCAGGAAAAACTGACGCGTACAAAATATGGAGTTGAATTGAGGGTACGTCTGTAAAGTGCTTTGTTTACTATTCTACCTGGCTAAAGGTGGGCTCGTAAGCCATCCACCGACCGACACGTCGGAAGTAGCAGACGACAAAGTCTAGTCCTGCAACGGAAGTTCGTCTCCGTCCAATACCGGTTCGAGCTCTTAGTGACATCACGCACCTTTTATGACGTTTATTATTTTTTTCGCGCTTCATGCGCCTTCCGCGCCTAAAGGTAGGTCTGTGAGTGAATGCTGTGTAGATGCGTGCCTTTAAGCCAAATAACTTGCATTTTTCGGATTAATTTTGCGGGCTGAAACTCCGACCAGTGTTGCTGCTGTAAACCATTTTGCTATGCCCACTTATCACCCCTTGGTCGCAGGATACGTGGAAAAATTCCGAGGGACCGCCTTATCGCAGGCGGTTGGATGGAAGTGCCTCACTCTCCCTTTACCTAGCGCGAGGCACGGCACACAGCCACAAAGCCTCCACGACCCGGTGGGCACCTACACGTGACTGGCTGCACTCCAGAGACCTGTAGGAAAACCACGTAGAAACTGCACACGATGAAGATTATCACCTGTCTACCGCGGTAAGCCTAGCATGCAAGTTTTTTTTTTTTTTTTGACGTTATGTCTAGTTGTGTCGTTTCGGTGTTTTGTCGTAGTATGAATTTTGGAGCACCGTCATGCATTTCTGCGGGGAAAAAAAAAAAAAGAACTTCGGCAGCAGCTGTTCGAAAAGTGTCGCTGACCCTGTGTGCTGACGTCGATTGAAAACCGGCGAGAAAAAATATTTTTTTATATATATATTTTTCTAATGGTTGTACTGGAATTCTTAGTCAGCCGGGGAAACTAACCCACTTCTCTCTTCAAACACTTAACTTCAAAAGAGCGAAACGAATGGTTTTGAAAGGTCTGGTCATGCTGCGTAACTGTGGTTTAGCTGGTCTCACGACCACCGACACCCCGGGAAGTCGCGTGTTCCGTTATTGCCGAGTTCGAGTTGTTGACTGAACTATCTGTTCGCTAAACTAGCGCTTAGCAAAACCATCAGTCCGGATGGAAACCCAAGGCGTTAATTGCATATTTTGCCTGCAACTTCATATTTCAGCACACATGTTCTATCGTAGGTCTTTTGATCTTGTCGCAGTCGTGAATTCCATAATATTTGCTGGAATGCCCAACAAGAACGCTTATCGCATAATTAGCTTTCGTGTCTTCGTTCTCGTCGTCCTCCTCGTTTGAACTGTCGCGAGGGAGTGAGGGACAGAGAAAGAGGAAATAAAAAAAAAGTGGTTAATTTTTTATCTTGAGTCGTCAATTTTCACTGGCACAGTTCGGGTGGACGGAGCTCCGCGCTTGTCTTACAAAGAAACTCTAGGCGCGGCGAACTTAGGCCACTTGTGTTTGAAAGACACTCATTTGCAAATAAGGGGTCAAGCACCGCCTAATTTGCGAAATGCAGGGTTTATACAGGTCCTTGATAACCCTGAATACCCTCTTGAATTTGAAGATATTTGTCTCCAAGAGCGCGTATTGTGCCAGAAGAGCCTCATAATGTTGCTGTGATGGGCGAATCGGTCATAGACGAGCCACCTGAAAAGCTGCAAGGCGTCAAGCCGTTGCCAGATCACATGTCTAGAAGCAGCTATACTAATAGAAATTTCATGCAAACTGGAAAATAATTGTTGGGAATGCTTGCACATAAGCGTGAGGACAGTCAGGTCTTTGCAGCGTAATATGAAAACGCTTCAGTGTTGACAAGCAAATTCACGTGAAATACAAGATAGGACTGTATGTTTCTCTGTGCACGCATGCAGTCAAAAGCCATAGTGGCCTCCTCAGTGTACTGATATCTATGAAACTTAAGGCTACCATGCATCTTGAGTCAACAGTACAGTCAATACTTGGAAAGCTGAAAAAAAAAGCAGAAAATGCAGGAAAATTGAAAAAGGTAGGCACTGTAGGTGGAGTTTAAGAACTTGCATGAAAATAAGACAAAACTGCAAAAAATACTTATCTGTAGGAGTGGTCTGATAGACACTGATGTTAATAAAAATGGCATACCCCTCCTTTTTTCTGCTGGGCTACCGAAGACTAGAAAGCAGGAATGGTTTCCATAAAGAGAGCAATCAGGAGGAAGCTCTTCAGGATTCTTAGTCTGTATGATCTAACAAAAACTTCCTTTGCCTTCCTTGATTGCCTCATTCTGTCCTTGGAATCCTATAATTTCCTTGATTCTGTATGAACCCTACAGCTGTTTCTATGAGGGTAATAGCAGAGCTGCTTTGATGCTACACGAGTGCATTCAATCTGAGGGCCTTCATCTATTGTGGAGCACGTCTACCTTGCAAACAGGTTGCATGAGAATCACGCGATGGAACTGTAGGAGGGGCCCCCTCTGCTCCTGTCGCTGATAAGTGAAGCATGGCCTGACTGATGGATTGATGGTAGATTGTTGGTATTCCGTTCATTGTGCGACATGCTTACTGTTCCTACTTGGCTTTACTTTGTTTTTTTAGCCTTCATACTGGTGCAGTTTAGTTGGTAGGTTGTTGCCCTGCAGCGGCTTTCAAACTGTGAAGGCTGATTAAAAATGAAAAAACAATGGAGATATAACACTAAGGGCTCTCTAAAAAATAAAAAAATCCTCTATCAAGGTCTGTAACCCTGCCAGTAATTCTTTGAAGCCTTGAACTTCTTTATCAATACCGTTTTCACTTGGGGGGGTTGTTCCTTTTGTTCTTCAGTGTGCTTTTTATTCTGCGATGTTTGTGTGCTTCTCAGATTGGACTGTTTCGAAGCATTGGGCTACCAGTTTTCGCCTTCAGGCTCGAGATTTTTGCAACTAAACTTACTGTTAGCTCTTGGGCGTTTCATTTCTTTAGTGCAGTTGGATCATCCAGTGCCTTGCAACTGCATGTTTGTTTTTTTAGGTGATAAACAGACCTGTATTATGAATTTGTATTTTGTACCACAGCAGTTTAACCTTAAACATGGAGGCCCATAATTTTTTTCTAGTTGGTCAAGCAGTTGAAAACTTGGGCAATAATTTACATTGCATAAAGAAACATAAATATGGTTTCAGAAAAAAAAAAAAAGCAAACTCTATTTGCTGTTGCACAGTGAGGAGTTTCTCTCTGCGCTCTTTAATTGCACATTCACAAGCCATTGCTAGGCTATGTAGATGCAGCACCTTTGTTTTTTCTGAAGTGTCTGAAATAAGTTAATTGTGGCTGTACAATGTTGGGTTGTCATTCTGGCAATCACTCGTTGCTCACTTCTGTTGTCGAAGTCTGTGACGGCTGATCAGCTGGCCTCATTCTGTGTGCCTTTTTAAAAAAGAAGTGAGAGCAGCCATCTGTCCTTTGTTATGAAGTTCAAAGGTTATCTTATGACTGATGGCAACATTAAGATCAAAGCTGTTGTAGTATCTGAGAAAAACAAAAAAATTAAGCTGTTGCTCCTGAGCAACACTTGGCTTGAAAGGGCTAATTTGTGGCATCTATTCGGACGAGTGGGGCCACCCATGTGCAGTGATAAACTGGGGGCTTCTTTATTGTTTGCATGCTTTTTTTGCAGTTTCGTTGCGTTATTCAAGCATCACTTTATTCAAAATGCTCCGAACCACAATGTAACTTGTTTTATCACAGTCTGAGTGCTGCTGCTACTTGCAAGCAACTTGCTGGGCACAGTTAATATGATTATCACTAAGTCATCACTCATAACATAGGAAAATATATGGCAAGTCGTCACGTGCACTTTACATTGATGCTATTTGCTTTCTTAATGAAGCTTTTTTTTTGTGGTCTTCATGTTTGACATCCTTGAATGTGTATGCAAGAGTCATATTATGGCTTAGCCTTGAAGCTTTACTCATTCAGTGATATGATTGCTGCACCACCTGTTCAAAAATGCACTGAAAGGCAGATCCTGGTACATGCTACTACATTATGGCAACGTATGAGAAATGTGCGCCGTGCCTGCACCAAAAGTGTATAATTCTTTCAGTGTCAGTCAGACTAAATGTTGTGTTCGTCAGTTATAGAATGAAGAGTACTGCTACCCCCTGGTGTAAGTAATGCGGTGATCTTGAAATTGTACTTACTGGGCAGGCACCGTTACTTAAAGGACCGTAGACATGAATTTTACTTGCATGTTTTCTTTTTCAAATGATGCGTTAGCCATTAAAATACAGGGCTCACCACGTGGTATTTGCCAGTGACCCTAAATAAATTATAATTGAATTTCTTCTTGATGTTTTTCTTTTTGTTTCGGTTTCATCAAACTAAGAACGGCTGTGACATGTAGTTGATGTTTAGGTCATGTGAGCCATGAAAAAAACTAAAATGTGATTGCTGATACATAGTTTAATTCACTACAACACTTAAGCCAGCCTGCTTCAAGAGGTGGAATGAACAACGTATCAGCAATTCTATTGCCATTTTTTTCATGCCTCGCATGGCCTAAACACCACTACATGTCAAAGCCTTCGTTTGGCCGATGAAAATGAAACTGAAACAGCATCAAGAAGAAATTCAATCGTAAATTATTTAGCAGTCATAGGCGAACAGTGTGGGGTGATCCATGTATACTAACATGTAGCGCATCATTTGAAAGAAGAAAACACGCAAGCAAAAATTTGGTGCCTATACTTCTTTAAAGAGTATAACGAAATCTTTCGAATGGTTTTCTTCATGAATGACAAACATGGAGTGGCTGGTTGGGATTCAACTCAACTGCAGCTGCAGTACTTCTTTGGAACTGCATATAACTGAGGGCTCAAGGTTTTCATTATCCTACATTACTTCATGCTAGTCTGTTATATGCCATAGTTCTAGCTGTGTTTCATCACTACTTTATTAATATTGGTTTCTATTACCTGTGGCTTCATTCCTGTAGCTTTATGGGTAGCAGTTTCCATCATTTAATCTTCTGTGAAGGTGCCTATGTAGCCATATTCTCTGTATGACTGTGCCAGGTCTCCAAACATTGCTCATCCTTCTTTTAGGGAGTTAGCATGCTTTAAATTGGATGCAAGATCTGTAGTGACAACTCTTGCATGAATATTTACTCATTGGCATCCATTCAAGTGCAGCCGTATGGCTACAAAGGAAAACTATCCACTTCGAACCTGGGGCCACCACTTCACTGGAGCAGTCGCTTTACCGACTGAGCTATCTGGGACAGCTAGCATATGGTAGGGTGGGAGGGAATTGATCAATAACTTCAGGTGGGAGCATTGTAACAGTGGAACAGTACTTACTCCCTTATTACAAATCTACTACACCTTGGGGGGGGATTCCCCTAAACATTTGACTTACTCTAACAATGTGAATTACAGAGTAGTGTTGTGTGTCCCTCATAGCCTGAGTCGCTTTGGGACATTAAAACCCATTAACAAACAAGATGTAGTGCTGTCTCTGCATTTTCATGGTGAACCACGACAATGTACTTAGCCATACTTAATTTAAAACCCAGCTTGTTGGCCGCCTGCCCGATATGAAGGAGAGCCAGAATGGTGGTGGTGGAAACTTTATTACATAAAGGGGAGTTTAGGACGCGCAGAATGTAGCCTTACCTTTCTTTATTTGAAAATACTGCTAGAGCTGACAGCATAGGTATATTTTCATTTCCTTCCTAACATAGTGCGATGTCCCCCAGGTGGTCGAAATTATCGGAGCCCTTCACTACGGCGTCCCTCATAGCCTGAGCCACTTTGGCATGTTAAACCCCCAAGTGCGATGTCTGTGCTTAGTTGCATATGTCACTAATGTCCGCATTTACGGAAAGTTGCTGTTCATTGCATGGTGTTGCCATGATTGTTTCACTGCTTATAGTGTAGTCTGCCATGCAGCTCTAAAGTGAGTAAAATATTTTGTTTTTAAGGTTTCCTGGCATACACAGAAATGCTGAGGCAATGCACATGTGTTTTACCAGCTTCCGACTGGCAGCAACACGAAACTGCGCACCTCTTTTTTATCTCTAGGATAGGTTCTTCATGGACCATCTTAAATATTTCTTATAATTGCTTCAAGGTTGACTGGCCTCTGTGAACAGCTCTTGCAGTAAGCAGGACAGCGCCTACATATAGCAAAATGGCTGCGCAACAGGCAACATGGAGATGGCCAGTTTTTCAGAGGAGAAAAATGGGTTTATTAGGATGGTGGGGATTATGGGCCATGACATACATATTCAGTGAGTGGTGATGAGTCAGTAAAGCAATGCATGTGAATCGAATTAAAATTTTTGCAGGTGGGAGAGAACTTTTATAGCAGAGAATTTCAGTGGGTCACGAAATTAATGGACAATTTTTTACAATGATTGGTATGTCGGTGGCCTCACTTATGAATAAAATGTTGTTCCTTGTGGACTTCACGATTTAAATGTTTTTGCATGTATGTTGAGCATTGTGAAGGTAAAATTGAAGGGCTATGAAAAGCATTTAATGGTTACTTTTGAATTTTAAATAAAGAACACCGTAGTTCACATCTAAATAAAAATCATGGTTATTTCTTACTTGCACAAGCTTTAACAATTCCTGGTTATGTCACTAAGGCAACGTCACCTGTTTATATTACTTGTGATACAAGCAATGCTTCTATTTAACTGTATTTGTACATTAAATATTGGTTACTCTTCTGGATGTCAATTTGTATAGTTTACTATCAATTTGAGTTTGCATTGTCATTAAACACTTTTGGTTAGTGGGTGTGCTGTTCACAATGGCTCTTCCTCATGCCTATTTTCACTGACTTCATGTTAACAAGTTATGTGAGGGTCTGGGCTGTGCAGTGCCACCTAAATCCATCTTACAGTTCATGCAGCGGCTCATTCTCTTCATCAGAGATTGGAGTCTGAACTTCACTTGGTTGAGTGCTCTCCTCCTTTGATCATACCTCATTGGAATGAAAACAATGCAGCCAAACAAAGGTAGACATAGCCTAAGGTGGGCTATTAGCATGTTAGCCTGCAAGAAGTATGGCTGTGCTTATTTTTCTACTTTAAAGCTGTAGGTCTAGTTTGCTCTTGGTACTTTTTGCTTTCTTGTTTGGAGGCTTCTTTTTTTTTTTTTTCAGTGTTACAGCTTCAAAATCTACTGCACTGTTAGGTTCACTTGAGTAAACAACTATGCAGAGTTTGTCAAGAAGAATGCTTAGAAACAGTTATTAGACTTCCATTGCCAGAAATTTTTGTTGAATTCTTTTTAGTCTGCATATGGTTTACAGGTGTACCAGATACAAGAAATTTTATTTGAACTTGGATAGTACTTTGAGCTGCGCATAAAACCATGCCATAACAAAGAGCACTTTTCCTTGTGGTGCAGAGCTCATGGACATGTTTGCTTAATGCTTCTTGGCCAGTCACTTCTTTGCCATCTAATATATATTGCACTCATTGAATGTGACTGCAACAGAAATTGTCAGGCAGTCTCACGATGCTGCATCATTGTATAATATTAAGGCTATCTTAAACTTTTAATTTCAATGATGTGCGCATTTCAACTGTGGGGATGCCCAGACGTTACAGGGCTGGGTCCTTGCCAGTTCTTCTTTAAGGGTGGTGTTTGAGACCCCCTGCCACAGCATGAAACCAGAAAATGGTTACCACATATGTGGGGACACATTTTGTCCCAGTAGTTTCCATAGTCGAGGCGTATTGAATAGACACAACAGGCAGACTAAGAGCTTGCAAAGTTGAAAACATTCCACCTGTAGCAGGCTTACTTACAAACTACAGTCTTGGTCAAAAGTCTTGAGGCCAATGGCTTTTCGCTTCAGCCGCATAACAGAGCCATTACGGCACTATTAAAGATTGAATGACCTTGAAATGCTAGCAGAAGGTTTGTTCTTGCGTTAGAGAAGCTTCCTGTTTGACTTGTGTTTGGAATGATCCGCTACATGGAGCATTCTAGGAACATTCATTTCGCTGCAGCTGAATGCTGTGGCGTTAACTTTTGATGTCTAGCTCGGAACATGAACCTAGTCGGTTGAGTCATCTCACAACAAATAATCGCAGAACTTAATTTGCTGTGCAACTCCCTTTCAGCAAGAACGAAAACAGGTGACCAGGGCCTGTGTGTTTTGTTATTACTGTGGTTTGCAACTTTATTAGACTATCACAGACTCTATGGCTTTAGCTGAGTGTGATAAGTGCCTGTTTGTCAGGTGGCCCTGTGGCCTAGCTCACTGGTGCAATACCTGGCATCTTGTAAGTTGAAAGGGAGCAGTGATTAATTCTTGTTACCATTATCATTCGATAGTTCTAATCGACCTGCAAGTTAAAAGACTATAAACACCTAATTCTAGTTGCGTGTTTTCTTCTTTCAAATGATGTTACATTAGAATACGTGGATCACCACTAGACTACATGGATCACCACATGGTGTCTGCCCGAAAACTGCTAAATAATTTGTAATTAGATTTCTTCTTGATGCTGTTTTGGTTTCATTTTCATCAATTGAATAGTGGCTAGGACAAGTAGTTGGTGTTTAGGTCACGTGTGGCATGAAAAACACTGCAATATAATCGCTGACACGTAGCTTTAATCCACAACACTTAAGCCAGCCTGCTTCATGAGTTGTAATGACAAGAAATGACGTATCAGCAGTTAAATTGCAGTTTTTTTTTTCATGCCTTATGTGACCTAAACGCTCCTTACATGTCATAGCCACCGTTTGGTTGATGAAACCAAAACTGGAATAGCATCAATAAGAAAGTAAATTATAAATTACTTAGCAGTCGGGGGTGAGTACCACAGGGTGATCCAAAGTATGCTAACATCTAACGCATAATTTGAAAGAAGAAAACATGGAAGTAAAGGTTGGGTGCCTATACTCCTTTGGTAAGTGCAAGGATATTGCTGCTCAGCAGAGAAAAACACTCAGTACCTTAATTGTGCCTCCATTTGTAGAGCATAGTAGTTGTCTGCAAGGCTACACGAACCTAAGCCCCCCCCACCACCCCCGGGCCTTTTTTTTTTTCTGGGAAATTATCTAGGAGGAAACCGCATTGGTCACCAGATTTCTGACGAGCGTTCCAAGCTGTCCATTGTGCGACTAGTTAGGATTTCGAACTTGTGTAAGTCCGTACATTTGAAATCGATCCAGCGTGGTTTGTAAAATCCGTCACAGCCGTCCGAGTTGTGCTGCTTGGCGGGACGCAGCGGAATGAAGAAAGCGAGTGACGTTGCGTCATAAATGCATGGGTCCACCGATGATGCGGGCACGGCAAGGACAGCGATTCCCACTGCGGGGCCGATAGCCGGCGGCAGTTTGCGTTGATACGTGGCATCGCTGCGGACCTCTGCGCGTAGGGACGTGCGCGGACGGGCGGGACAGATGCAGTACTGTGTCAGGCCGCCGTTCGGAGCAGCGTGTGGCCTGGAGTGGCCCGCACAGGGCGTTTTCGTTCGGGACAAAAGCATAGGGGGGGGGGGGGGCCTTGAGGGCCTTGTTATCGGCCCATCGGCGGTGCCCGGTGTGACGTGCCGCAGTTGGAAGGTTGCCACCTCGCGCGGAGAGGGCAACCAGTTTGGTCCAGCCGCGCGGCAGGGTCGACCTTCGCTCGGCCTTAAAGGGCGAGCCGCCTGGGATGTCGGGTGCGCTACTGCATTTCACTGGTCGCGCCTTGGAATGCCAACTTCGCGCCTCTCGGGGTGCGAGTGTGGTCGGTGAAAATTTGGCCCGAAAGGGGCATGCGGGAGTTGGGAAAATACGTGCGCGGGCAAGCTGCGTTGTAAGTTGTAACCAAACCCGCGAACAAACAGCGAAACTTCCGAGTTTTCCCAGTACCGATCAGATATATTTTTCTCGTATTGCTTCTCTTGCTGTCGCGTATTAAATATGCAAACCGCGCAGCCGTCGGGGCATACTGCTTAAAAAAAAAAAACACGTTTAAAAATCCACGTCGCGCATAACAGGACGACGAATGACGAGATGAGACATGCAGGGACAAGCACAAGAGCGCATCTGTGCTTATCTCCTCTCTCACCTGTCTGGTTTTGCGTACAGTTTCTGCGTTTCGGCGTCGTGCACCCAACCGACTCACCTCACCACTTTTCTCAAACGTACTGCTGTGCATGCCGGTGCAGTTTAAGAAATGCAAGGCAGGACGAAAGCCAGCAAAGAGGACAAAAATAAAGGGGTCCGCGGTCGAGTGGTTTCTCTCCCAGTATGTCCCTTTCACATCTGCGAACCAAGCGCTGCGCCATTTCACCGGTGGCTTTGAGCCCATTTCTCTTCGTCGGCATACAAGGAACAAGGCACGCTTACGAAGACTCCAGATGTTCACCATCTTAGAAGGAAAGAATATGAGGGTGAACCAGTCTTGACCGCGGACCAAAAGTTTTCTCCCTCCATTCAGAAAACAGCGAGCGATCATGTAATGAACATCGCTTGCCGGCCCGGGCGCCATTGTCCATGGACCGTGTCCTAGCCGCTAGAGGTAGCATATGTGTACGAATTATTCGCTAGAAATTTTAGTCACCGCATTGCAGGTTATAAATTTGAGGCTTGTGCAGTTAAATTGATGACTTATGCGTTAAGTTCAAAACAAAATAAAAAAGCGGGCGGTGAAATGGATTGATGCGGAGGAAATGCGTTAAGATTTTTTTTTTCGTTCACTCTTATCCTGTTCCAGTGATATTCCAGTTCCGATTCTAAATTTCAGTTCGTATTAATTTGTTGTCATTCTTAGTACTTTTCATTTTTTTCTGAGCCATTCTTAACCCAGCCTCGCTCTCATCTCCCCTACAAGTGGAGAGGGGTATTTGCCCCTATGCATCTAATGGTGCCTTCGACTGGTCGCTTTAGATCGCTCTAGAGCGCTCTGAGAGGCGACCGCACATTCGGCTGGTCGAAACCGGGCACTCTGACTACATTCGGCTGGTTCTCTGTGAGCGCTCGCCTCCAGCTCAGAGCGCTCAGACGCGCTCCGAGAAAAAAGTGCGAGTTAACCGCGGCGTCCCCTACTCGTAGGCAGTAGCAAGTGCCGGCTTTTGGTGTAGTCACGCAGTTGTAGCGTCCTTGCTGTGTTGTGTTTTGCGTGGGCCGCGCTGTGTGAAACAAAAAATGTCCAAGAGGCGCCAGTTAAAACTACGCTTCGAATGCCGTCTGTGTTGCTGTCGCGCGACAACAGTGATTCCAGCAGCAGCTCAGACGAGGACGACAGTGCTATCCACAAGGCGATGTTCGAAAAATGAGCGTCCCGTAGGACGGAAACCCGGGGTAGCGATCGATACAGGCTAAGCGCCGACCGCGATGCAAACTGTGTGCGGCCACGTGCGGCTAAAGGTAATCAAGGGACCTTACGTGCGGCTACTATTGACATCAGCAGCGGTGCCGCGTAGTGGTTCCGGAAGTTACGTCCCCCTTCTGCCTCCTGCGTTTCCGCTCAAAAAACTCGCTGACCATTCGGCTTGACTAGTCTCGCTATGCGCTCAGAGCGAGAGCGGCTCCCACTATGACAGATCCTATCCGGATCGCGGGAACGACCAGTCGAAGACACCATAACCGTGGCAGGTGGAGAGAGGGAAATCTCCGTGAACACCACCTTCCACGTTTGGCAGGTGGAGGTTTCGCACACACTCGCCGACGCCGGGCAGTTTTCGCTTTCATGACCCACCTAATGCTGTCGCATCAAAAGGATTTTTAAACATTTGTTGTGTTGTTTTGGGGCAGTTTCTGCATCAGTGCACGTTCTAGACGATAGGAAGGGAAAATTGAAAGGCCGCCTTTACTGGGGGAAAGCTGGTGATAGGTATGCTGGCAACATTAGGCTGCGTCGACCGTATTCCTTCCAGTGTGGCTGCCTGCCCTGCACACTTCAAAATGTGGAGCCGCTGAATGGGCAGTGGTAGATGCTCGCTGCCACCGGCGGCTTTCATTGAGGAAGGGGTCCCAAGCTGGTTTGTTCCTTGCTGATTTGGGCACTAGGCAGCGCACCTTTCCCCAAAAGGTGAATTTGGGAATGTCGTTTCTAGGGGGAGTTGGTGAGCCAGTTGTGCGCACCGCGTATCTCGGCGCTTGATAGTGCAGTGGGGATATTAATGCAGCAGAAGTTCCTTGACTTGCAGTCAAGTGTTCATTGTCAGCGTTAGTGGGCGGCACTAATAGCCACGCAAGGACCACAGTTGAAGAAAAGCAGTGCACTGTATCGAACCCTGCCTCTTCAGTGCACTGATAGAAGTTGTCCAGTGCAGAGCGCGCACATGTGTCCTGGCGACCATTTATCAGAGCTGTAGATTTCTGCGTCGGTTTCGCCTTTGTATTTCACTGGGGCCTATTGTGTTGGGATTATTCCTTACACTCTTCGTACAGCGTGAGCCCATCCAGGTATAGAAAAGAAAAAAACATATCAGCTTTGTTACAGCAGTGCTACAAGCATGTAAGTCGGAATGCCGATGATTGCACGGAGTGTTGGACATCCGTGACTGTCGCGTTTAGCTATCATAAAATCAATTATTTCATGTCTGGCCGAAATAAAAAGCCTCATTCGCTCGTTAAAGGGGCCGTGCAACACTACTCAATAACGTTGCAGTATGCCTGTAACGTTAAAGGACGCCGCTTCACGAATACCCTCCAGCAAGAATTTTTAATGTTTTCTAGAAGCTGAGTTACTGCAGTTATAATTTGAATTTCAGCGTATTCGCGCCCTTCTCCCTCCTCTCGTCATTTTTTGCAAGCTCAAAAGTTGGCGCTCCTCCGCCAGCCCCGCCCAATCGGGATGGTGGTGAAAACTTTAATGGACACTGGGGAGTTTAGGACACGCGGGTCCTTGGGCCCCCGCACGGCCCCACTGCACTCAAACGTTCATGTCCCGGAGGCTCATGACGCTGGCAGCCCGGCCTGTGGCGATGGCTTGCTTGGCCGGGTCCTCGTAGCGCAGTAGGGTCTCCCAAGCCTCCCAAGTGGTAAGGTGCTCCAGGCCCCGCGGGGGACGATCCGCCGGGCAGAGGAAAAGGATATGATCGAGAGTGGTTTCGGGTAGTGGCAGAGGGTACAGGAGGGGTTTGTGTGGACTTGGTGATAGCGCGAGCGTATATAAGGGGAGGGTAAGGTGCGTGTTTGGAGCCGCCTCCAAAGTGTCTGGTGATAATTGTCGAGGGAGGGATGGGGTGGGGGGTAGAGCCTACGCTCGGCTTTGCAGGCCTGCGTCAGTTCACTGAATGAATGCATGCGCTCCCGTGAGAACCCCAGGTCGGAGGCCGCCGGTGCCCGGTTGAGAGAACCTCGGGCTAAAGCGCTGGCAGCCTCGTTTCCGGTATTCCCGGAGTGGGCAGGCATCCATATGAGCTCCATGTGGCGGGGCGGATGTGCGGCGAGGGAGTTCAGTATGCGAAATGCAGGCACGTGAACTCTCCCGCGAGCAAATTTTAGTATGGCAGTTTTAGAGTCTGACAGTATATACCAGGCTTCCGTGCGCGTGATGGCTAGGTCAATGGCGGCCTCTTCAGCCTCCTCCGAAGTGGCAGTGGGGGATATGTGAAGGGTGGCAATCGGTTGGAGGGAGGGGTTCGTGATGGCTACAACCGCGTCCTCCCCGCCTGTGCATGCGGCATCCACCCACGCGGCACCTACCACGAACCCCGCCGCAGAGCTCCCACTCGGGACACTCCGGCGCGACGCGGCCACGGTAGCTGTGTGGCTTCTGTAAGAATCTAGCCAATCACCATTTATTGACCGACATACGCGGACGCATGACATGGAGGATGACGGGAGCTTGAAAAAGTCGTTTGGGAAGGCTCACCAGTTTTTGAACGAAATTGGCGGTTATTTGTGTGCATAAGTGCATTTAGCTCATATGTTTATGGCAACACAATCTAGCGATCGAGCGAGTTTGTTTACTCTGCTCGAAGATGCTGCATGACCCCTTTAATGTATGTTTTATCGTAAAGTGTGAACGCCGCTCTGTTGCTTAAAGCAGCATCGCCTTTACCACACAGTGACATCTCTTGCTGCAGCAAGGTCTTGCAGCCGCTGCGCACGTTATGACAATCAGCCCCATGCACCTGAAATTCATCGCCGCATAGAAAAAAATACGCAGCAATCAAAAGCTCATTAAAGCGTTCCCATGCATTTGCCCCACTTGCTGCGTTTTTTGTGTGCTTCAAATGTTCCGTCCTTTGCGATGCAAATTCGAACAACAGTACGTGCGTGTTAGCGAAGCGACTGCAGGATGCACATTAATGCTAGCATTTCGAGCGTTCTGTGCGGTCAGACGAGACTTTAGCAACTGCCGCCTTGGTGAGCCAACAAATCTCTCGATCAAGAGAGAGCACCGAAATCTTTGGTTTCGTTCGAAGGTGCACGCTTTTTCATCGCCATTGCTGCTCGTTACGTGCTGTTGCTTTGTGCGGACATACTTGACTCGAACAGGTGCCGAGTGACTTCATCGCACGAGTTTCTTAGGGGCGCCCGATTGTATGCCCCCTTCATTCTGTGCTTGAAAGAAATCGGTTGATTCATTACATGCGCGCGCGAGCGAGGCAAGCTGCTAGCGGGAACAGCCTTTGAAAGAATATGCGCTCTTCTAGGCCTAGTGCATGTCGCGTGAGTTTGAGGCATCACCGTAGTTGACGCAATAACACGCTGAGATGGCTCTTGGCGATTCTCACCCTGGTCGTCAGTTTGGTGTGGTCAATATTTGTTTTTGTTTTTTCGCACCGCCCTTCTTGTGAAGTCGCACATTTTGCAGAGGGGCGAAGACACGATCGGAGTCTTGTACGCACTGCGCAATATAGTGCGTCCGGGGATGGGATGTTGCGCACCATGCTTTATTGTTCCTTGAGCCGGTCGTCCGATTGCGGATGTGTTCATCCATGAAGGCACGCACCCCAGCTTCGTTTCTCTATTGACAAGCGAACTTGCGCCTCCACAGAACGCTTTGCTGCTCCGCAAGCGGAACCGTCGACAGAAATTGACTAAATGAGGATCTGCGCATTTGTTTCCTTTTTTATATTATTTATTATCCTCCTTATGTTGCGACATAACGGCGCGGGAGGTATATAATTTAGAGGGGCATTGAAGCATTTTTACACGGACTCTGCCGCCGCGTTGTCTCCGACGCTGGTCCCCTCAACATTCCAAGAGCGTGCTTCGCAGGTGCTAATCCGTTCGCAAGCGAACCGCTGGTTGGGTTGTGTGCACGCCTATCGTGGCACATGTTAGAACCGCGGTGTCTTTATGCGCGCTGCACACACAGCGTCTCCCGCTTTCGGTTATGCAGCGTCTCAGTGTATAGTGAACTGGAATTATAGTTCACTATGACGGGAGTGGAACTGGAACGTGGCAGCGTGCTCCGTCGACGAGTCCGCTCCTGGTCAGCTGTAGGGCGCAGCATGTCGCAGCTCGGGTTCTGTCAGTCAGTTTTGTTGAGGCTTGCGTAAGCGTGTGATACTTTCGTGCGAGAGAAAGCAGATCGTTATATTTACATTGGCGCAGATAGGGCTTCTCGGCGCGAAGAATGACGAAGTATTTAAAGGAACGTACGGATGGGTAAACGGGACTTGCTTCATGGTCTCGTACGCTGCACCGTTGTCGGATGTCTCTACTTTCTCACTGCTCGAGAACGCTGCAGAACCCTCGCTCACGGAGAAAAAAAAAAGAAATGCAGGATTGCACCTAAGTCTGCCTAAGAGCGGAAATGCGAAAGCCTTTTCCTTTCCTCTCGTTTTTCTTCCATTTTTCATTTTAATTTCACTTTTAATATTTGAATTTTTGTTAGGTTTTGTTTATTTTTATTGTTTTTAACTTTTTACTTATCAACATCGTTTTTCATCGAATCAGTCACACAAAACCTGCTTCAAACGCAGAATTTACTTTAACTCAATTTAATTAATTTCCATTCTTCAACCAAACTTTCCCATCATCTCACGCACTACTTAATACAATCAAACGCTTGCACATTTATCTCCACAGAACGACATAATCGTGCGGACAAAATTTTCGGACACTTTTTGCTGACGCGACATAACAATATAATGCTTTCGCATTAATAAAAAAAAATCTGAAGGCACGCCACCGCCACGCCATCTCTCGTTTGCTGAGTTCATCTTTCCGCGTCAGTTGGGGCGTCGTATTAACGCGGCTCAAGAAAGCAAATGAATTGGACCTGGGCGCTGTTCTGCATCGCTTGTGTCGTCCCTCAGCAAGTCTACGGTTGCAAAACATGTTGTAGACACACTTTGCCAACAAACGGCCAATTTTATTTCGTTAGGGCGACGTTTAGCTTGTGAACGCGCTTGTGAGAGCGACGAGATCACAGTTTCCTGGTTCGCTGACTGATTTCGTATAAACTGCTTGTTGTGGCTGTTGTCAGTGGATACGAGCTGCGTTATCCAGCTCCCATTGCGCGCTCAAACTTAGCGGCGGTGCCTCATCACTGCTTGTGGCGTCACGAAGTCGGAAGTCGCGGTTTCGATCCCGTTGTCGGCGGCTGCATTTGTGCGCGTGCGCGCGCACTGTGATTTCGGTGCTCCCCGTAGGATGCCAGGCGGCCGAAATTAATCCCATCCTGAGCCCTCGACAGCTGCGTGCTTCTCAACTGCTCCCTCGGCTTCGGCACGTAAGAATCCGTTTGCTAGCACTGGTAGCACGAGCTGTGTCGCGCTGAATGTTAATAGTTTTGGTAGTGCGTGAAGTGGCAAGGCGCGAAAGGCTGATAAGAAATTCAGGCACACTGGAAAGCCCGCTGCATTCCTCCGTAGTTGTCGCAGTCTGGTAACGCCCATTTACGCGTGTATGCGAACACTCGCAGCGGATATGGGAGAAAATGTGGCTGTAGCCTCAGGGCTGTGCTTCCGACCACTCGCGTGATCGTTGCTGTTCTTGTCGGGGATCCTTCGTGCTCAATATTGGCTTCCGTGCACTTGCATTTTCGCGTAGGCATGCAACGAACCACTGAACGGCAACTTGCGTCTGACCTCCACTTGACATTGCTGTGCACGTGTCTCGCGTTGCCATAAAAATGGCGGCAGCAGGGTTCGACGTTCATACTTATTCCCGTTCATTTATTTTTCGTCGTTCGCCCGCCGCGGTGGCTCAGTGGTTAGGGCGCTCGACTACTGATCCGGAGTTCCCGGGTTCGAACCCGACCGCGGCGGCTGCGTTTTTATGGGGGAAAAACGCTAAGGCGCCCGTGTGCTGTGCGATGTCAGTGCACGTTAAAGATCCCCAGGTGGTCGAAATTATTCCGGAGCCCTCCACTACGGCACCTCTCTCTTCCTTTCTTCTTTTTCAGTCCCTCATTTATCCCATCCCTTACGGCGCGGTTCAGGTGTCCAACGATATATGAGACAGATACTGCGCCATTTCCTTTCCACCAAAAACCAATTATTATTATTATTATTTTTCGTCGTTCAGGACTGAGTTGTCGTTAGGAAGTCTACTATCTTAAAAGAATCTGTACAAATCACTGATGACTACATGTCTTCCCCAAGCATTGGTAATTCATTTCAACGCGGTAGCGTGAAAGGAGCAGAACCCAAATTTTTTAATGCATATTTTTTTCTTTGCATTGTTGCACGGGACAATGGTATACACGATTCACGACATGGAATCCACATACGATAGCTGCATAATATATAATTGTTTTTTTTCTCGTGTCGTTTCGGTTTCAAAAGTCGAACGATAGCTGTGACGTACAATACGCGTTCAAGGTCACGTGAGGCGTGCAAAAAACTGCGATATAATCGCTGCTTGTTTATTTTTTGTCATTCCCAACTCTTGGGCAGGCTTGCACAAGAATTGATATGAATTAAAACAAAGAAAGCAGCGACCGCACTGCAGTTGACCTGAACGCGTCTTGTACATAACGTCTTTGGCCCTTGCAACCGAAACAGCATGAGAGAAGAAAAAAATTAGTTGTAAATTATTTACCGCTTGTTGGCGCAATCCACGTTGCTGTCTGCTTCCTTATGTGCCGCGCATCATTCTGAAGAGTAAGAAAAACTCAAATTTGATGTGTCTACTTCTTTAAGGCTTCCGTTTTCCACAAAATCCAGCGTTGGCGTTGTGAGCGAAAACGCAGATGGCCCTCCTGCCACGTAGGTCACATGACCTTATTCCGTCACCACAACCTGCCCACCGTGACGGGTGGCAAACTGCCTGCCGTTGCATGTGTGACAGTTAATCATTGGTCGCGAGAGGTTGCCACACCGGTGGCTGTGTTTCGAACAGCGCCACCTGCTGGGGCAGTGGCGCGTCACTTTACCGCTGCGTCAGGAGAAGCCATGTGAATGTATAGAATGACCTATTCCGCATATATGTGGACATCTGGCGAAGTGATACACAAAGGACCCCAGGCCACTGAAGGGAGCCATTAACGTTATCGCGTCATACCCTTAGGGCGGAGCTTAATACGTCCCATCGGTTTTTTCTTCTTACTAGATTGACTCGGTATGCTCCAGTGCTGGATGGGTTTTTACTTACGTTGACATTGTTAGGAGTGGGGCTCCAAGTTCGAAGCAGGCCACCGGTGTTGGGGGATTCCGCTTCGATCCCACCGCTGCCACCAGTTGTTAGATGCGGGCCCCTGGTTCGCCTGTGCCGTCTCTCGCCAAGGTCGGTGTCCCCAGATTCCGGATCGGGAGACTGCTGTTGTGGAGTGACGAAGAGATGAGAGGGTTTTCGAGGTGAAGAAGAGACTGAAAGGGTTTATTTACATTTTTACATAGTTCGAAAGAGTGAATCGGGAGCTGGCGATCACACGCCAGATCGCTGCTTAAATAGGGTCCCCTGTCCCCAGGTCCTTAGTTTGGGAATTTAGTTCATTAAAAATGCGTCCAATCACTGTGACGTCGATCACGTGTCCAGTCTTTAGGGTCCGCCTTCCAGGACGCCCCCAGCAACACACTCTTGCCACTTCTGGCAAGTTATGGTCCGCGCTCTCCAGGCAGCCGTGATGAATAGCCCGAAGGGGGTCCCATGGCAGCGTCGAAGGTCAGTCACCTGCACTTCACAGCGGTAGCGTGGGAACTAAAGGTTGCCACTGCAGTTTGCAGAAGGTTCCACGTATAAGGAAAAGCACAGTCTAAGACGAAGTTGTTTTCGAAGCACGAGGATTCCGGCGACGTTGGCTTAGTCAAACACGGCCGCATTTGCCACGGCTCATTTGCAACCCCGCCGCTCGCCGGCTCCCCAGCCGTCCCCTCCGGGATAAAGATGTCCCGGGTGGGTCCGGCGTTTAGAACAAACGACAGGTTCACCAAAGCCGTTCTCAGGCAGCGGACGGCCGTTTCACCCCGTAAACAGCAGGGGGGGGGGGGGGGGGGAGGTCCCTTGTAGACGCCACCACCCGCACTCGTGGCGCTGCAACCACGTCGACGGCCCTTTGAAGCCTCTGTCGACTGATGCTTCTCAGTGGCTTGAATATTCTTGACATGTTGGCGTCTCCAAACGTAACAACATTTAAGCCTGGACTCCATGTACGCGAAAACTCACGCGAACGCGAAGGCGACGGCGGCAAGCGACGAGCGACGCCGTCGCGCGAAGCAAAATGCATGTGTCGCTTGCCGTGTCGCTCGGATCTGCACCCACAGAAAATTTCGCGCGTCGCCCGGAAGTCCCCCACGCGACTGGCCAATCAAAGCTCCCCAAAGCCGTTTCCGGTTTTTCCACGGTTTCTCACGGGTACATCTCACGAAACCAGCCCGCCGTCTTGGTCATCGCCACCGTCGAGAAAATATTTGGTTTTGTAGCTGAGAGGCAGACCCGCATGATTTAAATAATTAAAACAATCTACTTGTTGGGTGAGGAGGGCTAACAGCATTTGGAGCGGGCTACGCGAGCGGGCGTACTGCAGGGAGAGATGCGTGTCGAGCCGCGGGTACCGGCGCTCGATCCACCGTGCCGCTGCGCTCCAACTGTGCAGAAACACTCGCGGCGCGCATTCTCACTGGTAAATTATAGTTTGCTCACTTACAATCAGATTGCGGTGACAGTTTATGGGAGTGTTTTCACTAAGCCGGAGTGCACAGGCACCGAACGAAAGCACACCTCCCCCGTGATGTGACTTTGTCTCCGCAAGCACGCCGTTGGCTATCTCCACTGCCGCTACACCGCTGCCGTAGAGGAAATATTCCTTTGGCCCTGGCTATGAGACACACTCACAAAATTTTAAGAGAGAGAACAGGTTACGGGCGTGTTTCTAAGCTTGAGTGCGCAAAGCACGGAGTCCGCTGCGCACGTCGCGGGTTCGCGTCGCCTGCCGCCTTCGCTTGCATGGAGGTTGCCCACAAGCGACGGAGCGAACGCCAGCCGTCGCCGCCGCCGTCGCCTTCGCGTTCGCGTGAGTTTTCGCGTACATGGAGTCCAGGCTTTATCGGTTTTGGTTGTAAAGGCCGCCTTGACGTCGCCGAGGGTCCATGCAAATCAGTAAACACAGCTGGTGATCATGGGGATGGTTTACTTTTTACGGGCCTGCGACTTCAGTGTCTCGGCCGAGCCGTCTGACGTTGCAGAAGCTCGCACACGTCACGCAGCGCAGTGTATTGATCGCTGAGCTCGGCTTAGTCGCGTAAATATCTGTCACTAAGTGCTGTCCTATTGTAGGCGCAGCTGAACAGTCTTTGAACTCTACTGCAGCTGCGTTCTCTATTTTTACTTCGCGGGAGGTTTCTGTGCACATACTGGTATCTCATTCTACTTGGCAAACCACTTGCTGAGGTGTCACGCGAAAACTGCCTCCATAGGTGTTGCGCACGACCGCGACTCCGTTAGCTTTACGGTTTCGAAAACCATCCGTTTTTGTCGGCGCCAGGAAGGAAGTGTCCGCGCCGATTGCGCCGATGCGTATTAGCATTATGCGGTGAGAGCGCATACAATCGTTATTGCACCTTCAGAGTCTTCTCATTGGAAGCAGGACTGGGACATTCTATTTATAACTATTTTTCCATGTCCCGCCGTAGCCTTTGTCCCTGTGCGCGGCGGCTCTTCCGCATCTTTGTGGACACCGGCCTTATTTCGCGCACAGAGCTCAAGACCAGCTTCTTGTAACTGACCTGGCGATGTGCTGTTAAAAAAAGAAAACATGCAGTGCACCCAAATGTTGAGGCAATCTGCAACCCGATGATCTTGAATGCTGAGTGCGTAGCTTTGCCTACCAGGCCCTTGCATAAAAAGTCAGTAATTCGCCCAAAGGAGGGGGGGGGGGGGGTGTCCATAAATTTTTGGCTTTTTTTTTTCATTCCGCAACCTCGCTCAAGTCCGTGCTTGAAGTATTGCGCTGAAAAACTTGGTCGTATGTGGACAGTTAGCAACCTGTTTGCACCGCAGCAGATAGCAGCGGTGTTCTAGGGGTTTGAGCATAGTGGAAATATGGGGGACAGCCTTCCGCCCCGCACTCCCACTACGCTGATGCAGCGTTTCCGACGGGTTCGTTCTGGAGGGAACAAAGAGAGGGACGACAAAGCGTGAACACTCGTATGCTATTTATTACAACTGCAAACAATACACAGAGCGGGCCAGCTAGCTACAAAACATCGACGAGGCATTCCTCGGAAGTAGAAGGCTACGGAAGAAGGGCTTCCTACTTAGAGCAGGGGCGCGACTTCAGAGGTATCGGCGGCGAACGTTTGTATGCGCCGACAATGGCGGCCGGGTCTTCCCGTGCGCGCTGCATTCTTGGGGAAAAACCATCCCCGAGCATTTGCTGGGGAGGGTGCCGATAGCGCGCGTTTTCTGCGCTCACTTCGCTGCCTGGAACCAGAAGTCCAGCGGCAAGGCACGACGGATCCTCCGTGCGCCTGCCGCGGACGGCGGAAGGTGGCGGGAGCGTACGGCTGCAACCGCTCGTGACACTGGCCGGATCCCGAAGAGACTCTCACCAGCTCCGCGGAGTTCCGCGTAGCCTTGAGGTGGCGCTCCCGTCGCTGCTTCCGCTTCCCTCATGAGGAAGACTTCCCTCATCGCCCAGCCGATGCTGTCCTGACGCACAGTGGTGATGGTCGGCCGCGTCGAAACGGAGTGGGGGGACAGGTTTTCCACAGCATCTGCCTCGCATGCGGGAGGTGCGGGGTTCGATCCCCACTCCCAGTGCCGCCGGGTACCTGCCGGTAATACAGTGGGTACAAGCTTTGCCCTGGCCTGGTGCGCTTATATGGGGTGAAATGCTTAGGAAATGTCTTTTACTGTGAGTGGACGAAAATACCTTGTGCCATGGCGCTCTTTGGCCAAAGCTGCCCTTGCGCCATAAAAATTGACCAGTCCCTGAAGTTTCCTGCTGCCTGTGAATGAGTCGCATTTCCTCGATTCGATGCGGTTTACGGGGTGTGCTCATTCAAATCTCTTGCACCTTACGCGTTACTATAGTCTCGGGTGTTGCTTCAGCCTTGTTTGTCCGGTCAGTCAAGAAGACGCGCCCCTTTAGAAGGCGGCGGCTGGATTAGTTTCCTTCAGCTTCTGTTCGCACTCGCGTTT
The DNA here is from genome assembly GCF_052857255.1 of Amblyomma americanum. Classification (NCBI taxonomy): domain Eukaryota; kingdom Metazoa; phylum Arthropoda; class Arachnida; order Ixodida; family Ixodidae; genus Amblyomma; species Amblyomma americanum. Next base: position 186,441,890 of record NC_135497.1, read on the forward strand.
GCGTTGTCATTGGAGCAACACACAAGGTGGTTCTAATGCCATTTTCGGTTAAACTTTGATCGCATGTGCCACTACCCGTGCTGCGCGCATAGGGCTCCACCATTGTGAAACAGTGACACAGCAGTGAGCGAACGTACTGCCAGAGTCATTTGAAGGTACTGCTGCCATGTGACCGAAAGTGAATTAAAGTTGCGGTCGCATTACCTTCGATTAAGCTTTGAACATCGCGTTCGGCGGATGTTTGGCGGGACGCTGATCTCCGCTGCTTCTGCAAGGTCGAAACTGGGGTTCGTATTTCCGCCGTTAGCGAAACTGGGATCTTTCTCCGTGCTATAATTTTCATGGATAGCCAATGCCGCTGTGTGCATCTCCGCCCGTCGCCCAGTCCCTCGTGGCGCAGCCGCGCTGGTCGACGTGACCATTGAAGGTGGAGTGGTCGGCGCGCTGGGCTGCCCGTTCTTCCGGGCACTCTGTGCTCTATTTGCGGTGGACGCTGCTGCACTCGCTCGCGGTGCCGTACCGCCGTCCTTTTCGAACGTCCCCAGGGACCGTATGTTCTATAAGCGGTCCATTTGATCCTCTGTTATGGGTAACGCAGGTGCACCCGCGGCTTTCAATCGTCTTTGGAAAGCGACCCGGCCATTGGGTGGTTGGCGACAGAACCGCACCATTGGCTGCATATCGCAGCCAATGGCAGCCAATAGTGCGGTCCGGTCGCCAACTACCCAATGGCCGGGTAGCTTCCCAAAGAAGCTTGAAAGCTGCGGGTACACCTGTGACCAATAACAGAGGATAAAATGGACAGCTCATATATATATATATATATATATATATATATATATATATATATATATATATATATATATAGAGAGAGAGAGAGAGAGAGAGAGAGAGAGAATACAGCCCAGAACACCGTGCAGGTAGTTGAATACAACTCAACTCAAGAACGAAGCGGCAAATGCTCCTCAGAGGAGCCCCTTGAAACTGCTAGCGTCAAATCGCAGTACGGCAGATAGCCACGACTTAGTCGTTCAAACTGCGGCGTCATGAAAAACGGTCGACGCCATTGGCTGGAGGGCCTTCTTTGAGGGGCATCTGCCGCTTCATTCTTGAGTTGTATCCGACTGTAGTAGTGGTGGCGGCGGCTGAAAGTTGGGCTAGTTGGTGTGCTGTCGGGGGCAAAAGCCTTCCAGAACAACGTGGAAAGTAATCTTGCGCATGGCTGCGCAAGCCTTGCGCACCAATCAGGCTCGAGCCGCCGGCTAACAGTAAATATACCGATGTCAGTTGCTGCACATGCGTCGTGAAAACTTTGTCCTCGATGGTACATTCATGATGGGAGAACGGCGCCAAACTACGTCTTGTTTGCCGTTCGCCACTGTTGCTTTCCCGTCACCGCTGGCACTTCGATGCTGTAGAAGGAAACCCCACCGGAGATTCGGAGCGCTTGTACGTTGTACGAGCGCACTGCGGGGCCCAGAAACAAATGCCGTGGCCTGAGAACTTCTACAACGCATGGTACGTAAACCTTTAGAAGTGGGCTGTGAAAGCATTTAAGAGCATCTGCGCCCAAAGAGCGCCATGGCACAAGGTATTTCTGTCTACTCAGGGTTGGGTCAAAAGCAATTTTTAGAGTATTAAGCCCTACATCACCATACAGGACAGGGGAAAGCTTGTGGCCATTATATCACCGGTGGGTACCCGGCGGCACTGGGGATCGAACTCCGCACCTCCCGCATGCGAGGCGTATGCTCAAACCACTAGGCCACCGCTGCGGAACCGGCAAAAGCGCTGCCACAGACGATAGTTGCTCTTGCTACATGGAACACGTGGAAACAATGCAGGATATTCTTATCCAGCGGTGAGGCCCTCCAGCCTACCGTGGCATTTTAGAGACGCGGGATGTTCAGGGGTTTAAAAGCGATGATATTGGGCCACGTTTTAGGAAGTTGAAACGAGCAAGTTGGGGGGTTAAAGGGTTGGTGGAGGCGAGCTAGAGTACTTCAGCTAGGGAGAGAAGGAAAGTGGCATTGCGCATTTGAAGAAAGCGCGTAGAAAATCATTAGCTAGGTGAGAGCTGTCCCCACCCCGGTGTTAAGAGGGTGCCACTAATTGTCTAACTGGGTACAGCGCTGGCGCAAGCCCGGTTTTCCCGGAGAATGGGGCCCGTGGGCCTCAGGGTGGCGTGCTTCCTTCCTTTTTTCGGGCGTTCGCGACCGGCAGCTTCTAGAAACTAGCCGTTGTCGAAGAGAAGGGGGAAATCTGAAGGAGCACGACGTTGACATCTTGCCGCTTTATGAACAGTGCATGTCACCGCCTGATTATGGCCAATCCCCCTTGTGGGTATGTGCCATTTTGTGAGGCAGACAACAGTGCATGTGCGAGCGTGCTACCAGGTTTTTACCCACAGTGCGCGAAGCTTTTCCTCACGTGGTGGGGTGGGGCTCTTTCTTTCACTGGGCTCAATGTGGATGCAAGCCCTAGCTGCCGTGGAACTTGTTCCGGAGTGGACGCCTTTTCCGTGAGCCGCGCTTTCCGCAGCCCGTTGTTGCGCCGCCACCTTGCAGTTTGCGAAACGCCGGCTGAGCCGCGAGGAAAAAGTAGGGTGTCGGACGGCACGCCAATCATATCACGGCGGCATTGACGGGCAGGGCGTGCGCGCCGTTCTTTTCACCTTCGCGACCGGGCCGCGGTACTGTTAAAGGGGGTGCCCGGTCATTCCTCGGGTTTTCCTCGTGTGGCTGCCAGGCCGTCCTCGATCCGCCCTTGTTCGCGGTGCCATTATGTCTCGTCGTAGAGCAAGGCTGCGATGTCCTGGCTTCGGGCGTCTGGGCCGCGTGTGCGCCTATCGCAATCATATCCTTATGTCAGACTCCACTGCAATCTGCCCCCCCCCCCCCCCCCCAATTTTTTTTTTAACGGAAGCGACTGATGATACACGTGGCCAAGAGTGATGCCCAGCCCTCTGCCTCTATGCCTCCTCTCTTCCCCCCCCCCCCTTTTTTTTTTCTGCGTCAGCTGGCGCGTGCGACAGTGCTGATATCGGAGGACAAGGGCTATCCTCGCGAGGTTCGTTTTTATGGCCTTCGCGATGAGATGCTGTGCGCTTCCAACTTTCGAGGGTTTGGGCTCGCCGGCATTACCACGTTAAACAGCTTTTCGCTGTTCAGCAGGCACGGCGTCCGTTTATTATATTCTTTTCCTGCAAATGAGCATTTCTCTTATCTTTTACAACAGATAAGGGGTTCAGTCGTGGGTGCGCTGTATTCTACCTGCCGTTGGTCTTTTCTGTTCTTTTGCTGGAAGAGTAGATTGGGCTGGGTGGTTCATCGTGAGAGCGAAAAGCTGCCGCCGCGCGAATAAGGAACGCGAACAGTAGCACATCCGTGTCGTTTTGTTCCTTTCTCTGTCTGTGTTTCGCACTGCAGCTTTTATTTCGGCACCAAGTGTCTTTGCCAAAGTCTCAACGTTTTACTTTTGCACGCAGCACTATTTACCCCGTACCATTTATTGCGTTTCAGCTGCTGCAGGCTTGAAAACCGGTCTTAGTGTGCCCCGACGCGCATTCCATCGAGTTCTGATCAGGCTGCAACAAAATAGCAGCGAAGTTGCACCGGTATTCCTGTGCCGTCTCCGGTCTCATTCGGCGTCTGCGGTGCGCGACTTTCGTGTGCGTCGTCGGCGGCGTGGCTTCGATAAGGCAGAGCTCCCCGGTGGAGGAGACTCTCCCCAAGGCCGCGGGCGCCGTCAACAGCGGCCGTAGGGGTTATCTGGCCGGCGGCAAGGTGACTCCGGTGACGTGGACGGTGCGGTGCTTATCGTCGGGTCTGCCAGACGGCCGCGTGGTCAGCCTTGGCGCGTTTCCGTGTGGGAACAGGCGACCGGACACGTGAACGACTCGGCCCACGCGCCGATAGCCGCTCGGCGCAGCGCTCACGCCGGTCGCGCCGCCTCTTGATAACCTGCTCTCCGCCGCCGCAATTTGGGGGCCCCATCTCGCGGCCAATAATTACTGATCTCTGCCGCAGCTTTCTAGCGGCGAGGGCGCACTGCGTGCTTCGGCCTGTGTTGCGTGACGTTCGTGAGTGCTAGAATAATGGCAGTTACACATAGCAATCGGCCCCGCTGCGTACAGGTAGGGCGCATCTCTTCTACCGTTATTGGAAGCGCGCAGAGAATGCTCACTGCCCGCACATTTTTTGGGTGTATTTATCCGAGGGCCACTCGCTGTCTATGCCCCGAATAAACATTTGATGCGCCAACTTCGAAAAGTCAGCTCCTTGAGTGTGTGTCTCGGCCTGTTCAGTCGCCACCCCTGGCGCCGCAGCGAAGCTGTTGCGAAGCCTAACATTGCTTTCTGGCCCAAATATCTAAGATCGATGATCGTCGGACGCTTCAGACAGAAAGGCGGTGGTCCATTGCGCGAGTCCCCTCCATTTCCGTCATTTGTCGGTGGCGCCTTCAAGCCTGCTCCTTTAGAACGCATCGCAGGAAGCACTCAGATACATTACGCGTCACTGGATGTGTGTCTGGGTGGATCCCGTGCGAGGACTTGACACTTCTCTTGTTCGTTTGCGTGAAGGGTGTTCTCAGCAGCGCTGTTTGGCGAAAACGTTGCTTTGTAGATGCGTCCCATGGCGGCGCGCGTCCTACGTTTATACGGCTGGCTTTCCCTTCCTCGGCGAGTGTACGGTGAATGGACGTTCAAGCAGCCCCGTGGACCATGCACGGCTTTCCCAAGGAGCCTTATCGGGGCGCGCCTTTTCGCATATTGTTTTTTTTTTAATGAGCGGTAGACTTCGCATCTAGCGGCCAGCTGTTTGAAGAAAACACGTGAAAGCTATATCGCGTGAGCTGCACTGCACGTGCTGCTACATGTGCGTGTTGGCCGCCGCGGTGGCTGAGTGGTCGTGGCGCTCGGCTGCCGACCCGAAAGACGCGGGTTCAATCCCGGCCGCGGCGGTCGAACTTCGATGGAGGCGAAATTCTAGAGGCCCGTGCACTGTGCGATGTCAGTGCACGTTAAAGAACCCCAGGTGGTGGAAATTTCCGGAGCCCTTCACTACGGCGTCCCTCATAGCCCGAGTCGCTTTGGGACGTTAAACCCCACATAAAAAAAAGTGCGTGTTTTGTGCTCTCGAGGCTGCGGTATACAGTGAACTCAAGTGCGGCTCGGCGCCTAGCCAGCGAAAACCACAGGGCCGGATCTTCGCCCATATGTGCTTTTGGTTTTCTTTTTGGCCGATGTTATAGCGATAAAATGCCTTCCAGTTTGACGCCAGCCTCTCGGCGGCTTGACGGTGCACTCATCTGCTGTGTGAAGGAGTTCAATGGACCCGTTTCATAAATTTTAAGCCGGCTTCGAAGCAATGCTACGTGATAAAGTAAAACGGAATAGGCAATGTTTGACGTAGGAAATACAGATGCAGTTCATGTATTTTGATGCGTAGATGCTGACGTAGCTGCCGTGACAACACTCTGAGCACTTCGTCTTCATCTGACTGGCGCTCAAGTGCAGTCCTCTGTTCCCTTACATAAATTTCTTTTGACAGTCTATAGACTGTCCATAGACTTCTGTCTATAAAGTCGGTAGACTCTATAGACAAACCTTAGAGGACAGTCTATAGGCAATACAAATCCTATGGAGAGCCTATAGACAATCTATAGATTTATGACTATATACTTTTAGTAGACATTTGTCTATAGAGTCTATAGACTATGAATAGACAAACTAATATCTATAGGAAGCCAATAAAGCCTACAAGAAGTCTATAGACTGTCCATAGGCGATTTTTGTAAGGGTTGAGCAGTGTGCAACTCGGAAAGGCCAACTTAGACTTTTCGGAAGTCTTTAAACGCGCATCACATGAAAGTCGTTGAGCACACGACATAACTTCTTGTGTGTGAGCTCACGCTAGGTCCGTTTCCGATTAAAAAGGCTTCACTTTTTGAGCCCCCGGCGCCGCGGCGTCCGTTTCATATCCGTTGGCTCGCTGTAATTTCGGCTGGTTTCGAGCATTGTAACCCGGCTTGGCGGATCTGGCACAAGCGCAGGTTACGCGTGGAGAGATCGGTCTCCACTTTTCCTCTAGCGGACGCGTAACTAGTGTTGCATTTTCTCAGCGCGCCACAAGGACTTCAGCACAGTGGTTCGGGGTTGCTTTTTACGGGTCCTCCCGCCAGCGATGACGAACGAGGTTTAGTGCGAAAGGTGTTTCAGGGGAAGCGGTAAGAGAACGTGCGCCGCCGCTCGAGTACGGCCGTGGTGGGGACGTACCGCCAGCAGCGTCGCGCCGTTGTAGCGGGCGCGAATAGTCACTATAAAGGTGCTAGCCCTTGTGTGCCAGTGGAGCACGAACTGGCCTGTACGTCGCTGTGATGTATCGTCAAACGAATGGCGTGAGCGTGTTTGCATGTGCACGTGCATAAAGTACACTACGCGATCAAATGGGGCGGCTGTGGCGTTTGCTGTTGAACCCAAGGTCGCGGGATCGAGCCCCGGCTGCAATGGCCGCATTTCAAGAGGCGAAATGCCAAGACGCTCGTGCAAGACCTCGGGCTTATTTTTTAAATTTATTTATTTAACGCTCATTTACATAGTAAATTTTATATTTTTATTACTTTTTAATTCTTCAATTTTCAAAGGTTGATGCAAACTGTTAACGTTGTGGTGACGACACTCCAGCAGTCAGGGAGACAACGAAAAGGCTTCCAAAGGAAGCTGTTTAAGGGACTGACTCTCGCCCACTAAGAACTGAATGACTCGGCGGCGGCAATAGTCACAAGCGCGCTGGGCGGTAATCGGAACTGATTGCCTGCCTGCAGTTCTTGGCCGCGTTCAGTTTAAAGCTGGCAAGGAACCTTCGAGATAAAGAACCAAAACCAACTACAACAATCCGGAAAAATGTGGAAGCATTTGCACGTGGCCGCGATGAATGGAGATAAGTCTGGTCGCATCTCGCATTACAAAACAAAATGATAAAGCCGCCTGCAGAGGTTTTGAGTGCGAACGAACAAACGGCGGAAAGGTACACGGCAATATGAAACGAATTGAAATGGGAAGCTTTACGCACGAGGAGTGATAGTTTGTTTAAATTCTGCTAATCATGATCATGCACACGGGTCAGACAGTCGACTTCTGTTGGGACATGACTGGTTTATGTTACTCATGTGCGAAATGCTTTACGTCTGGCTACGAAGCCAAGTAGCTCAGCTCCACTGTGCTTTGCATTAAGAGTACTAGAACTACAGTGTTTCAATTGTCCGAAATCTGATCCAAGTGCAAGCAGTTGGCGACGGGGAGGGGGGGGGGGGCTGCCCCCTTTGTTCCGAGGTCCCTGCGCTCGTGTTGTGTGCGATGTCGGCGCACGTTAACCCCAGGTGGCCGGAGGCCCTTCACAGCGGCTTCCCGCGTGCTCATGTTTTGCTTCGGTGCGTTAACACCAGCATACCACCTACCAATGGGAAGCGGTGAAGGGATGATTTAGTGGTGACATCACGACATTAATGTTAGGAATTGTCGATGCCAGAGGGCGCTGTGCGTTATTAAAGGTTTGACATTAACCAGAGAACGGTTGGAAGATTGGCTTGGAAAGACAACTATGGAAGTTGTACAGCCGTATATGAATAGGCCGTTCTTTGAAGCACTGGATACAGCAAAATAGAAGAACCCGGATTTATCGAACTCGAAAGGGATCACGAAATAGTTCGATATGTTGATGATTTGATATGCAAAAACGGCAATAGGCAAGCTTATCTGTAACCTAGAAGCAAGAATACATTGCACCCACGCTGATGACGCGCTTCCTGCAGCGTTGTGCCGCCCGCTGGCGTGCTGGCCGCGCATAGCTCGCTAGAGTTACTAGGCCTAACCTGTTTCCCATCGAAGTTGCAGCGGGCGTTGCTTTGGAAGTGGCCACTGCCTGTAATGTCTAATTATGTTACAAGTACACTATAAATAGCGGCAGAGAAACACGCCAGGTGAGGGCCACCGCTAGGAAGTTGGGTTGGCTTCACCGCACGACCGCGATGTAGCGTGGGAAATGAGTACAAGAGACCGGGGGCCACCCTCAAACACACCCGCGTTCACTTCGTCTCGCAGCGCTAGCGGTGCTAGCAGCAGGTGCCCTAGGCCGTGCAGCCGACCCGTCTTCACATGCGCCAAGAGTGGTCGAAGAGCGCCGTTAGGAGAAGCGCCACTTACAGAGGCGTGGCGCGCCGTTCGATATATCAAATGTTTTCCTGAACGCGAGTTATACCCCTGTTATACGGCATTCCTCGAAGGCCTTTCCAGCAAAGGCACCTTTTTTCACCAAAGGAGCGAAAGCTTAAAGGAGCAGCGACGCTGCTACACGGTGCAGCCCAAAGGTGAAACAGACGTCGAGGCTTAGCACCCGCTGCTGTGCTCGAGCCGTCTGAAGTGAGCGATTTAAAATTGAAGTTGGGTATTCTGTTCATTCGCTGAGCGCAGACAATTTTTTTTTTCATTCTAAATGCTTGCTTGAAATAACTGCAACAGCTGCTCTTATCAGCAGCAGCAGGTTTTGTGTATTGCCTTTGGCCGCGAGGGGCACTCGGTGTTGCTGCAACACTTTACCGTCTTAAAATCTGGGCATAAAATATAAACACCCGTACCCTTTCGTATTTTTAAAAAATGTTTTCAAACACTGTTGGCTGCATATATACATTTTTTTTCATTGCTTTTACTTTTTGACGTTGGATGGCACTGCTATAGCACTGCGATCATAGGTTCTCGAAGGCCGCGCCTTTGAGCTCCAAAGGCCTCTGACGGGCGCCTTCGCCTCCAAGGCCCTTAGCGGCAGGGGCGAAATATTTGTGCCGTGTAGCTGCAGTGCTTACGCCTTTGGATATAGGGACCCGATTCTCAAAGGCCTTTGCGGTGCCCGTGTGACGGGTATTATATAAACGCTAACAATAGTGCTGTACTTCTGCGTGGAATTTTCCAAGGGACGTTCTGACTTATCGATGCAAACAATAATTCATATATCCGGGCTGGTTTATCGCTTGAGGAGAGCCTAAGCTTATTTTTCGCAACTCCGGGCTTGCCCGACTGGTGCTGTCTCTGTGTGGTCTTGGCGTCCCCAGCATTCAGACACCGACCATCTGCAGTTTTCACGGCTTCAGGACGCGTGCGTCTGTAGACGTCATTTTTGTAGACGTCATTTTGGCCACCAGGGTTGATCCCGTACCGCACAGGACAACGCGTATTGTATCCCGAGCTGTCTGCATATTGCGCGCTTTGTCACACACACACACACACACACACACACACACACACGCCGTGCTTCAATATTTCGGTGCACTTTAGAGAACCGCACGTGGCGGAAATCAATCCGGAATCTCCGTTACTCCTAGCCCCAGCCAGTGGTTTGCGGGCATCATTTGGCCCGTCTTGCATGGGTGTGAGTTTCTTAAGTCGCTTTCTCTCTCCCATATTCGCAATCACGGAACGCCTCCTCCCGGTAACAGTCATCCTTGTGAGGCGCCTGCCGCGTACGCGTGGTTTTCCGTGTAACTGGCCGGTGTCGCTGTTTCTCCGGCCCCCGGCGGTTTGTGCAACCTGTCCCCGGGCGAAGCGCGCTGCTGTCGTGCCTCGCGGGTTGGCGGCGTTACAGGCAGTTGCGTCGCCTTATCAGCCGATTGCCTTTTTTTTCCTGTCCCAACACCATTCCACCGGAGTAATGGCTTAAGGACGCCATACTCTTCGGTAGCGCCTCGATGCGGTTGTTACTGCGGATGAAACCATCGAGCACTTTTGCTGCCGAGGAAGAAACTTCCACCTGCACCATCGCTTGGGAAAGAAAACATTTATGTTGGCTGTACCCCGGCGTAATGAGGGTTTGCGGAAGTCGCGACCTGCCGCATGCTCACACCTCAGCATTATTAGCTTCGGACGTGAGCACGCGGGCGGATGCAGTTCCCGCTCGGCTGGCTATCTTCGGAGCTGTCGCGATCGGTGGACACGCCGCACCGCCTCAGGGAATCACTTGACGATATCCGAGGGTTGTACTTGCGAGCTGTGCATATTTCACCGCGTCTCGTAACATTGTGCAAGCGATTGGGCCTGTGAGCGGCTATGCAGCGAGCGCCAAGAAAGTTTTCCCGGCTATGGTGCGTTTGGTCCCGCGCTGTGTGTGAAGGATTCCGGGAACGTGGTTTATGTATATTTTTTTTTTCGCGGCTAATTCAGCCTAAGATTGAACGTGTAGCCATGACCCTGGATGTCTCGGTGCCTATTTAAATACGCCTTAGAACGGCGCGGCTCTCGGTGGGCGGCCGATCCTTTGTCCCACCGTGCTTACGAGAGTATTCGTACCCGCTCCGAGGACTACGGTACAACCTGCACCTGTCATAGCGCCTTTGCGCCTTTGATTGGTACTCACTGCTGAGTGGACCTGTCTGCGCGGGTTAAATGACGACGGTAAAGGAAGAAAGTGGCAAAGACCATTTTGGCTGTCTCAGCAGGCTAAGTTAAGATTTATCTGGTACATTTTGCGAGCCCGAAACGCGAGCAGTATGTTTGGCACGCGTACACTAGCATTGTGTAGGGGCAGCTATAGAATGGTATTGTTTCCCGTTTTAGTGGCGACTGGTTTATTTGGAACTGCCTCAGGTGCGTGAAAGTTTCGCTTTGAAAGACACGGGGCGTTACAAGAGCAACAAAGATAGCATTTTCGGAAAAGCGTCGTTTTATCCGAAGCACTCTTCACGTGATTTGAGGAAAGCGCGCGAAACCCCGCAGCCAGCGACTGGGACGCGCCGTGGTGTCAACGGCCGATTGCGCGGGAGATTCAGAGCGGGCGCTTTTAACTACGATTTCAGTTCTCGCGAGCTTTCTTTGGAGCGTGTGTAAATGTTCTGGTGGACTTTCGTGATTAAAATGACAAATTTGGGCTTTTCGCCGCACTGTGCTCAGAGTTCTAATGGAAACTTCTCTCGTGTCTGCGCTGGTTAAAAAGTATGAATAAGCATGGCAGATTATTTCATTGAGAAGTAAACACACCGCAGAGTGCTCAGTGTGACCACGAACGATGCTACTTCAGTGTATTTTAACACGCGCCACTTGTTCTATATATTGCATTCAGGTTTTTGTGGAACGCTCAGTTTTTGAACGTTGCTGCATTTTACTGGAAAATGTGCGGCCTTACGAGGGCCTTTTCTCTTTCTTTTTTGCTGCCATGTATACCCGCGAGGTCCCTGAAATTGTTGTTTAAAAAAGCACGTCTGAAAACACGACACCGCGCAACATCACTTGTGGCTGCTTTCATTTCCCGTGAGGTCAACAGTGCAAAGTTAAGATTAAAAAAAAGGGGGAGGCTGTTGCTCTTTTCTGCGTTGTTGTGGACGCTGTGATTACGAAAACATGTCTGCTCTGGCGAGGTTCACGCGCCGTCCCAGGAGCGGCATGGGAACGCCTGATGGCAGATGCGTGACAGTTGACGGACATGAAAAGGAGTGCGGCGCGTGCCACTGCCTTTCCACCCCTGCCGGCGCGCTTGGTCAACGCGCGGTGGCGGCCTGTTTAGGGGTCAAAACAGCACTCGTAGATTAAGTGACAGTCATTTCTAGCCGCCTGATCTATTTCCTCTCTTTTCTTTTGCTGCTTAAACTTAATTGCAAAAAAGCGTTTTCCGTCCTTTCAGCATGATAGCGCCCAGAGTTTTGAGAAGAGGGGGGAAAATATTTACGAACGCTTGCACACGAACGCAACAGCGCAATAACTGGTCTGCGCTTTTCTGACGAGAGCCGAGATCAGTGCGGCCGCGTGTATTTTTTTCTCCAATCTTCTGAAAATAAACCGTCTTGCGGTCGGTACTCGGGCTGCCTTAGTTCCGTTCAATAATCGGCAGTCACTGTAATTAGGCGACTAGCTCTACATCTAAAGTACCTAGATTAGCGCCTGAAGTGACAGCAGGGGAACGCATATGTGGACTAGTTCGAGGGCGAACGACACTGCTGCACAAGTTGCCTGTGCTTGGACCGCTGTCGTCGAGCCTTTAGTACAGCGCCTTGCAAGCAACCCAACTGCAGTCACTCCGGTCTTACCGCAAAGCCAAGAACAATGTTTTACCTCCGAAATCTACGGTGGGGTCTTTGAGGAGAGCCGTAAGTTCCAGTGGAGTGCATGGAACCTGGAAGTGAAGTGAACCTTTTCGAGCACTGGTATCCCGGTGCATAGGCACTTTGGAATTCTTAACGCAGCGCGGCTGTCGCGACCGGGTACCGAATCGGCGATCTCGTGTTCGGCAACAAGCGCTGTACAGCCGCCGGGCCCCCCTTGGGCGTGTCTGCTTAGGCACACACTGAACGTTCAGTGGAAAGCGGCAACGCTGAGCAGCAGCAGCCGCCGCGCGCGGGCACGGCTTCCTGTTGGATTCCATTGAAACCCAGAAGTTTCGATTTCGCTTCGGACTTCCTGCATCTTCCGCCTGCAGAGACGGGCGGCGAACTTGCCCCACCTTCTCTGCGTGCGAAGCGCTCCGCAAGTAACGCTGAATGCTTGCGCAAGAGTTGGGTGCGGTGATGTCTTCGCTGCCCGAATTGGGTGCTTGGAGCGGCGACGACGACGCCACATATACCGATCACGGCGCAGTGGAAAATGCTAGCAGCAGCTTTTCGCGAAGATAATCCTGCAGGTTCGCGTGCGGCCTCCGCCCCTCCATTCGGAATGTTTTAGGGACCAACGTTCGCATGCATTAGCGCTAACCGCCACAATACCTCCCATTCAAATGAACGATCGCAAAAGTCGCGTACAGCCGCCGCGGTCCACGGCTGAGTGGTTACGGCGCTCGGCTGCTGGCCCGGAAGACGCGGGCTCGATCCCGGCCGCGGCGGTCGAATTTCGATGGAGGCGAAATTCTAGAGGCCCGTGTACTGTGCGATGTCAGTGCACGTTAAAGAACCCCAGGTGGTCGAAATTTCCGGAGACCTTCACTACGGCGTCCCTCATAGCCTGAATCGCTTTGGGACGTTAAACCCCCCTAAACCAAACCAAAAGTCGCGTACGGTTTTCGCGCGTGCTGTCGGTGGAGCAGGCTTGTGCAGCTTCGTTGTCTTTCTCGTCAACCTAGCATCTGTCTGATCATTCGATGTACGTTTCCAAGTTTCGTTTCTTCTTTACTTCAGCATTTTGCCCACTTGTGTTGCGGGCAGGGAAGAAGCGCGGAGGCTTCCACATATCGCTCGAAAATCGCCCCGAGTGTGCCTCGCAACCGGCGTTAAGAATGAACGAAGTGGAGACAGTGCAGCGCCGCCTCAACTTTGACGCCGTTCTTACGAGTCGCGAAGCTGAGAATGCAGCGGCTCTCGCTTTGACCAGCGAGTTTGTTTAGCTCCGTGCGGGGCTTGGCACGTGCTGCCTGAGCCAAATGTGGAACTTGTGAATGTTGCGGCGGTGACGGCACTGCGGTCGTGGGAGCTTCTTCCGTCGTTTTGAGCTCTAAAAGAGACACGTGCGGTATCTCGAGTATTAGCCTAGAGAGAGGCTTTGCGTCGCCTAACAACTCGCAAGGTGTTAGAAAGCAGCGGGCAGCGCTGAAAGGGCAAGTACGATCGCAGCCCATTAAAGCGTTCGTTTTTGTTTCCTCCGTTTTTCCGTGAGCTGTATTTCCGTCGCAGTAAAAATTGTTGGAGCCAACAATCTAAAATCAGTGAGTGACAGTGGTTCTGCATGCGGAATTTTATCGTGTTTCCCGCAATATTTATTGCTCATTTAAGACAGAAACCTCGAACAGGCGTATTTTGTAGTTCAAGAAGACAAAGGAAATGGTTTTAAATCGTCACATTACCGACGGAAATGTGTCCAGTGGTTGACGCGGTAACTTTTTTTTTTTACATTTTCACGCGAAGGTATAGCAAAATATCGAAAGTTCTTTGCACGCTTCTAAGACCCGGAACCAGAAGAGCTTATTTGTCAGGCTGTTCTGAACTTGCTCGAGCAGTCCGTGTAGGCCCCCAACTTTAAACAAAATAAATTCATTATCCATGTTTGGGAATGCCGTCTATTCGTGCCTATTCCGTTATGAGGCAAATCGAAGGAGGGGCATATTCACAGGGGAGTGTCTTCGCACGTTATTCTCCCGTGGCAAAAGTGGAGATGGGAAAGTGTTACTCACGTGCGGCGAGAATTGCTTGACTGCGCGGAAGTGCCGTAGCTAGCCGAGCTTACGTCGAAGGAGCACGTTCTCGTACACCGCGGTTGCTCGTTCTGACAGGCGCGAAGCGGACGGAGGTCTCCCGTGCTTCCTTGTCCTCATGTGGAGCTGGCTCTCTTCGCGTGCTAGTGGGAACCCGTGCCAGCTGTATAGCCCGCGGAGGCGCGGCTTTACGGCCGCGTCGGCTTTCGCTTCGAGATGGGATGGCTCCGTCTCTGTTGCGTCCGCGGCCACTGGTGGTAGTACAGTACGTCGTACAGTATGTTGTGCAGGGAAAGACCGCGCCGGTGCTACGAGCAGCGTCCTGTGCTTCGATCACTGCCATGGCTGGTACGGAGAAGTCCTAAATTCAGTTTTCTTTCAGACTGCAAGCAGCCAGAGATAACAAGCGTGTTATTACCACTGGTTCCTTCAATTCTCAGCGGCACACCAAATCGCCATGCAGTTCACTGTTTTTTTTTAATTTTTTAAAAAATTCTGCTCTCCCTTTGTGAGAAAGCTTTTGTGTGATAACGGCCCCTCTGCTATGCAGGCGCGCTCACACGCACTCAGGCGCATGTAAGCAGGCATACGCGAACTTTGCTGTAGGGGCGTCGCTGTATTGAGAGTATTTCGTTTGTGGTGTCTGTCGCTGTGTAGTGCGCTGACCGCTTTGCTTTCATTTCCGCTCCGTTCTGAGGCCAATCTCTTTGCCTTCTGTGATCAGAACAGAGCGCCTGGCTGAGCGGTGGGCTGCACTGCATGCCGCTGCAGCGCACAGCCCTGTTCTGTTAGCTGCGCAGCTATCGATCGAGTAACATCCGGCGGACACAATGCCCGGATGTTGCTCGTAGATGGTCGAAAGCAGGAAAGGCTAACTTCGCACATTGTTCATTGCTTACGTTATGGCCGTGTTTCTACCCCTGAAAGTATTTCGGCAAGCCAAGTCGCGTGTGCTGTTTTTTAGCCTTTGCTGCTTCGAAACCTTCTCAGTCTGCATGTGGACCCTTTTGTGAGGTTTCGACCTTATTGCAGCTTCGAACAGTCCTGTATAAGTCTAAAAGAAGGACAGAAAACTTTTTTTTTCTGGGGGGGGGGGGGGGGGGGATTTCTAGAAACTGGTCCTAATTGTTATGTCCACATCACGGACTTTAATCGATGGACTCCAAAGCGGGCTTAAATGATAGTGCTGAAGCTGCGAGCGTTATGTTGTTGCTTAAACCCACGTTTCGGGTATGTCACCTCGCTGTGAGAGGCTGGGTTCGCGCTCGAGTGCTTTGAACGGGAACAAAACTAGCATTACTATTGTCGCACGATAAGTCTCGCTGGCCATTCAGCAATGTCGAAACGTGTTTTCGCCTGCGCACTCTCCTGTCCGGCGTGACTTAGTTTCGATGCGAACGACTGGGCGACGTCGCGCGCAGAGTTGCAGCTGCGAGCTTTCGTGAGTACAAACAAGCCCCCGCGAGAGTTGAACGACGACAATGTCCGATATCGGGCGATGGCCCGCGTGTCAGTCCTCACACGTGAGGTTACCCTGGAATGCAGGACATATCGGCTGTACTTCAGCGCCTGCATACAGTCGCAGTTTTAACCGCATTTACGCTGCGTTTTGTCCAGTTTTACCCTGCGGCTGCCAGTTTATTCGTAGAAGCTCTCCGAATTAATGTTCTAGTTTCTGCATTCTTTCCTTGGTGTCGTTAGGCAAATCCTTTTTGGCCATCTTTGTTCTATTGTGGACTTTATTACACCAGGAAACCTTTTTATTTTTCACTCATCTAAGCACTCCCCTTTTATGCCCTGCGACAATAAACACTGCTTAAAAAAAAAAAAATCCCGCTTGATGCAAAAGTGAACGGGGTGCTAGCCACTTCTCTCTTGACTTTTATATAAAGCACGCCAGGCAGTACTTTACGCAGTGCTGAAGAAATCTTGTATATATCGACGCCCAAGCTTCAGGCGCAACAGTGCAGGGCGGAGAGAGAGAGGGTGTAAATGGGCGAAGTTACGAGTCTGGGAGACGTCTGCGCCACCGAGCATCGGCGGGTGCGCGTGCTTTGCCGCCGAGCGAGGATGTCGTGCAGTGCAGCTGTGTCTCTTGAGCGCAGGGGGTGCCGCCTGCGCCGCTGTCGCTACGTGACGCAATGCCGCCCTGCTCTTACGCTGTGTCCGGGCTTCGCGTCTCCTCATGTCGTCCTAGCGAATGCACTCGCGAGCCGGTTTTCGCTGTGTTTGCGATTGCTCTGTACTATTTTTACCGTGCGTTTCGCAGCGCGTTCAATCCGTCGAGCGCTCGTTTTCACTATGTGAGGTATCCTCATTTCGTCTGTCGTTTTGCGTTCTGAGGTTTCTGTTTCGCTCGTCGAGCAGTCCTGCCTCTGTTTACTCGACGCGAGCGGCAAGTTTCATAATCCGGCCTCTCGCCTACGTCCCGCATCGGTTGCGGCATAGATTTTATGAAACCGTGGCGTGGAGCTGGCTGAAAGCCAGCCGCCTGAGCTGTCTGCTTCGCGCCGGAGGCAGTCTGGCGCCAGTGCAAACAAGAAAGGCCCCAACCTTGGAGACTCACCCCGAGCTTTCGCTCCTGCGTGGCGGTCGTTTTCCTTGACTGGTGCTGGAGCACGGCGAGGTGCTTCTCAATCGCGGGTGCACTGTGGAACAGGGCCGAGCACAGCGCGTCTACCTTTGGCAGCTGTTAGCGTTCGGGAAAAAGGACGGAGTGTGTTGGCTGTCCAGAAGTGCCAACCATGCGTCTTATGGACGCTGCCGTTGAACGCGGCACGTAGCGGTCCCAATTCCCCTGCGAACGATCTTTGCGCAGACTTTCGGGAAGGCGCTGGGGTAGCGGTCTTTTGTGGCGCCCCCCCCCCCCCTCCTTTACTTTTCTGTCAGCGACAGTACAAACGGTAAGAAAAAAAAGTTCTGGTGGAGGCAGTGCCATGTAGCGTTGCAAGAGCAAGCCAGGGACACGTCCGGCTCATATCGGGATGACGCGTTCGTTGGATCTGTGAATTCCAATTAGGAATGACCAATGCTGCATACATGTGCCTTAACCCATCAAGTGCATCCTCCATATACACACTAAACAAATTCTCACCCTTTAGGGTGCAAATCAGCTGTCCCCAGACGAACACCCTTTTGGGTGCTAAAAAGGGTGCAAAGATCAGCACCCTTCAGGAAGGCTGCAAAGCATGAAAGTTTCGACGGCGCGCATCAATGCAAGGCTTTTGCTTCATGGGTGAATCAATGTGGAGCACCCTTCCAACATGCATTCGTAGAGGTGTTATGGAAAAATAGTACCCTTTAATGAGGGTGCAACCATTACATCCTCTGAAGTATCACTAAGTGCACCCTTCATTAAGGGTGCTGATCTCTGCACCCTTCTTTAGAACCGAACAATTGGAAAAGGGTGTTCGTCTGGGGACAGCTGATTTACACCCTAAAGGGTGAGAGATTGTTTAGTGTGTACCGGGTGTTTCACTTAAACGGGCTGTGAAAGGGGGTCTCAACAAAGATGCGATGTGGCTAGGATGCTAAAGGACGCTGCTTCACAAATATCTCCCAGCAAGATTTTTTTTTAATGCGCTTCGTAAAAGCTGAGTTATCTGTAGTCAAAATTTCAATTTCCGCATCTTCGCGCCTTTCTCTCTCTCCTCTCGTCACTTTTGGCACACTGAAATTTCGGCGCTCCTTAAGCCGGCCCCCCGCACTCGCCCCCTCGGCCGGCTGCCGATGCGCGCGAACCAATGCTAGCAGTCGGCTGCTGACGTAACGAGCGCGGATTGGGGCGTAAGCGCAGCACCGCAGGTCGCCGCTAGGCGCGGAAGCGGGCAGTTTTAAAAATTGTATTGTAAATTATCGGCTCGCTTTTGAGTTCTTGTACGCGGCATGAACGCCCGCTGGCCTGTACTCTACATAATGCGAGCATTTTATAGCCAACCTCAAACACCCTTTTCAAGGACCCTTTAAGGTGTTTTGCAATTAAAAAAAAAAAAAACTTTTGAGTTAGAAAGCACAAACCCAACCAAGTAGGGTGCCTCGATGGGCCAGCGCCACGAGCGGGCATCCGGGCACCCTACAACCAAGAATCTTGTGGCGACCCTGACCTTGAGGGGGCAGAAATAACATACATATTGCCGCCACTGGGTTTCGAACCCGCGGCGACGCGAACAAATCAGCTTTCGCTGGCCCCTGCACGAGAGCACTATGCTATCGCCGCAGCCGATCACGCCATGTGCTGTTGTTGTTGTCCTCTGCAGCACACTCTCGCGCTGTGCAGTGCACATCAACTTCCATCTGCGGCGCGAACAGATCACATCAGCTTAACCTCGATCGGAACTTAACCCGAGTCTAATATCGTCGCCAGACGCGCCGACGACCCGGCTAAACAAAACCATGAGCCAATATGGCTAAACACGTGCTTTGGCACGTCTACCCAGTTTAACTACGTTAAAACCCTACCACTTTTTTTCGCATAACATTGTCAGCGGTGCAGCGCATGAGAACACAGCTATGGCGTGCTGGCTAGTAGGCTGGTTAACTAATATTAAGTAGTTAACTTTAACTATTACTGTTAGCCTTCTTATTTACTGAGAGGCGTGTACCTCACCTTAAATAATATCCATATCAGTTTTTAGAATGTCGAAAACTCAGTTACCCTCGGCGCTGTGGCGCAACAAATTTCCGCTACGTCGCGCCAAAATACATGCCCTTTCGAGAAGCTTGCAGGCAAAGCAACCTCTCCAGTGCACGTAACTCGTGGAAGCAGCCAACATTTCTTGGGCCGCAGCGCCGAGTGTAACAGCGTTTGCGAAATTCTATAAACTGGTATGGGTATCATTTACTGTGGATTACATGCCTCCCAGTAAATAATGAGACTAATAGTAATAGTTCAAAGTTAACTACTTAATATTAGTTAACCAGCCTACTAGCTAGCACGCCATAGCTGTATTCTCATGCGCTGAACCGCTGAGAGTGCTGCTGCTGTACATACGTGGTAGTTTTTTTTTACGGAACGGTTAGATTTTGGCATGTTTGGCGCATGGTGCGCACCCGCCCTGAAAAGTTTATGGGGCACGAAAGCCGTGAAGAAAATGCGTTTTCTTTTTCCTGCGCTCAGTGAGCAGCCTGGAATTGAGTCGTGCACGGTGGTGCTCCCACGTGCGCGCGCACAGTGCAGTGTTCAGTTGGTTTATGCGTTCGATGGTTGCGACAAAATTCAGCCTTTTCCTGAATTCGATGCCCAGTAAACATGTTTCTTCGGGTGTACGTTGTTGAATTGGTGCGTGTGTCTTCAAAGGGGGCCAGGGCGACATTTTTGTATTTTAAACGCCCGCATTAACGAGCGTCTTACGAAGTGCACCGGCGATACAGGAGCGGTGCTTGTAGAGAGAGGCCTGCCTGTTTCGACCAGGGCAAAGCGGCAAATGCCTCCTAAATGTCCCCCCCCCCCCCCCCCTTTCAGCCAGTGGCGTCGAAGATTGTCAGGACGCAGCGGCTAATCGGGTTAATCCGTGGTTCACCCCCTTGCACAAAGGCTACCGCAAACCTTCTCTCCCCGACACTGGACTTTCATGGCTGGCCCTGAAATTCTCTAGAGGGTATTGCCCTGACAGACGTTCCCAGCATGCAATCGCACCCATGTTTCCCGTGTATCCGCCCTAACAACGTCGTTATTATAAGTGACAATTTCTACGTAGCTGGTATTGCTAACGCCGGAAATAACGTGAGCGGACGCTCAGAATAAAAGGGAAACAGTTATTTTTGTAACTCGTTGAAGCAATACCTTGGGCTTGTCTGCGGGTCTTGGAGAAAAGCCCAGAGGCTTTGGAAGCCCGCCGCTCTGTGGGCAGTCCTTGCAAAGCGTAGTACTTGTTATGGCAACATTGGGCCGCGGCAGCCATATTTCTTCCCAGCCCGGGGAAAAGGAATGCGGTGCTCTGAAAACTTATCTTGTGACTCTGCCTTGCAGCTTGCGATGTCGCGCTAGCGGCTGCAAAGGGATTAGCCACGAAGTCGTGACAATCAGTCGACGCCATTGTCTGTGGGGGGGTGCTGTAAGAGGCCGCCGCTTTGTCCGGCGAGGCGTGGCTGGGTGAAAATTGCAGCGGAAAGTACAGTGCGCTTGCAAGAACTGCCGCGTTCTTGCCGGTGTTTTTCCGTAATACTCGGTGACGTGTCTGGCCAAGTCTCTCGCCGGGATCAATGTTCGGCACCGTCAAGCACCACTCGGTGATAATGCGGGTGATATAGGGAACCGCTGAGTGTGATGCAGGACTCACGCAGGCTAGTGCTTTTCACGGTTGCAGTGCTGCAGCTTTAGCGTCGCGGGAAGAAAGAAAGGAAGGAAAAAAAGCAATCTCGCATGTCCACAGTTGTTTGTTTTGTTACATTCTTCTTCGGGAGCAGAGCGCACTGGCTGCTCAGCTATTGTGAAGATCACGAAGTGGCTGCCGCATCGTGCTTCTCTCGCGTCTCGTTGCAGCAGTATATCTCGAGCCGTGCAATTGGATAGCTACGCTACGACGGCAGTTAAGCGTTCGCTCCGCGGAGGCGTATCGCTCTTTTTTTTTTTTCGGCTTTCTTTGGAATCTGTTCCAAGTCTCGCGCGTGCCTGCGTTTTTCGGCGGCAGTTATTGACGTGTTCAGAGCGCGTCTCGCTTTAGTGCACGGCGCGCCATGCGCGATCGGCCGACTGTAACTTAACGCGCACCACAAGCGCAGCTGACTGCGCTTCTGCGCGTCTTTCTTGTCCTCTGTCCCCGCCTTGTTCGGCTTTGCCTGTCTCCAGCCGGCGCCGACACGACGGTACCGCATCTGCCTGGACCCGCCGAACCCGATTCCTGTGACCGATGCCAGCGGGCGAACACAATGGCGCACGAGCTCGCGGTACGAGCAGTACTGCGGCAAGAAGTCACTGGATCCGTCCTGTGCACCGCATTTGAGATGGCCGTGCGGTTTTTTCCGCACTTCGCACGGGCTCTTGGGCACTGCTTCGGTATCCAGAGACGTCGGCACGCATTCCGTTCCGAGCGCCTTTGTCCCCTCGACGTCTGCAGTCACGTACACAGTTTCGGTCGTGTGTGCGCGCGATTCATTCCGTGCCAGAAAATTTCGTCCGCGACGCTGTCGATTGGGCGCCGCGCGATTGCCCATAGAAGCTGGAAAGTGCGCTTTCAGCTTAACCGGTCGCTATTTCGCAAATACTGCTTAAGGCAGTAGTGATGCCCGTTTTTCTTCTTCTAGCCGATGCGCGCAGACGCTTGCCGTGCGACACTGACACCCCTGCATCTGGCGTGGCGGGCCGTCTGGCTCACCGGGGCGAGCGCCGAGACGCTAACGCCCCGGTGAGCCAGACGGCCCACCACGCAGCCTGAGACCGAATATGGCGTTAGGTGGCGCGCCTGCGCTTCTGGCTTTACCCTACGGTGGAAGCAGCGGGGCTGATTTGATTTATCCAAGGCATTGTTGGGGCTTAAGGACAGTGAAGGGAAAGTAGATTTTAAGCGGGTAGAAGTAACCAACCGAAGGTTGTATGATTGGTGGCTAAAATCAAGAGAAGAGTAAAATTTCATAAGGCATGGCTAGGCGGCTTGAGCCACCGCCCGATTTAAAGGGTTCAGCCGTATCCATCCATCCATCCATCCATCCATCCATCCATCCATCCTGTCTTTCCTTTCTCATTCCTCGTTGACGCTGAACGAGGTGCTCCTTTACGCTGCTCGCTGTACCGCGTGGGAAGCGGCGCACGAATTCAATCTGTGCGTGTTTTTCTTCTTTAACTGGCTGTCGCTTTGTTGATGGGGTCGGATGCTCCAGTGGTCGCTTGCTCGCGTACCGACGATCGGCGACTGTGGAATGCGTATGGAGCCCTAATTGCTGTTCGTCGGGTGACGCTATTATAGCTGAGTGTGTTTTGTCGTCGTGAGGGTTGACGAGAACAGTGCATTGATGCTGACGCGTGTCATGAGGAGAATTCGGGCCAAGCTTTTTGCTGCTTATCCGCAACGTGCGTAGCGTTCGCCGCAGGCTTGTCGAGAGCGTCACCGAAAGGCGCGTCTGTCCCAAGGTCTGGAATACGCCAGAGATAACGCAGCGCGCAGCTTGTCTGCCGTCCGCGCAACTTGATGTCTGCTGCTGCCAGTGTTTTCCCCTGTTGTGGAGTGGGTAATTGGAAAGTACAGGACTCGGCGCTCTCGTGAATGCAAACTCGGAAATTAGTGTTTAGTGGGTAGAGGTAGTTGCCTGTTTTCCGTCGTCCTGAGCACCGCTTGAGGGAACGCATTGAGCTTTTTTTTTCTGTTTCTGATTACGGGGGCGGGGGGTCAGTCCTGCAGCAGATTTAGAAGTGAGCGCATGCAGTCTTCTTTGCAAGCAGTCAACGTTTTGAACTCGCTTGTGGTGACCACTGTACATGTTGCTTGGCGCACGCAAGAGCATGGCTTTTTGCATGGACCTAAGCTAGCATGCCTTTGCGAGGCCACCCTGCGAGGCCACCCTGCTGCACATTCGGCCGTCACGTGCTTCCTATTTAGTCTGGCCACAGGAAGCACGAAAACCCGGCCCCAATGTCGGCAGCAGCTACGGTCTTGCGGGCTATAATACCAGGCCTTGTACGATCTCGGGATGTAAGGGCCCTGCATACGGACACTAGAATTGCCATTAGGCCTCTGCAGTGGGTGGCTTCCTTGCGTCAGTCGCCTCGTTAAACACTCATTGAGAATTTTATTTCAGGTTCGTCCTCAGTGTTCTGGCATTTTCCTGCGCGGGGCGAAAGTGAAGCAGTCATTTCACTGAGCACGCTTTTTATGCAGGGTGTTTCACCTAAGACTGTCGGCAATTTAAAAAAAAATAGGCTTTTTTCGAGTTAGGAGAGCGCATTTTTCGGCATAGCACTGTCAGCGGTGTAGCGCGTCAAAGCTAGCACGATGGTTAACTAGTATTAAATAGTGAAGTTAACTATTACTTTTATGCTCCTTATTCATTGAGAGGATGTTAGCCCACCGCAAGTAATATCCAATGGAATTTTGCAAGTCCCATTCGCGTCGTCGCTGCAGAGCACGCAATTTTGGGGCCACACACGGGCGAAACCGAAACCACGCGGCTGGAAAGAGCGCTCTAGCCACGCCTACGAACGCTCGTCACTCAGCGGTGCAGGTGTCACAGGTGCAGCGCTTGACGGAGCGGCGAGCGGGCAGAGAGCACGTGACAGGTGCGCCGGTGTGTGACGGAGGCCTGGCTAGAGCGCTCTTTCCAGCCGCGCGGTTTCGGTTTCGCTCGTGTGCGGCCCCGAAATTGCTTGCTCTGCAGCGACGACGCGAATGGGACTTGCAAGATTCCAGAAACTGAGTGTGGGTATTACTTGCGGTGGGTCACAAGCCTGCCAACAAAGAAGCCTAAAAGTAATAGTTAAAAAGTTAACCGTTTAATACTAGTTAACCGGCCTGCTAGTGTTAGCACGTCTTAACTGTATTCTGACGCTCTACACCGCTGACGATGGCGTGCTGGAAAAAGCGCTCTTCTAACTCCAAAAGCCTATTTTTAAAAATTGCTGTCAGTCGTACGTGAAACACCCTGTGATGTGTCGACGGATTGTCTAAACGCTTACGCGCGCTCGCCGCTTCATTATCAGCAGTTTGGAACACCATTTTTGCGTACGGCTTTGTTCTTGTTGTATAGCTGCGCGAGGCGCACCGCCGTTGCTATGCGCGATGCAGAGCTGCACAATGGGTCTCGCGTGCCTGCTTTGACTCCGCTAGTTACGACTCTTCCGAGTGTGCTGTTCTCGTGCCAGTCGCCGCGCAGGCATGCGGCGTCTCGCATTGTTCGAATGTGCTCGCACACTCTCGTCGCGCCGGGTCGTTTCACGGCGCGGCTCTGCGTGATTGCAGCCATTACTTTAATAGTGTATTCCCAATCACTTCTTCTCTGGTTTTCGTTTGTTGAGGGCAGAGCTCGTTTTTTGTGTCGGTCTTCGTCGTGCTAGAAGGCAGTAGCCGCAATTCTTTTCGCAGGGGTGTGGGAGAGATGTGTCCGGCTCTTGGGAAAGGAAGATGGAGATAGAGAGAAAAAAAAACTGTCTCTGCTTTGTGTCTTCCACGGTTCGGAATGCACGGGCCTCAACCCGGTGTGTCACCTCCTGTAGGAAAGAAGCGCAACGGGTCTCGATGTAAACGGAAGCAGCATCGATCCAGGTCCATGGTATTTACCGAGGGCACATGATTCGCCTTCGGTGCCTTAGGACGCAGTGCAAGCGCGTAACTGGGGGATATTTTTCTTTTTGTCGAAGGTGACGCCGCGTTTGTAGAGCAGTATTCTCGCTATGCAGATACATGCTTGCAGCGTCTTGCTGCGGGAGCGGCGCTGCGTGGGCGCGTAGCGTGCTCCCTGGGTGGTGGCGGTGCCTTGCGGGAACGGCGGCGGCACGTGGCCGGGTCGTGCGCGCTAAGCCGGTTACGTGAGCAGCCATCCGTTATTGCCTCAGAGCAGCAGTACGGGACTCGCACTTCTGTGCGCAGAAGCAGCTCGTATGCTTATGTTCCTCTTCAACGCCGCTTAATTGTCGCCGACCAAGGCGCCGCCGGCTGAGATCCAGGAAGCGCTTCACGTGAGCGCGGCTGTCGCGAAGGCGTCTTTTGCACTTCCTTCTTTCTGGAACGTCTCTGCTTCCCCTGCCTTTGAAGTGCTGCCAACTCGGCTCGTTTGTTTTTCTCCGTCTTCTGCGTAGTCGCGTTTATATCGTGTGCGTCCACGTGCATGATGAGAGGCTGTATCGAGACTCGTTTTAATCGGCGCTGCGGCGGCCGAGAGAGCATTGGGGATAGCAGCGGCGGGAAAGGGGAAGAGTGATATGGAAAAAGGAAGAGCGCCAGAAGGGTTAAAGAAAGAGAAAAAAAAGAGCCACCTATTGCGTTTCCCGTCTCGGTTTCCAGCGTCGGCCGACGGCTGGAGGCGCTTTTTCTTTTGTTGGAGCATACGTCGTTGCGGTGACGTAGCGCTAGCCGCCGGCCGCCATTGGCCCAGTGCGTGCCGAGCGAAGGGCGAGGTGAGGGAGGCGGTGCTTCGACGCGCCCGGCGGGCCCCTATAAAAGCGGCCGGTATGGTCCAGTGACGAGCCAGTGATGAGCACAGCTGAGGCCGCAGTAGCCCAATCAGAGCAGCAGTCGTCCCGTGTAGTTCGGAAATGTCGGCCTCCGGATCGACGCAGCTCCTGGTGCGGCAAGGCAACCCCACCGCGCCGCCTCCACAGCGTGTGGGCCCCGGGCCGGACGCTGGACGGTGAGGGGACGATCAGCTGCGCGGCTTCCGGAGTTATGCTTTCTTCTCCAGCGAAATAATGTCCGTTTTTGCTCTGTCGCTAGCTTTTCTTTAAATAATTCTGCATAGTGCGGTTAACGCTGTTCTCGACTGTCGCGTCACTTTCACATCCTTGTCATATTGCAGGATGTCAACCTGTACTACGCGCGGCCTTTTCCTGTCGCTGCAACCGATTCTAATTCCTTTTTGACGCATAAATCTATCGCTTTCCGGGGGTGTTTCCTCGCTCGGCGTAGGATGCATAGGGCACTAGATGCGATTGCGCCTTCTTCGGACCAAGTGGTCGGTTAATCGGTGCGCGATGTTTTTGGTCATAAACTTGGAATTTCTGGATGTACAGCTTCTTAGGTAACAATCGCAATTTACTTCCATTCGAACTCGCGAATGCTACTGTACAAATGAGAGCTGCGCGGCTTTTACAGGGGTGACCATGCTTGTCTATAGCGCTTGAGTGATGTGCTGCAGAGCGAATGAAGTGAAATTTTAAAACAGCTGCTTGGCTAGGGACAAGGTCCCTGTGCGTGTGCGGTCTCTGTCTGTCCGGCTGCGCTCCAGCGCGAGTATTAGCTCTGAAACTCAGCACCTGCTTTAAAACTTCGCTTCCTGTCCTCCGCAGAGCACAAGCGCAATGTTTGGATGTCATGTTGTGAGAGTGCCAACCTGCCAAGCCCGTTTCCATCTTTTAACTTACTCTTTCAACGCTTTGTGCCTTGGACAAACTGTAGGCTTTACCTGGCCATGTAGCTGCACTCTGGCGGATAGTAACCGATCCCCCATTAGAGGAGCCCGTTTCTCCCCGACGAGCGCGCCTTACATGGAATCATCTTGAAACTGTCGTCGAGCTGAGAGGATTGCAGCAGCACATTTGTCATTTCCGCTAGAAGGGCGAGAATTTTGGCTTGTTCGCTCATTGTTACGTGGAACATCGGCGCAGGTAAACGGGGCAGAAGAAATGTGATTATGGGACAACACGAATGCCTGCGTGTTTCCTGTTTCCCCATTTCTTTTGTCACGTTTTTTTTGTTTGTATTAGTATTAATGCACATTTCCGGTACAGCAGTGCCAGCGTCACCTTCTCAAACCATCCAACACTACGATCCACTCTCCGCAAACTTTCACGTCCCGTGACGTATTGGCTCCCGTGATGTCACGGGCTTCATTTCGTTGTCTGACGTGTAGCTTCTGAAGCGCAATGTGGAGCAGGAGGTGATAATTCCTTCTGACACGCAGGTGTCCTTTCGCAATACCCCACAGACAACGAAATGGTGGCCTCTCTGACTTCGGTGAACACTTCCTATAACATCTTCACTCTTGCTCGCGTGTAGCATTCTCTTCTGCCTTCATTAGCTTTAGCGTTTGGCTACTGATCCCAAGGTCGCTGGTTTGATCCCCACTGTGGCAGCTGTACTTCGATGGAGGGAACACACAAAAGTGCCCGTGTGCTTTTCGATGTCGGCGTACTTTCAAGAACCGCAGGTGGTCTAAATTAATCTGGAACCCTCGACTACAGCGCTACTCATAGCCCTTGTGTCGCATAGCCCACTACTACTATTGTACTCAAGCAGCACCGCCGTGTCCTGATGCTTTACCATTTCCCCGCGCAGAATGTCTCGGCGCCCTTATCCGCACGATAGCCTTTTCTTTTCTCCTGGAGAAAGTGCCCTTGCCGACAAGCGCTTGAATGCGAGAGTCTTTCATGGAAATTTACAAGCATTCGGCTGCATGGACAATCGATAAGATAACCGACATCCTTTGCTTAACTGGATGACATGACAGGATGTCTTCCGAGACGCTGCGCCTGACTGGTATCGGCAGGCCGCTTGCATGAGCTTATCTGCTCACCTGGCTGGCGTGAATACTCCCCACCTTGAATAAACGACCTCAAGACGGCTTGTGTGATAACCGGTATCTGGGCTTTCCTGCTGTTGCGCAGGAACAGCTAATGGAGCTCGCGCGCTTTCTCTAATCTGAGTCACTTGCGCGTAGACCCTCACTTTTTGCAACGTACAGAAGCGGGCTGTGGCATGTCCGGTGGTCCTCCACCTTTGGTACACAATTCTAGTTTCCTCTTGCATGCTACCGTCCTGTTCCACAGGGCGCTTTTAAGTGTGCATATTTCGTCGGCTGTCTTCTGCACACGGTTCGTTTCTGGATCAGTTCGCCTGCCAGTGCATGATTGTTCCACGGCTTGTGGCTTTCTCTTGCGCTGTTGATGCATGCCTGGTGCCAGCTAGTCACGTGCGAGCAAGAGAGCAGTTCTTAAACGAAACCACTTTTTAAAGCAAAAGCCCCGGAAGCGAGGGCTGTTATGATGCCCTTTGGTGACGTAAAATGCTCGTCTGTAATACTCTGGAGGCCCGCATTGCAGCGCTGCTTCCTGTGTTTGACAGGTCTAAGCAGTACCATCCCCGGGGAACTCTAGGCAGTACCATCCCCGGGGAACATTTGCATGCTATGCATACCTGCGTCAGTTTCGCCGTACATCGTGCTTCACTCGTCTTTTTGCGTAGCGATCTCGCCTGCCACCATTGTGCATGAGTGATGGCCGTACTTTTCCCTGCAGGTCTCTGAAATGCCTGCAGTCGCAACTGGCGCAGCCGATGGGCGTATGCGCCCGGGCGTTGAGCTCGTCGCCGGCGCTCCATCAGCAGCCGCAGCCGGCCACGCTGTCGGCGCTGCCGCACGATGTGCGCGCCTATGTCGAGGAGAAGCAGCGCCTCTGTCAGCCCAGCGCCGTGCACATCTGCGACGGCAGCGAGGCCGAGAACAGCCACCTGCTCGACCTGATGCTCAAGGCTGGCAGCATCGTGCCTCTGCCGAAGTACCGGAACTGGTGCGTGCCGCCCCTTGCCACGGGTGATGGGTCTCAGGAGCAGGGTCTCTATTCGAGCCTCTGCACATGCAGATTCTCACCCCTTTGTACCCAGGAAGAGTGGTGCAGTAGCTGACTTCCGTGGGTCACGTTGCACCATCGCCTATCTGCTCACTGCAGCATTCTGCTGACGCAGCTCACTGCATACTAATTACAGCTGTGTGGGCTTGTGCTCACAAGGGCAGCCATTCATTAGCACGCATCTGAGCAGCAGTGAGATGCACAATTAAAAATGGAAGCTGCATCGTACTGATGCCTTCAGCCGGAAGGCCATGTTGCTCAATACCTAGTGGTGCGAGACACATGTAGCATTGGGCCATGTTTCTCTCTAGCATCTGTTAACAATCAATCATTGGGCAATCTTTATCGGCTAACGGGGACTTTGGCTTGAAATGTTCATCTGTGTAACACCTGGTTGTACAGCTCTATGTGTACCGTGTTTTTAGATCGCGAGTTATCTGCACTTGCATCATGTAGCAGCTAGATGTCCTTACCTAGACAGTGCACGGGATATCAAGTATAGTGCATGTATTAGTTTGCCTCTGCTGGACGAGTGGTGCGGTACTTCAGTGTCAAGTATTAAAATTGCCCTTTCCATGTGCACTGGACACCGCTTGACCTATTCTTAACACGGCATACCGGTGTTCCTCTCTTGTGCATTAGCTACCTGGCTCGTACAGACCCAGCTGACGTAGCCCGTGTGGAGAGCAAGACATTCATCAGCACAGAGCGACGGGAAGACACCATTCCAACACCAAAAGAGGGTGTCAAGGGCACCTTGGGAAACTGGATGTCGCCAGGGGATTTGCAAAAGGCTCTTAATGAACGCTTCCCTGGCTGCATGAAAGGTGGGCCGAGACAAAATTTATCTACTCTGTGCTTGTTTACAAGAGCTGTAGTAGCGGAGTGAGTGGAATCGCTAGGTGGTAGAAATTCCACCTGCTCTCAAACATACTTTATGCAGTGTTTCTACTGCTGTTGCAGCTTGTCACATGTGCTAAATTGTGATGATCAACTTGTTTTCAATATTGCATGCAAAGCTGTCCTTTGTGCTGCTTCATTTGCCTACATAGTTCTCTCGCTTGTCTTGGTTGCTATACAGGTCGGACCATGTACGTGATCCCATTTAGTATGGGACCTCTTGGCTCTCCATTGAGCAAGATCGGCATCCAGCTGACAGATTCCCCGTATGTGGTTGCCAGCATGCGCATCATGACTCGCATGGGCTCAGAGGTGCTGCGGACTTTGGGAAATGGCCCGTTCATCAAGTGCTTGCACTCTGTGGGACAGCCGCTGCCCATGAAGAGTGAGCATGTGACACCCTGTGTGCTCTTGCATTGCTGTGCCAGCTCTTGGCGTCTCTTTAGCAGTCCTCCGTCTATAGCATTTACACGTTGACCCTTGTTTTTTTTCTTTACTTGGGCTTAAAGTATGTCACTGCCATCGAGAAAAAAAATTTACAATTTTAGTCCGAAACATAGCTCTTTTTCTTTGGCTTGTTAAGCTTAGGTAAATGAAATGTTCTGTATAAAAATGATTAAAAATAAATAATTTTATTAAAAATTTTCTGAAATGTGGGTATTGCACAAACAGTCATAACTCCACAATGGAAAGTGCGATTCAAAATCAACTTGGCAGGTATGTGTAGACGACAATAATTTGTGCATTCGACCACCATAATTGCCATATTTCTAAGGTAAAGTGTGTTACCATAGAAATACTGATAAAGCTTAAATCTGGCAGAATTTTATTGAGACAGTTGCCGATAACGTAAAAAGTTACTGCTCATTTTGACTATTTTGCTTCATTGCACAGATTAACATATAAACAGCTCACAGTTTTATGCCAAAATATTAGAACAGTTATCGTCACTCATATAACTATAAGATGCAAAAAAAATGTTTTGAGAAAAATGGGTTTCAGGATTTCAAACAGTTGTGTTGGTAATAAAAAAAAAAACTTTCAATACGTATAAAATCCACCAGGCTTATAGCTTGGGCCCTGCTTAGATGTAGCACAGTCTCCTTTTGTGCGAGCTGAAACACATATTTTTTCTGGGCTGTTTCGTGCCCCCAGCTGACGTGCCGCCTTCGACACACTGTCGCAGTCACTGTTGAGGCACGCCTTCGTAGTGTAGTAGCCAGGTTCGATGCCTGCCTGCTTCAAGATGCCCTTTGTGCCTCTGTTTCTATCATTGAGCTGACAGGCAACATCGTAGCACAATTGTGTCATAGCTTGGAGCACAGTTTTTACAGAATGCCCAGATTGCCTTGCAGCTTTCTGGTGGGAATTTTTGACAAAATCAAAAATATCTGGTTCTGCAAAATCTCCTGAAAGCTTTTGGAGCATACTTCAACAAATTAATTTAAGTTATTAGGCATACGAGGCAGTTTTTAAGCTGAAAGTGCATATGTTGTGAAGTCAGAAGTTTTAAGTTTTGGTTTCTAATGTGTGCCAGAGGGGTTGGAAAATTGCTCATAGTTTGAGTTCACGACGTAATTTTTTTTGCTAAGTATTCATGAATAAACTAGGAACTTGAAAACATAAGAATCAAAAAGGTCTCTTTTTCTCAAAAAATGCATATTTGAACATGGTGACATACCTTAAACCCATCGTTGCAGACTGGCTCCTTAACTTGCATGCTGTAGTAGTAGAAATACTAATAGCTAGCAGCAACTTTCACCTTTGTAATTTTTAATGCTAAAAGATGCACTTATTTTGTTTTTGCTGTAATATGTCGCGGGAAGAAGCAGCCCTCTTGTGCATTCAGACTGAGTTTGGCATGCATTTGCATAAGCCGCAGATAATTTGATGCACTGTT
Organism: Amblyomma americanum; assembly: GCF_052857255.1. Taxonomy (NCBI): domain Eukaryota; kingdom Metazoa; phylum Arthropoda; class Arachnida; order Ixodida; family Ixodidae; genus Amblyomma; species Amblyomma americanum. The sequence continues at coordinate 186,473,052 of NC_135497.1, forward strand.
TCAGTTTGATAACTGCATTGTGTTTACTAGGATGCTCTCATGTCAGGCTGTGTAATGCACTTGTGCTTAATTTTTGGTTTTCGGCATTCTGTATTTCAAGATCGTATTTCGAGATCATAGCATAGAATTTCTCGCTTTGGATACTTTCTATGCCAAACATTTCAACCACATTATTGTCTTATTGGCGCTCTCATGCATTTGTTTCTTTTGCAGCACCCCCTGTGAACAACTGGCCTTGCAATCCCGAGAAGACTATTATTTCACACATTCCCGACAACAATGAAATCTGTTCATTTGGAAGTGGCTATGGTGGCAACTCTCTGCTTGGGAAGAAGTGCTTTGCCTTGCGTCTTGGTTCCATACTGGCCCAAAGAGAAGGCTGGTTGGCGGAGCACATGCTGGTTAGTATTTGTCACTGCTGCATATGTACACAGTGACGCGGTTAGTTGAACTGCGAAGCCTCAGGCATGTTGTTTATGCGATATTTTCAGATTCTGGGTGTTACAAATCCGAAAGGAGAGAAAAAATACATTGCGGCAGCCTTCCCTAGCGCTTGTGGAAAAACAAACTTGGCCATGATGACTCCAACTTTGCCTGGATACAAAGCAGAATGTGTTGGCGATGATATTGCCTGGATGAAATTTGATGACCAAGGAGTTCTCAGGGCTATCAATCCTGAGTATGGCTTTTTTGGTGTGGCTCCTGGTAAGTGCCCACTTTTTTTTTTTGAGAATTTACAGAACAGTAATGAACAACTGCCTAGATTGTCTATTTTTAATGTACTGACATTGCGGTCATCAGTTCCTCATGTGTACGTCGTTACTGCTGCTACTAATAGAGTAATCTGGGCCCTCGGATGTTTGGCTATTAGTGTGGCTGTCATTTTAGTTGGCATTCTGAAATGATGTGTGCAGCTTGCTTATTAGCCATCTACATGTTGTGTCATTATCCTGTGCAGGCACATCTATGGCGACCAACCCTAATGCGATGAAGACTGTTGAAGAGAACACCATGTTCACTAATGTGGCCGAGACAAGTGATGGCGGTTTTTGGTGGGAAGGCATGCCAGAACCCAGCCCAGGCATTCGTATCAAGTCGTGGCGGGGTGAAGAGAACTGGACACGGGCCCTAGGCACACCTGCTGCACACCCTAACTCTCGATTCTGCACTCCAGCCAGCCAGTGCCCAATCATTGACCCGGCCTGGGAGGACCCCAAGGGCGTGCCAATCTCTGCTATCCTCTTTGGTGGCCGCCGTCCCCAGGGTGAGTTGGCTTCACTTTGTGCACATATCATGTCTGTTGGCTTGTAAATAGTATATGGTCTAGTCACCTTATCTTTGTTTGCAAGTAACCTGTAGAAACTTACTACATGAGGAAATTGTCTCTGTAGCAAATGTTCCATCTAATCTTAACAATAGTGTTAAGGGGATGATACATCATTGAAACCATAACTCTGTATATCTACAACAACTATACTTTGCTCTCCTGTGCCACCTGAACTTTGCATGCATTAAAAATATTTTTAAAAAGTCCTGTTTGGAAGCATGTGGAAGTAATTAAGGTAGTCAGTTTCAGTTACTTAGCATTTACATCGTATTTCTGGTAACTTCCTTTGCAGGTGTGCCACTGGTCTATGAGGCCTTCAGCTGGCAGCATGGTGTATTCATTGGATCAGCCATGAGGTCTGAAGCAACTGCTGCTGCTGAGCATAAAGGTAGGAGACATTGTGATCTCATGAGTGTCATTTGCAGTTTTCACTTACTTCCCCATCTTACATCTTGCAGGCAAGGTTATAATGCATGACCCTTTCGCCATGCGGCCATTCTTTGGGTACAACTTCACGAACTACCAAAGGCATTGGCTGAGCCTCGGGTCCAAGCCAGAAAGGAAGCTTCCCAAGATCTTCCATGTCAACTGGTTCCGCAAGGGCTCCGATGGCAAATTTCTGTGGCCAGGCTTTGGTGAAAACAGCCGTGTCATTGACTGGATCCTCCGCCGTGTGGATGAAGAAAGTGGCACTGCTAAGGCAAGCCATCTTGCATGCCATCTTTGCACTACTTTTTAGCAGGCTTTAGGAAAAAATTTTTCAGGGATTCTCAGTTTTTAGTTGCTTTTTGGCATGTGCATATTGGTGCATAATGTTCATATCGCTCATTGCCAGTAATTTTGCAGACGCTGTTTCATTTAGATATATGTTTAGAATCTGGTAGACACAGTAGGCTCTCACTAATGCAAACACCAGCGGTTTTGTCATCATGCACAAATTTACTCTGCCTTGGGGGATTTCGCTAAACATTCAACCACCAGAGGCTCGAATTACCAGAAGTGCTCCTTTTACTGGGCCGCACTTTTTTTTGCGTGGTTTTGACGTGGTGCGGCTTTTACACGGGACTGGCATTTTTCCATAAAATTTTTTTTACTACAGTGGAGCCTCGATTAGGCGTCTCACTTTTATGCTGTGACACGAATTTTTGACTAATTAGTGCAGCCCCGGCGAATTCTTCAAATACATAATTCATTAAAAGCATGGGTGATAGGACGCGCGCCCGGCGACCGACGCGAATTAATTGCCCCGAGTAGAAAAGGTTGCTAGATCACTTTACTCGCAAATGTCGTGTTTCCAAATTCAACCGGCAGTAATGATGCTCGACCGGCAGTAGTGATGCAGTGAACGACGGTTCAAAGCGGCTCTGTCTAATGATTTTCAGAAATAAACTGGAGTAAAAGCTCGGTAATCCAAGCTTGAAGGGACCGAAAAAAATGTTAGAATCATTCGATGTTTGAGTTACCCCGAAAATACTAACAAGAACCTTTGCTTGTATCACAGTAAATTTATTTGGCAAAAGACTGGGCAATGGTGTGCTGCTTTTGAGATCAGTGCAACAGTGACTATCAATGCTTTATTGGGTACATACTGTCGGAAGCGTCGAAGTAGAACTGCTCCGAAATGGTAAAGGCCTCCCAGACATCCTTCAGGGTGCAACGCGGATGCGGTGGTGCCCCCTCACAAGCGGCGGTGTCGAGTGTGAAAAGACTCCACTGTACAAACAGCGAATGGCACGTGTCGATCATGCAGTTTGGGTGCAATGGAAGAACCACGTGGATGGAAGCAAGGGTCCGAAACGGCGCTCAACTGGGCTAGATGATAGCAACCGATAGCCGTTGTCGTTGCGTGCTGGCGCGGTGCTCGAAAAAGCGAAACTGAAACTAAGCAGTTGCACTTCTTTGGTGTCTAGACGGAGCAGCCCCAGAGTTTTTCGACAGCATGCAATTCAAGTGCAAGTAGTGGCTGTTTGGACGGTCACTTGCCATGCCGGTTTTTCCTGCCGACACTGCCTCCCTTCGGGAGCCTGTTCAAATTAACTGGTGCGAGACCTGAAGCGTCCGAATTGGCAAGTGTTCGACACCTTAGATTTACATGGCTGTCGGCCGGGATCGCACCTGCAGTTCAAATTATTCGTATTTTCGAATTAACGAATTTTAATGTTACGTTATTGAGTGATGGTAAACTGGTAACAAGTTTACACTTTTTATAGCAAACTGCAACTAAATTCAAAGCAATTTCGCCGCGGCTTCGGTTCGAAGCATACTAGGCCTGGCGACACCAGGCGAACGGCACACGTTACTGCGGCGCGTATTTCTCCGGCGCCAGAGCCTGGCGGGCTACACATCGCCACAAGGAAACGTACCGCTAGCTTGTGGGTACGCCCCATTCTAACTTTTGAGCAGCATAATGTTTTGGCATTTCTGGTGCGAACGCCGAGCGCACAGGTTCACAGAGCTCTGCGCGTGGGACGCGTCCGTGGTCATCGCATGCAGTTATGTTCTGTTAGCTCCCAGAGGAACGTATCACGCGGGCAAAATTATGCGTGCATGAAAAATGCTTCTGGCTGACTTTTTTTTTTCTTTTTCGAATTCACAAGGGGACCTTTACCAGGCTCTCAGATCTTCCTACCTGTCCCCACTGCGAGTACTACTTCCCATCTTTCACACATGCACACGCACACACTAGGGGCCGGCTGAGTTCGAACTCAGACAGGTTAACGGCGCCGCATCTGCGGCGCCGTTAACCTGGCATATCCGGCCTCGGCCACTGGTTTTTTTGGCGCCGGAAACATTAAAGAAAGGCAGTTTGAATTGGGCAAAAAGCGGTTAAAATTAAGCATCTTTAAAATGCATTGGAAACATACTTGGCCAATCAAAATTTGAAATTTGTTTCCATTAACTGAAAATGCCGAATCATACGAGTTTTTGGTATTTTTTGGCTGAAATTCATGTGCATATTGTTGAAAATTGCCCATATCACTCATTGCAAGCAGTATTGCAACTTGTGTTTTCAGCTGAATATGTCGTGCAGTGTACTGGACCCCCACTGCATTTCCCACTTGTGCTTTCTTTGTGTGCATATTTTTTTTTTTTTTTGCTGTAGTTACAGCTTATTATTGCACAGCTTTCAATCTGTTTTCTTATACCTTGCATAGATGTGACATCACTCCTCAAAACCTTAGTTTTTTAGCTTCATGGGTTTGTGTAGTTGAAACAAGCAGAAAAACTAGACAGGCCAAACATTTGGAAAAGTCCTGCTTTGCTTAATGCCTAATTACCAGGGTTGTTTACCACTTTGAGTGACGGCTACTCTGCTCTCCTGTTACCAGGAATCTCCCATTGGCTACCTTCCTGCGGATGGAGCCTTGAACCTGGATGGCCTTCAGGAGCCGGTGAACATGAAGGAGCTGTTTGGCCTGAGCAAGGACTTTTGGCTGCAAGAATGCCGTGAAGTTCGCCAATACTTCGACGACCAGCTTGGCAAGGAGCTGCCCAGTGAAATTGCCCAGGAGCTGGACCAGCTGGAGAAGCGAGTGAAGGCCATGTAGAGGGCACCAAGGGATCCCCGTTTCCTCTCCTGTAGTCTTTGTAACCTCTGCGCCATGACAAATCTCTTCAAGCTGCCACTACTGTAGTCGTTGACAGCCAAGTGGAGCATGCGTGACTTGTTACCACTTCGTATAATCTGATGTTTAAGTGCAACAGTCAAGTGCCTTTCGGGACCACACCTGATATAATGAGCAGTTCCATTTTCAGACAGCCCTACTGTTTGCCATTTTTTTAAAGACTACTTGGTCTAGTCTTTCACAGAAACTTGTAAATAATGTGAAAATGGTTTTTATTTATGAACATTTTTAGCTGTCGAAACAGGTTTGAATGCCTTCTGAGGAATTTTTGGAAAATAAAGAGAAGCTATTTTTGACAGAGCACACGTGGCCCATTCATTCCTGCTCGCTTACAGTTTTCTGTTGGCTAGTGCTGCAGTAGGCTATGCTACTGCAAGAGGACCTGACTGCAAGTAGGAGCGCTTGTATTCATTACATCTGTATACATTTGCACAAGACTACGATCCCGATTTTTTTTATTATACTGCCTCGTGAGCTTTGCTCTAGACTCCAGCAAGATTCTAAGCACTTTACAATAAGCGAGCTGAAATGGCATGTACTGAAATAGTTTTACATGTGAACCCTAGCTTGTGTTCACTAGAATTAGATTGGTCAGTACGCAGCAGCTTTCATGATTTGACGGACTTTAATGTTCATGAAAAAATACAAATGCTGCACTTTAGAATCAATCAATAAAGCAAATCATTATTCTCTTCCTAATACCTGCCGCCGCGATGGCTCAGTGTTTATGGCGCTCGGCTGCTGACCCAAAAGACGCGGGTTCGATCCCGGCCGCGGCGGTTGAATTTCGATGGAGGCAGAATTCTAAAGGCCCATGTACTGTGCGATGTCAGTGCACGTTGAAGAACCCCAGGTGGCCAAAATTTCCGGAGCCCTTCACTACGGCATCTCTCGTAGTCTTAGTCGCTTTGGGACGTTAAACCCCCATAAACCTAATACAAGGGAAACTGACCACAAACGATCTGCAAATCAGCAGTCTGAGGCGCCACACACAGGCATGGCATATAGAACGTTTTCCGGCGCGCGACAAATTAACACTTGCACGGGATGAAACAAAACCAAAGTACACACTGCTAAAGATCTGACAAAATGACACAAAATTTTTCTTGCGCTTGGAGTCAAGTAAAAAAAAAATGTTGCTGTAGACTTCTACATATTTATCAGTGCAAAATGCTCTCAAACAAAGCATGCAACTGAGCGATTTTTTCCTCATACGTGCCTGCTCTATATCGTTCCGACCAAAGCCTGTGGATTCACATTTCCGTAAGTAAGCTAGTCTGGCCTCTCCTGCCACCTTAAAGGGGCACTGCGACGAAATTGAAGTTTTCCTGTGTTGTTAGGGCGCTGCTTTCTAATCATGGAGACCACTCTCGACGAGAACGGAGCTCTATAAGCTAGGAAGCGCAAAAAAAAGTACGGGTATTGCCATCGCTGGCTATTCCGCACATAGAGTGCGTGCGTCGGCAGATCTATGGGCGCAGGTCCCAGAGGCTACGGTGCAGCGCCATTCCCTTCAAAACTTAAAAGCCGTTACTACTCTGAATCAACTGGCGGGAATATTTTTGTCCTATTTTAAGTATATAAATATTTAATTACATTTATAAACATTTATATTTCAAATATATACACATTGTTCATATAAATTTCGAACACTTTATATTACGTTTGGGTGGGGTGCTTGCCTGAAGCCTGGACTCCATGTACGCGAAAACGCGAAGGCGACGGCGGCAAGCGACGCTGTCGCGCAAAGCAAAATGCATGTGTCACTTGCCGTGTCGCTCGGATCTGCACCCACAGAAAATTTCGCTCGTCACCCGGGAGTCCCCCACGCGACTGGCCAATCAGAGCCCCCCCAAAGCCGTTTCCGGTTTGTCCACGGTTTCTCACGGGTATGTCTCACGAAACCAGCCCGTCGTCTTGGTCATCGCCACCGTCGATTAAATATTTGATATTGTAGCTGAGAGGCAGACCCGCATGATTTAAATAATTAAAACAATCTACTTGCCGGGTGCGGAGGGCTAACAGCATTTGGAGCGGGCTACGCGAGCGGGTGTACTGCAGGGAGAGATGCGTGTCGAGCCGCGGGTACCGCCGCTCGATGCACCGTGCCGCTGCGCTCCAACGTGCAGAAACACTCGCGGCGCGCATTCTCACTGGTATATTATAGTTTACTCACGAACAATCAGACTGCGGTGACAGTTTATGGGAGTGTTTTTACTAAGCCGGAGTGCACAGGCACCGAACGAAAGCACACCTCACCGTGAATCCGTGATGTGACTTCGTCTCCGCAAGCATGCCGTTGGTTATCTCCGCTGCCGTTACACCGCTGCCGCAGAGGAAATATTTCTCTTGCCCTGACCGTGAGGCACACTCGCAAAATTTTAAGAAAGGGAACAGGTTACGGGAGTGTTTACTAAACTGGAGTGCGCAAAGCACGGAGTCCGCTGTGCACGTCGCCTGCCGCCTTCGCTTGCATGGAGGTTGCCCACAAGCGACGGAGCGAGCGTCGCCGTGCCGCCTTATCGCGTCGCTCGTTTTTTCGCGCACATGGAGTCCAGGCTTCATTCGGCCAGAATTAATCGAAAATCTTTTTAGTTTGCGGTGACGGCGGACCAAAACAAGCTTTCACTCAAATTATCAAGGGGCTTTACAGCAGTGGTACCGGCAGCGCCATCTGCGCCCACCGGAGGAGCGAGCGCTCTGCCGTTAGCTACTGTTACGTCTCGCCTACGACGCGCGGTATAGCCGGCGCGGATGCAACGGACGCCGCGGCTTCGTTCATCGCGGCCGCAACGCCTCCCGCCAAGCGCGTCCAGGCAGGTTTCAGTGCCACGTGTCGTCGTGCGTGCGTGTGTGTGTGTGTGCATGTTGGTGCCCACGCTTGTCAAAGCGCGGCAGCCGGGGAGAGGAGCTCCCCAACTGGGAGGCGAGGAGGTCTGACCGGCGCCGGCCTGGCGGACGCGCCCGTCACGTCTGGACATGTTCAAGCGTCGCCGTATCGGACGCCTCTTCCCAAGCCGTTCCTTCTTGCCCTCGACTCCGTGGGTATAAAACGCCGCTGCCCCGGACGCCGAGGGAGACTTCGATTCCTTCCTTCGAGTAACGTGGTCGCCCTGACCGGCTGCTCTTTTGCGATGCCAGAATAAACAAATTGTTCTGTTGCCAGTCGACTCATCCTTTGCCGGGACCTTCGGATGTTTCCAGCTTTGCCCCAGGCCGCCAGGCCAACGCTACCCTTGGGGCTTGCAACCCTTTTGCAACAACTGGTTGCCAGCGGTGAGATCCCGACAACGGAGGCCAGCAGCGAAGATATGCGGTCAACTGTATGCTGAGCAGCACAACGACCATCCGGGAGCAGTGCAACGAGCCCTGTGTGATGACTGGTTGCCTGCAGCGGAACGACTGCGCTGAATTCTTGGCTGCAAGGTTTGGTGAGTGCGGGACTTTCTTCTTCTGAGTTTTGCCAGGCTTTTGTTAGTGTCAGAAACAGAGCTGGTAATTGTGGTTGTCGTTGCTGCCGGGTTAGTTTGCGGCAAGACAATAGTAGGCAGTAGAGAAAGCAGCATTCGGAGCAGCCATGGATTTGAAGTCGTTGCGCAAACCGAAATTGCTGGAGCTTGCAAGAGAGTTGGGTCTGGATGTCTCAGACAAACTCAGAAAACCAGAACTGCTAAGGGCTATTCTTGAGTTGGAGGCTGAGGATGACGAGCTGTCGGAATGCCTTGAGACCATTGAGGAGAGGGAACAAAAAGAAAAAGAGAAAAACGAGCGCGAACGTAAAGAGCAAAAAGAGAAAGACGAGCGCGAACGTAAAGAACAAAAAGAGAAAGAGGAGCGAGAACGTAAAGAACAAAAAGAGAAAGACGAGCGCGAACGTAAAGAACAAAAAGAGAAAGAGGAGCGCGAACGTAAAGAGCAAAAAGAGAAAGAAGAGCGCGACCGTCAACACGCTTTGGAAATGAAGCGTCTCGAGGTAGAGATGGAACGCGCTCGTAATGGAAGTCAGGCACACGGTGCAGGAGAACGGGTATCGTTCAAAATGACTGACCTGATGCGGCCGTTTAAGCTTGGCGAGGACATTGGTTTGTTCCTGGTTAACTTTGAGCGAACGTGCGAGAAGCAGGGGTTCTCTCGGGAAACGTGGCCACAGCGCTTGCTCACTTTGTTACCCGGCGAGGCGGCCGACGTAGTCGCTCGCTTGAAGAGAGAGGAGGCAGAGGATTTCGACCAAGTGAAATCGAGTCTGCTAAAAAAGTACAGGCTGTCAGCGGAGGCGTTCCGTCGGAAGTTTCGGGAAAATGAAAAAGGCAGAAATGAGTCATATACAGAGTTTGCCTACAGGCTTATGTCAAACATGCAGGAGTGGCTGAAAGAAGAGAAAGCGTTTGGTGACCACGAGAAAATTCTGCAGTGTTTCGGGCTAGAACAGTTTTATAGTCGGTTACCTGAGAACGTGCGGTACTGGGTCTTGGATAGGCCAGACGTTAGTACAGTGGCTAAAGCCGCCGAGCTAGCCGAGGAGTTTGTGACGCGTCGGGCTCGCGGAGCTAAGGACGGTCAAAAGGGTGAATTTGGCTCCAAGTCTGAGAGGCCGAAGTTCACACCCATGAGAGCAAGGGGGGACACGCGTAGTGCGGATGCGAGTGAAAGCAGTCCGACCGAACGTAAGGAGACGGCGGCAGCCGAAGCCGAACGCAGAAAGCGGTTCGAGAGGAGGCAAGCGCGCGTGTGTTATACGTGCCAGAAGCCGGGTCACTTTTCGGCGCAGTGTCCAGAAACAAAAAGAGAAGTCGTGTGTTTGTCATTATGTAGCACTGACGAGAACATGAAGCTTCTCGAGCCTTACATGCGAGACTTCCTCGTGAACGGGAAAGAGTGCCGAGTGCTTCGTGATTCCGCAGCTACAATGGATGTAGTTCACCCCTCTTACGTAGAACCCGATATGTTCACGGGCGAGTGCGCATGAATCAAGCAAGCCTTGGAAGCCCATAGCGTGTGTCTGCCCGTAGCAAAAGTGCTTATTGAAGGACCTTTCGGAGCACTTGAGACGGAGGCCGTAGTGTCATCTAGGCTGCCCCCCCAGTACCCGTACCTATTTTCGAACAGGTCCGATCACCTCCTGCGCGAGAAGGGGCTTTTGTTTGGTGAGGCTAGCGTTCAGGCCTTAACCAGATCGAGAGTTCGGGAGCTCGCTGCAAAGGCGGTAGTTGCGGGGCCGACGTTGTCGAACAATGAAAAAGTGTCGGAGGCGCAGCAAGCTGATATTCAGAGCACGTCCGAACTGAATAAAATTGAGCCTGTAGCGTTGAAAGCACCAGGTACTGAAGAGGAAATGCCCGACACGGGTAAGTTAGAAGAGCTTCCGGTCGAGCTTCCGGGACTAAGCTCAGTGACGAACAGGGAAGACACGGATCAGGTCATTAGGGACTTACTCAGTAAAGCACCGCTGTCGCCTGAGCAGAAAACCGAACTACACCAACTCTTACAAGAGTTTCAAGGTCAGTTCTCTGAGAGGCCTGGTAGGACTTCTGTCCTTACTCATGATATAGAACTTACCTCCCCAGAGCCAGTACGATCCAAGGCGTACCGGGTGTCACCCCGCCAGCGCGATATTATGGAGGCTGAGGTAAAGAAAATGCTACAGCTCGGTGTTATTGAGGCGGGTGAGAGTGATTATACCTCCCCTTTGATTTTAGTTGAGGTACCGGGCAAGGAACCTTGTCCTTGCGTCGACTACCGCAGGCTTAATTCTATTACTAAGGATCAAATTTATCCGATCCCTAACATCGAGGAGCGCCTTGAGAAAGTTAGTAGCGCTCAGTTTATTTCCACCCTAGATCTTGTCAGGGGTTATTGGCAGGTTCCACTTACAGAAGAGGCTAGTAGGTATGCGGCGTTCATTTCACCAATGGGAACATTCCGTCCTAAAGTTTTGAGTTTTGGTTTGAAGAACGCGCCATACTGCTTTTCAAGCCTCATGGACAAAGTGTTGCGGGGACAGGAAGAATTTGCTTTACCGTATTTAGACGACGTAGCGATATTCTCCGCATCCTGGTCTGAGCATATGGCACACTTGCGGGCAGTGCTAACCCGCCTGCGCGAAGCGGGCTTGACAGTCAAGGCTCCCAAGTGCCAATTAGCACAGGCCGAGGTTGTCTACCTCGGTCACGTGATTGGACAGGGTCGTCGCCGCCCCTCTGAAATAAAGGTGGCCGCTGTGCGAGACTTCCCGCAACCGCGCACGAAGACCGATATTCGGTCGTTCTTAGGTGTCGCCGGCTACTATCAGAGGTACATCCCCAGGTACTCCGATATCGCGGCTCCCCTGACGGATGCTCTAAGAAAAACAGAGCCCCAAACAGTCGTCTGGAGCGAGACAAAGGAAAGAGCTTTTAGCGCCTTAAAGAGCGCCCTAACAAGCCAGCCTGTGCTACGATCGCCAGACTACACAAAAGGGTTCGTTGTTCAGTGCGATGCTAGTGAGCGAGGCATGGGCGTTGTACTGTGCCAAAGGGACAATGGAGAAGTGGATCACCCCGTCCTGTATGCTAGTCGTAAGCTGACCTGTCGTGAGCAGGCGTACAGCGCCACTGAGAAAGAGTGTGCGTGTCTCGTGTGGGCCGTTCAGAAATTGTCATGCTACCTAGCCGGCTCGAGGTTTATCATTGAGACGGATCACTGCCCTCTCCAATGGCTGCAGACCATATCTCCCAAAAATGGCCGCCTCCTGCGCTGGAGCCTCGCTTTGCAACAATATTCCTTTGAGGTGCGTTACAAAAAGGGGAGTCTCAACGGTAACGCCGATGGCTTAAGTCGAAGCCCCTAACGTAGGAATCCGCCTCAAAGTTGTTGGTTACTGATGTTTTCTTCCTGAGGCAGGATTTTTAACATATTGCTTTTGTTTAGTGTTTCAAAGTGATTATGTGCTTTCTAGTGCAATTTTCCAATTTGTGGACGCGTTCTGAGTGCTGCTTGACTACTGTAAGGAACTAGGCAGTAGTATAAAAGGGGAAAGAGCCTGGCAGAGCTTAGTGAGGGTTGTCTCGTGCTTGCTGACTGAGCGGTTGCGTTTCGGCGTAGTTCTAACGCTTGCTGGGAACGAGCACAAAAATGGCAACTCTCCCGAAGTGACTTTGCAGTGTCCTATGTGATCCTGAACCCGAGAACGAGGCCTTCTCTGTGCGCTGCGCTCAAGCAACGTCGAGGGACGATCGGTTTCGATTACGAGCATCATCGAGCGACATCCCTCTGGACAGCGGATGCAGTCCCCTGACCATCGGGATCTCCTTCTCCCGGCGGGGCGGTCTGTTACGTCTCGCCTACGACGCGCGGTATAGCCGGCGCGGATGCAACGGACGCCGCGGCTTCGTTCATCGCGGCCGCAACGCCTCCCGCCAAGCGCGTCCAGGCAGGTTTCAGTGCCACGTGTCGTCGTGCGTGCGTGTGTGTGTGTGCATGTTGGTGCCCACGCTTGTCAAAGCGCGGCAGCCGGGGAGAGGAGCTCCCCAACTGGGAGGCGAGGAGGTCTGACCGGCGCCGGCCTGGCGGACGCGCCCGTCACGTCTGGACATGTTCAAGCGTCGCCGTATCGGACGCCTCTCCCAAGCCGTTCCTTCTTGCCCTCGACTCCGTGGGTATAAAACGCCGCTGCCCCGGACGCCGAGGGAGACTTCGATTCCTTCCTTCGAGTAACGTGGTCGCCCTGACCGGCTGCTCTTTTGCGATGCCAGAATAAACAAATTGTTCTGTTGCCAGTCGACTCATCCTTTGCCGGGACCTTCGGATGTTTCCAGCTTTGCCCCAGGCCGCCAGGCCAACGCTACCCTTGGGGCTTGCAACCCTTTTGCAACACTACCGTTGAGGCTGTGGTGAAACGCAAGGTGGAGAAAGTGGTTGCGCGGTTGGCTTGAAAGTGCTTTCTCGACTACTGTATCAGAACTTGACGCAGAAAATGTTTGCACGTGACTGCCCCCTCCCCGCACCTTGCGCTTCTCCCATTCGTTTATCCGCAGCCTCACTGCACGGTAGAGTGCTCATTCGTCCGGAGGGTGCGTCAGGTGCGTGATGGCGCTACCGGCATCATTGATGCGAAAGCTTACTGTTTTAGTTTGCCGCCGCTGCAGACGATGGATATTTCCGATCGGTTTTGACCGAATCAGTCAAGTACTGTACCAAACGTGATATTATACAAAACTGACCTCCAAATGCCGCTTCTGTGCAAAATTTAGCCCGAGATAATTGTTTTCCGATTTCCTCGCGATCTGATCGACGCAACAGTCGGTAGTTTCGGTTTGACGTGCCTGCCCGGCGAGTCAGAGTTCCCTGCGCCGCAGTGCTCAATATAACATCGCATTTTTAAAAATCTAATACCTGATTCAGCTGTAAACTTAATACACTGAGACGTTTGTATTGCAGCTCCTTCACTCCTGCGCCAAATGAGGTTTCCTGCGCCGTCCTGATGAAAATGATCAAAATTGCGCCCACGCGCGCCAAAATAAATGCCTGGGGTAATGATGATAATGCCGGGCTTTCTAGGCAGGCCTAAACAAGGGATGCGCCTGGCGCGACCTGTCGAACTACAGCCGTTGCCCCAGAAACGTCCCCAGGGAAAGAAATTGAAGTCTAGCGGAGCGTTAGGAATATCCGCATTTAGCGGCCCATTTATTTGTAGGAAAATGTGAAACGCGAAAATCAGACCGGCAATTTTGCCACCGCCGGTGGCCAAATTCAGGTTGGTGAACGTCTGCGTGAAACGTTCGTGCACATCCTAGCTTTGATATAGGTAGTATGAACTAACGTCACAGGGTCCCGCTATGGCAAGTGTAGACGTGCCGCGTGCCCATGCCAACAGTGCCTTGAGGCGCCTGTAGCCTCTGTAAACGTTGGCCTCTGTAGTGCCCGCCGTGGATGACACTTATTTAGCCAAGCCAGGCTAAGTCGTGTCAGGATTTAAAATGGCTTGTTCTGGCTTCGTTGCAGGGGCAGGCGCATGGTGGCATTCGCGATGTGTCCTGTGGGAACGCTCCCACAAGTGAGATGTAACAGCCGAGTTTGTATTGCATGGAAATTTATAGCAGCTTCATTGGGACCGGCTCGCAAGAACGTAGTAGCTAGGAACACACAGAACTTGGGAGCAGGGCAACTGGGTTCTACTGCACGGCGCTTCTATCCTAACGCATAACATGTTGGTATACGTGCTCTGCTGTGTCTGACGCATGATTCCATTCTTTCAGCGATGCAGTTTCACAGCTTCCGGCTAAGCACCGCTACCTAGAGGCAAATAGCAGAAATTTGATAAGAACGGATGAGAGCGCAATTAAAAGCTCTCGTTTCCATCCATTTTAGCGCTGCATTTTTGAACGCGAAAGGCAGCCATTTCGCATCCCCTATTACAATAATTTTTTCGTTTTTTTTTTAATTCGGAGCACGCAAACGATTTACCATCTGCCGTGGCTGTGTGTTGCCTTTTAGGCTGCATTCCTTGATGGTTTGTTATGGAATTCGACGTTTACAATGTGAGACGAGCCTTAGGGTACTTAAACATTGAGACATGAATTACACAAAATGAAAAGCTCGCAAATGATTAACTTTCAGGTTGCATTTGGAGGCCCTTTTGAGACGAAATCGCAGTTTGAAATGTTGCCCCACGTACTGAGAGGCTAAACCGGAAGTTTGAGTTCTGTAGCATTGAGAGATCAGAATTACGCGTCTTTGACACGCGGGAAGACCGGCTGAAGACATTGTTTTAGTGAGAAATTTCCTCCTAATCACGGTTTGGCGGTAGCACCGCAATGCTTGCAATAATTGTAAAGTTGACTATAACTCACCAATTGTTGTCATGTCCTCCACCGGTGACTCTTAGAGAAACAACATCTTTTATGCAAAATGCATTTAAGGGCTGCTCCCCGAGGTTTCTTGTCCACAGGTTTCAAACAGAAAATGTTCAAAGTGTCGGCATTTTGAACTGTTCTAAGGAATGAAAAGAATCTACCTTGTAACGCATAATTGGCATTTCCTTAAGCAACAGTGTTATCACTGCATAATTATACAATTTGTAAGACGCTAATTACATGCGGGTTTCGCATAATTGCACTTAATTACAATTGCTGGTGGTAGAAGAAAGGAGTCAGTAAAGCACGAGCATGCGGCGCACTTTGTGGAGGGTTCCTTTTTTTGTGATTTCACGCGCCAATAGTGGCGACACCTTCAGAGGCTGCGGTAGAGGCAAAGAGGCGGTAGCTGGCGCTAGGAAACGGAATGGCAAAGGTGGCAACCTTTGTAGAGGTCGCTGTTGTAGATTTTTTTTTCGAGGGGGTTGGGTGATGGAGGGAGGGTTTCAGCACTATGCATTGTCTGCAAGTTTGTGATTTCGCCTTAATGGTGGGTTGGGTAATTAAAAAAAACGATTGGTAATTCAAATATTGAGGAAAGTCCCCCGAAGTGGAGTAGTCTGGAAATAAGGAAGAAGGACTCGTTAGTATAGCCACAGGTCTACGAAGGAAGGGTATAAGTCGTGCCCTGTTAATACGTCCCCTTTTACTATGGACGGCGCGTATTATGGATAGTTTTTCTGGAGACCAAACTTCTTTCATATATTTTCGCTTCGTTATAATGGAAACTCGCTGTCTGGACAATGGACAAGGCGAAAATGCGCAGAGCCTACTGGGGTCCATGTAATCTTGTTGCGATAATATGGACAGGGATGAGAAAAAAAAAAACCACGACCTCCCCAACCAGATGTTTCCTTTCTTGTATTTTTAGAGCGCTGGACTGCTGCGGAAGGCCGGGTTAACGTGCACATTGTGAAAATAGTGGCGTTTTTGGGGTTTCATGCTTTCCAGCGTATTGAACCGAGACCACCGCCTGTGCACGCTTTCGGGCCTTACGTATACAGCGCTGAGGTACTGGTGCTGTTTAGTACCGAGGACTTCTCGCATGGCTTGCCCTTTTACTGTTTTCTTTTTGGGAACTCTCTCCCTCTTTTTGTGTGTCTCTTTTTCAAATGCCGCAGCGTGAAGAAGGCGGCGACCGGCAATGCCGTCAATGCAAGCGACACCGCCGACGCTTGCTTTGACGTCGTATACTGATGTATCTGTCGCCTCGGTACGTAACGTGGCCTTCTTTATCGCTCGGGGTCTCCCGTATTTGGTGTCGTTATTCTGAGCTCAGGGGATGTCGTCCCGCCTGCGCACGCGGGTCGGCGCATTTCATTTTCTTTTGACCTTTACGGCAGCTGCGCTCGTTTGTCTGCTGTGCGTCAGAAGTAAGCGTACCACGTCACAATACTTACAGAGCGGCTGAATTACTTGAAATTATGTGCCTCAGAATTCCATTCCTGCGAGTGTAGCCGTGAAATGCAATAGTAAATGGTGTGTGTCTCGCAAACGCAGGTCCGGCCGCCACCGAGTTAAATGGCGCTCCTTCCGTGGCGTTGGAGTTGTTGACATCGTGCGCGAAAATTCTGGCTACAAGTGCGTTGGTATTGTAGGATGGCGAGTTTGACTCGAGGCGGCGTTTTGCGCAACGCATTAATTAAAAGCCTGAGCTTTATAATAAAGCACTGAGTCGGAGCCCGGTAAAATTGCCATTATTATTTTATGATACTAACGGTATTTTAATGTTGCTGCCGCAACAACTGAGTCTCGTTGAGAGTGTGTCTTAATCCGTAAAATTTTCAACATGCCAGTAGACTGCACTACTGCATTAAGCTGCTGCGATATTTTCAAGGTTTATTGAAAGCAACCTTGCGGCAAGGGCACTCGCTATAATTGGGCGAATGGAGGTCTATGGATTTTGAGCATCTTGTGCATAGAAGTCACACCAAGGATAAAGTGTGCGCAGTGGGCGGCAAGCCTTTTGAGGGACCCCTGGTTATGCTTCGGACATTTTTTAATAAAGCGCAAAACGTAGGTAGGGTGGTTACAATAGTCTTCGAAAAATATTAAAGCCGTATCCCAGGTAGCACCGAACCGTTATAACATTGTTACAGTTTTGCTTTGTTCAAACATTATTACAATGTTCATAACGTTCGTTTTTTTTCAACGTTTATTTAACATCATGCATAAACTTTGGAATGACATTTTTCTAACCTAAAATGAACATTTAACAACCTATATGCAACATTCCCTACAGTGGTAAAGTTACCTTGCAGCTTCAATCAACAATCTTCAAGAAGCAACGAGGGTGACACTTTAGCACTGCAATAGAACATATAATACATATGCAACTCATATGTTCGCCTTCTAGCGAATACCATCGCTTCAAATTTATACAGGGGCGCTATGGTGGCTCGGTGATTATGGTGCTCGGCTGCTGCGGGTTCGATCCCGGCTGCGGCGGTCGAATTTCGATGGAGGCGAAATGATGGAGGCCCGTGTACTGTGCGATGTCAGTGCACGTTAAAGAATCCCACGTGGTCGAAATCATGCAGAACCCTCTACTATACGGCGTCCCACGAAGCCCGAGTCGTTTTGGGACGTTAAACTCAATGTGCAGGGTCCCGAGGAGGGTTTACCGTGTCCCATGTGTGGTTGTGGTGAATGGGTACTATTCAAAGTTTTATGATTAAATTTTAGGGCTGTGCATGCACTCTATGGCAGGATCCATCTCAGACATGTAACTGGAATTTTTGCTTTAGACTGAACGTTAAACTAATATACGATGCAACGTAACGTTATTTGTTAATGTATAACATTTTTTGTAACGTTCTAATGCAGCATGCAACTATACTGAAACTTACGCAACAATTTTATAACATTATTCTGATGTTAGGTGCTACATGGGATGACTTGAAGGACAGTAAAAACTGGGACCAAAGTCTACACCCCCTCGCTCCCTCTTTATTCCTGTATTTCTCTGGTGGGGGTGGTAAAAACTGTTATTTAAAGTAGAGGAATTTACGACGTCCGGGTGACGAAACGGGTGCATCCGTGCGACGTAAATAGACGCAAAGAATTTCACTGCTCGATAATCATCGTCGATGCATGGCCAAGCGACGTGCTTCTCTGGCATCTCGTCGCCCGCGCCCGCCGACCCCATTCGTTTGGAGCCCCTTGGAGTTTCTTAGTCCCTTGGCGTTTCTTTAGCTGCGCGTGGTTTTTTGCTCGTCTGGTCGTTTATTTTTGCGTCGCAGCTTTACCGGGCTTCGCCGCGCGCGGCCCCTGCAGTGCTTGCGTT
The DNA here is from genome assembly GCF_052857255.1 of Amblyomma americanum. Taxonomy (NCBI): domain Eukaryota; kingdom Metazoa; phylum Arthropoda; class Arachnida; order Ixodida; family Ixodidae; genus Amblyomma; species Amblyomma americanum. Next base: position 186,491,181 of record NC_135497.1, read on the forward strand.
CACAACCTGCGATTCTCGAAGGCCCCGTGGCACATCCTCAGCCAGCGATACGGGAAAACAGGCATTCCTCGACGTGAAAGCAAAAGTGGCAAATACCACTCAGCGAGGATGTCTGAGAGCAGCGACGCTGACCCTTCTGTTAAAATCACGAAAGTGTTCATTTCGACACTACCGTAGTAATTTTAGCACGCGTGCGTATAATGACGGAAGCCAACAGTAAACGAAACAAAGGAGCATATGGGGATGTTTTTTTTTTAACTTGTGGTGTTTATAAATGGGAGATTAAGAGGGCAATGCCATATTGCTTTGTTTATTATGTATCCCCCCACCCCACTGCAATAATGCCTACAGGCGCTGCAGGTATTTTGAAATAAACAAATAAAAATTATTTACAGATAATTGATAAGAATGCGGAATAAAAACAACCACATTCCGCCGGTGGGATCCGAACCCACGACCTCCGAATTTCGCGTCCGGTGCTCTGCCAACTGAGCTACGGCGACGGCTGTCCAATCTTCTGCTTTCGGAAGTGTTTCTGTGTAGCATAACCAAACCTTGAGAGTAGGGTGCCTGGTTGCCTGCTCACCTCTGCGCTAGGGTGTCCTACCTCCGCTTTCAGGGTGACGACACCCTTAGTACCACCCCGCGCCGCCGTTTCCCCCTCGCAGCGGCATGTTGGGTCCCACGCGCCTGTCTTGCACTGCGCGCTATGTGTGTGGCTTGGTTTCTGTGCGGTCGCATGGCGACTGCAATAATGCGACTGAACTGGAAGTCGACAGTACATGCTAGTTTCACTCGTGGCAGTAGTGTTTTGGCAGTTTTGAGTGTATTTTATGCATGATGCACTCGCTCTGACTACACGATAATCGAAAATTTATGATGAACTGCTGTGTTCCCCACTCAACGGCTGTCACGGATCCCCGGAGAACACTCGGGCCGAAAGAATGGACTAGACGACAGATGCACCCACACAGACGCACATTTAATACACCCTACGTGATACAAACACTAGCACTCAAAACTAACAAAACTAACACGAAACACAAAGACTACCAATACACACGACCCGGGAACACTACTACCAGCGTCTACTACTAGCGTTCGGCGTTTGTGCGCACGGTTCGGTGCTGATGCAGCGTTGCATGGGTCCAGCAGCCGGCGTAGAGGTGGCGTTCGAAGTGCTCAGGCTGGCGTCGTTGGCGGCGTCGTACGAGCTCCCGGTCCAAGTGCCCGTGGAGGTGATGCCGGTGGTGTTGGCGTTGGGGGCACCACTCGGATGGGTGCAACAGCGCTGGAGGCACCCCTGGCCGTAGCAGGTGGTTGCTTCAGCCGTTGACACCCCGGAACGGGCTCAGGAACGGCAGGAAATCCACGGTGCGACGCCGTTTGAACTCGAGATCACCAGAGCAGTAGCCGGCGTTGCTCTCTTCCACCCGAGGTGTTCCTGAGCCGCCAGAACCCCCCCGTGCCACGCTATCTTTCGCGCTTTTATAACCTTGGCGTTGGTACACGTCATCCTTGTCACCGTCCGTCTTCTCTTCTCCACCAATCAACTCCTCCCACCTCACCGAATACTTCTTTATCTTCTCTATTCTTCGGTTAATACACGTCATTCTTATGACCATCCTCGTCGTCTTCTTCAAACCTCTTTCGTCATACTTCTATTCCAGACTTCCTATTATATGTGACAACGGCTGCACTGAAAAAGGACAGCGGTTACTTGGTATTCTTTGACAGTGATAATATGGACTATATTAGGCTCACTGAATTCCATACAATTATGCGGCTTTTGTTGTTTTGAACGTAAAAACTGTTCACAGGGTCCCAAGTTTGTCTTGTATACAAGCAGCGCGGAGCATGCACCACCTGCCAAATAAAATATTTTTGCGTAGTTAACATCCACTTTTCCAACATTCTTTGAAGTGCCTTTGTCTTGCTGCTGCACCGTATGGAAAAATTCTACGTAGTAATGTCAAATTTCTCTTGCATGTAGTCACTCGTCTCACTGCTCTTGAGTGCAAACTGACGACACGTCTGAAACCAAATGGTAATATTTTCTCAACTGCTTCCCTTCTTGGCTTGTGCCGCAACAAAATAATTCAGATGGTTGCGTTTCTCTTTGGATGGTGCTGACTACAAGAAGACTTATGATGTGAGGCGACGACGTCTAATTCGTAGTGACTGAGTCGCTTTATTCCAGAAAAATTCAACTAAGCTATTTTTCCTTTCAAAACATAAAGAAAAATCATCAAAAGCGACTGATTCCCAAAGAGGCCTCACAAAATCAGCCCCTGATAGCTGCTTATTCTGAATCCCATTGTCCTTGCTAGGCTATATTAACAAAGAGGAGTCGGAGCAACACATGCCGTCATACTCGCTTCCGTGGAACCATCTGCTCCAGTTGCTAAGAGACGCATGCTTGCTGTCTTACTCGATAGTCGTCGGGCAAGGCAATAGATCTCTCATTAAGGAATAAGTCTGGGTTAGTTGGAAAACCACGTTTGAAGCAAAGCGCGAAGGAAGACGTGGGAAATTGAACACGACTGACAAGCTTTCATCGCGTCTGCTGCTGTCATCGAAAGAGGAAAAAAAAAAGTCATTTGTAGGATATGGTTGCCTAGAAACACGCCTGGCGAATTTTACTGATGTGGCTGCGTGACGGCAATGAAAATAGCCTTTTTTTCCCCCAGTTGTGGTTTCTTTAAAGCGGTACAAAAAGGAAGAAAAATAAACCATTACTGGGGAAAAAAGCCACCCTTCATTCGCGTCACGCAGCCACGGCTTCTTTGCTTACTGACGCTGAGAATATCGGTTTGGCGCCAGGATATTCGTAGTGAGCTGGCGCAAAGAAGTAGAGATAGGGGAGGGGTTACGATGCCTCCGTGGCATTAAGATAAAACGAATAATAAACTGAACAAAACGCTGCGACGAGAGCTTCACATACTCGCTTACCCGCAAGAGCGCGTAAATGATACGGCTGCCTTATTGGGAAACATGCTTGTGATCAGGTTGTGAAGAAGTCGCTCGGCGAATTTTGATTTGGCCTGGCAGGTTTTAACACTCGACTTTCAGCTTTCTTGGCCTATACGTAATCTGTGCAAGTGCTTCTGGTCTGGTGGACAAAACATGCGACTTCTGGCAGTGTGATGCAGAACGTGCAATATATGTGCCGAGGCGGCTGTAATCGGGAGAAGAAAGGCCGCGACGCGTAACGAAAACGAGGTGCCTCTAATTGGAAGAAGAAATGTGGCGGAGAACGCACGAAACTTGCAAAACCAAGGTGAAAACAGGCCACGCGCCCCTTTGCTTGAAGTGGGCTCGTGTTGTGTGTGTGTGATGCAGCAGTCAGAGATCAAGCTATGAGGGACTGTTGTGTTCGTCTCGATCCAGGATTCTCGAGGGAGCGGGCGCACACCTTTGCGGAGCTCACGCAAATACCCCGTTTGGACAGTCGGACTTACCCTCCTCCCCACCCCTCTCTTCCGCACTCCCAACAGATCCTCTTCAGACGCCTCCAGACCCGCTCTCTGTCATCCCCTCAGCTTTTATCCCACTATTGCGGCACATCCCCTGCATGCTCCCTATGCGGTGACCCCCACGCCACACACTCCCATATCCTTTTCGGCTGCACTGCTGACCCTCCCCCGCGGGGACAGCACGCCATCTCGAGCTGGGAGGACTGGGTGGTCCTGCTTATGTCTGCAGACCCGACATCGCAGCTTGCTGCGGTGACTCGGGCTGCCGACGTCATGTCCCGGCATGACCTACTTGATGCAGTGCGGGACCGCGCAGTGGCCCAGGCACCCAGCTGGGTCTAAAACTCACTTGCTGAATAGTTTTTCTGTCTGTCTGTCTGTCTGTCCGTCCGTCCGTCCGTCCGTCCGTCCGTCCGTCCGTCCGTCCGTCCGTCCGTCTGTCTGTCTGTCTGTCTGTCTGTCTGTCTGTCTGTCTGTCTGTCTGTCGTCTGTCGTCTGTCTGTCTGTCTGTCTGTCTGTCTGTCTGTCTGTCTGTCTGTCTGTCTGTCTGTCTGTCTGTCTGTCTGTCTGTCTGTCTGTCTGTCTGTCTGTCTGTCTGTCTGTCTGTCTGTCTGTCTGTCTGTCTGTCTGTCTGTTGTGTTCGCGGGTGTTCTGCCCACAATATTAAAGTGCACCGGCTGTTTAGCTTTGCTCGTGACAGCGCGCGCCGAAAAAAATTGCCAATCGCAGGTCAAACCAGACGGCCTGACCAATAGTTAACTCTACGAGGTAAGGCATGCGAAACGCCTGCTTTCCATAACAGTTTCTGCTGGAGACAGATAAAAAATGCACAACTTATCTTTGCATCCTCATAATTATTAAAATTAGCAGCCATAAGACGCACCTTCTCGCATTAATTTCATGGCAAACGAGAAGCTGTCTGAATGGCAGTCTTTGGCGAATATGCAACTGCAGCTCGAAATAAGTAATCCTGATTGATGGAAAAGTAATCGAAATGCAGAGTATTTGGGTCAACAGATTGCCCTGGAGTATACTACGCAAGTTGTAAGAATGCTGTTATGAAGGAACACAGCACAAAATGAACACTAAAGAAGAGCGCACCGACTGTTCATAAGGGGCGGACTTTCTCGCAGATTAGCGGCTGAAAGATAATATATTTAAAGTAAACACCCCTGATTCACTGTTTAAACAATCCCTGGTACCACTCTGTCTCTGTAGAATACCAAATTTCCTGAATTCCACGCGGCAGCTACAGTTTTCTCTTCGAAACGGCTCGCCGCCGCATTGCGCTCAATGCAGCCGAACGGCATAGAGTGGGGCCCAATTATGCCCCCGCTGAGAGCGGTGTCTTCACCCTAAAAGCGGCGCTGGCCCATCGAGGCACCCTACTTCAGAGTATTCACCAGCGCCACCCTCGTCCATATACAGCGGCGGACGTAGTACGTCCTGTATTACCGCGAGTGCCGCGTGAAACATGATCGAAAGGTGAGGGCTGAAGCTGTGCGAGCACCCTCTTATATATGCTGCCCATAGCATCAAGACTGGCCGAACCGAGGCCCGTTAAGCTATTCAGCAGACAAGGGAAGGGAAAAGAGGGGCTCGTATGATAGACATGGCGGAAGCCAACAGTCAACGAAACCAAGGGGCATATGGGGATGTCTTTTTTAGTGCCATTACTCGCATTCAGCTGCTTGTCTGAAGCCAGCTAGCTTTGTGGCAGGCTGCTCATCTGTCCACAGTGTGGTTGACAATCCGCCAGGGATATATATATATATATATATATATATATATATATATATATATATATATATATATATATATATATATATATATATATATATATATACACCTTCCCATCCCGTCAGGCGGCAGCTCAATTAATCGCTAGAGGCTTCTCAGGAAGAGCAAGCAGGGTCGCAACCCCACCCAAGCGGCCCACCGACGGCAGCACCTGCCATAGAAGATTAGTGGCCCATCGCTTGACCGGTGCACCTGTGCGCCAGGAGTGGTATGAGGACTCTCGGGTATCTGTGAAGGTAAATGAGGGAATGACCAATCCCGCATGTATGGAGATTAACCCATCATCGCTATCCGAACCCTAGCTAGTGCAAATCGACCGTCAGTTTTTAAATTTATGGTGTTGATAAATGTAAGATTAAGAGGGTAATTTTTAATGATAATTGATAAGGAAGCTGAATAAAAAAATGGCTGGGGTTCAACGTGGCTTGAATTTAGTTGTACGAGCGAAAGCTCTGTTAAGCGTGGTCTCCGCTGTCTCAAATCAAATGTCAAGGTCAAGGTCAAAGGTCAGGTACCCAATGGTCATAGTCATATAATCAGGTGGGCATACTATCATAACTTGGGCCATACCATGCACCACGCAGTTAAATTCGGTTTGACCTTGTGAGGAACTGAAGGTCATTGTGGCATCCACATCGAAATTGGAAGTTGTACCCCGAGAAGTAGAGCTCTCGCTCTAAAACAACCACATGTCGCCGGTGGGATCCGAACCCATGGCCTCTGAATTTAGTGTCCGGTGCTCTACCAACTAAGCTACGGTTGAAGGCCGGCTGCCCAGTATTCTGCTTTCGGGGGTATTTATGTGCAGTGCACCAACGCCAACCTCCTAGCATAGATAGGAGTATATCTATAAGGATTCGTGTTCTCTTATGCATGAAGTTGCGTACAGCATTGGGATGCTTGGGACGCCCGCTCAGCCGCGGATAACAGCGGGGTGGTTTTTTTCGACAGCTTTCGCTTCAGCGAGGAAACACAGGCACTTCGATCGAAGAATAGGTCGTGTTTTGTCAAAAAAAATATATATAGACATTTCCTGCTTGATTGGTTGGTTGATTGGTTTTTAGGGAAAGGAATCACGCAGTATCTGTCTCGCATATAGGCGGACACCTGAACCGCACCGTAAGGGAAGGGATAAAGGAGGAAGTGAAAGAAGAAAGGAACAAAGAGGTGCCGTAGTGGAGGGCTCCGGAATAATTTCGACCACATGGAGATCTTTAACGTGCACTGACATCGCACAGCACACGGGCGCCTCAGCGTTTCGCCTCCATCGAAACACAGCCGCCGGGGTCGAGCTTGAACCCGGGATCTCCGGATCAGCAGTCGAGTGCCCCAACCACTGAGCCACCGCGGCCGGTATACTTTCTTCGGCACTGACCCGCTCAGGACTGACGCTCGAACGCGGGTGTGCACTACGGGACGAGCACGTTCTACACAGCGAGAGCAACACGATCACCAGAAACAGTTTGGCGAACGCACACGGAATAATAGGCCATGCCAATCTTGATTGTCTGCGACCAGGAATCTGAGCGCGAGGCTACGGCTCCCTCTTGGATGCTGCGGGCACTCCCTGAAAACGCCAAAATTGTGGGAAGCTCCTGTCCGAGCGCGTAGCTTTTATATCGCCGTCCTGACAGCCGCCCCTAAGAACAAACTGAAGTGGATTTCACTTACCGGCTCGGTCTGTGAGGAGTGGATGGCGTCTTAAGGTTCCCAGTAGGTTAAAAGCTGGGGACATGCCTAGTCCCCGGGCACCAGACCGAAGTTCCGTAATATTGCTTCCGCGACTGCTCCTCTTTGGCCGGACGAGCCCAACCTGGGTGGCCGGATAGCTCGAGATATTTGCCTTGTCCTGCCGGATCAGCGGCGTCTGGCGTCCGCTGTCGACGGCGACTTTCTTCCCTCTGCATTGTTACCCAACATGTTATCCAATCGTTTTGTGGCTAGAGCGTCGTGTGGGCTCCTCTCCAGCCTACTGCCCGCTCCACTGCTGCTACCTCTTTCTTCTCCTGCTTGATGAAGCGTTTATTTTTGGGATAATAACATTTTTGTGCCAAAGTCACTGCGTAGCTCGTCTGGCGGCGGCAATCAAAGCGGAAAAGCGGGCTATCTGCGTTGATACTGGTCGTGCTAGCAGCCGCTTCCGGTCTCACCGGGCTGGCCAGAACGATGGTGGCGGACGTTTTTCTCAACGCCGGGGGTCGAGTGCGCGCTGTTGGGCAAAATCGCCGAACTGCCACCGTAGAAACGCTCCACGTATCCTGCGATACATAGACCGTAAAAACGCTCCACCGTAAAAGCGCTCCATGTGTCCCGGCCGGCGGCAGGTCGGCGATTTTTCGTTTTCCTCCTCTTCGTATTCCTCGAGCTGCGTTGCTGACAAGCTATTACAAACGCACTAACGAGGGAAATGTGCAATTATAGCGATTTGTGGACTTTCAATCAAGGGTGGCAAAGTAGCTGGTAATGTTACCGTTTAATGTCCGCAAATGGGCTAACGCCCGCGCTCTTCTCTGCTTCTAGTCGCGAGGGGCCGATGGTCTTGCACTGTCGAGCCTTTTGCTATGCCAGGATATGCGTAGCGAGAGGTACCTTTCCCTGGCTGAGCTTCTTGTGGTCACTGTATGTTTAGCAATGAGAGACATCGGGCTCCATCTCGGCGGCTACGCGCCGTCTATTACGCTCGGCAGCCTGGCATCTTCGTTTGGCAAGCCGTTCCTCTGTTCGGACATCTCCGCTGCTCTCTTCGCCTTCTGACGCTCATTCTCTCTCCGTTGAGTAAATGTGGCAGGCGACAACCTCAAGATCGGAAGAGTTAATCTTCTCTTGTCTATAGCGCCGTTTAGCAGCGGCTGGACTCTCCTTCTCTGCATCCATGTCAAACGCTGTGATACCGCCGCCCATTGCATGTCCGCCTTTTATACTCAAAGCTCCGCATGTTGTGCGCGGTTCGGGTGATATAGCGGCGTGCGGCGAGGCGGCGACGAAGCGCGCGGCGCACCTGCTGCTCCTCTCCGGTTGCCATATTAACGGCGCATGCGCACAACTGGCCTCTCCCAGCCACCGCGTAATGCTCGACTGGTAGCCCAGTGTAGCTCTCGCTACAAAAGCGCGAAGGAGCCGGTCGCAGCACAAAACTCCCCTGCTTATCTGCGTCTCAAGCGCGCAAAGCAGCTAAGCAGTTCGTGAACAGGGCCGTTGTAGCAGAGATCTCGCGGATGTGACGTAATGTGTAAACTATGAATATGCTTTTGGGTGAATATTGTTGAGGATGTGTAAATTACGGTACACGTATTTGTCTGTACCCGCCTCCCAAAACTCATTCCACTCGGGTACCACGAGTTCGCGACATTGTGATAACGATTATTCGTGGACAGCTTCCTGGAGTGAGGACCTTGGTAGCTAAGCCAGTAAAGGCTCCATAGACAACAGAGCTTTCACTTTCGGGTGATTGTCTGCCTGCAGAAGAGCCCGAAGAATCGCTCGTATACTGCTGAAAATAGCATGGGCAGGACCAGCTGTGCCATAGAGAAGGAAGAGTTGTCTCCAGATTCTGGGACAGCTTCATAAACCGCTGGCGGATGTCGCTAAGAAGGACGCCCGATTGGCACAACTAAGAGATCCAAAACAAGATCATTCACTTGGTTGCCAGATAGTTGCCTAGCAGGCGTCTTCAACGCTGACACGTGTAACTTTTCTGAAGCAGGAACATGCACTTGACTGCTAGAATTTTTGCCAGAAGGCTTCTTTAGCACTAAATGCTCTTCGTTAGTGTGCGGGCAGTAGCGGCTAAGAGGCGCACTCCCTAGTACAACGACTGTACGCTGTATCTACTAAGGTTGTGCCTTCACAACCTGTTTTAGCCCAGTGATGTGCCGTCTGTGAAGAAGATTACGGGATACGAGGTAAATTGGCGGAAGTAATAGCAGATCCCCTTAATTGCAGAGGCGGACTGTTCGCACGGCATGGCAATCAAGTTTAAGTAAACTCCATAAAACACTCAACCAGCAGGTAATAACGACAAGACAATGATAACTGGACTGTACGAAGACACTTCCCTGGAGTGCAAGCCGTGTGCCGCTGAGCCTCGCGATGCGCGTATACGACGGAGGGGCACCTGAAGCTGTTCAAGACAAGTGCAGGCTTTCAGACAAAAATCCCATTAGAAGCTCTTGCGAGTATGACAGTTAACCAGGCCCTGACCATATAACCTCAAGATTAAAATATAATTTTAGTCTGCAGTGCACAATTACAAAAAAAAAATATGAAAAACAGCTGCGAATGTTATTACATGAACATTCCTTGAGTTAGCTTCAGGGTCTTTTGAATGAGCATCTTGCGTAGAAACACTTAATAGCAACTAAACGTTTTATACACTAATTCTAACAACAGCTGAAAAAGTCAATACGTCCTTCTAGCGTGTGCGTAACGCTCCATTCGCACCGTATGCTTTTAAAAGGTCAACAGGAGCGACATTTATCGGCCTCTAAAAACTGTTTTCTAGTAGTAGGTCAAAGACAGTACAAAAAACAAGATATGACAGTGGTAATAAAAGTGAACGCGCTGTAAATCGCTCTTGAAAGTCGTTTATCAAACCGAAAGTAATAAAGAAAAAGACATGGACATCGGCAATTGCCGGATTTGTACAGGGCGTCCGTGTGCTGTGCGATGTCAGTGGACGTTAAAGATCCCCAGGTGGTCGAAATTATTCCGGAGCCCTCCACTACGGCACCTCTCTCTTCCTTTCTTTTTTCACTCCCTCCTTTATCCCTTCCCTTACGGCGCGGTCCAGGTGTCCAACGATATATGAGACAGATACTGCGCCATTTCCTTTCCCCAAAAAGCAATTATTATTATTATTTCTTCCTTTCTTCTTTCACTCCCTCCTTTATCCCTTCCCTTACGGCGCGGTCCAGGTGTGCAACGATATATGAGACAGACACTGCGCCATTTCCTTTCCCCAAAAAGCAATTATTATTATTATTATTATTATTATTATTATTATTATTATTATTATTATTATTATTATTATTACAAACAACACTTGGAACCACTTGGTCTGGTGGTTGCAGCAGAGCGGTGGTTCACTACTGCTCGTAGCAGCCGCAGTAAGTGGGTGCGCACTGCAAGTGTAAACAGTAAGCAACACAAATGCCTATCGCATTAACTTAGCACGCTGCCGACCAACACCCGTGATAGGGTGCGGCTCTTTTTTCGCGCCGTCTGCTTCTGTCTTGCTGTCACCGGCGAGAGATGGCGCTACTAATTCAGTTGTTGTGATAACTTGTGATTCGGACTTCCGATTCATTCTTACCGAATCAGACAAATCGCCCACCTGAACCCAACAATAAACAAAACATGCCGCCAAATGCTACACATCTTTCGCTGCTAGCCATCCTTCGGAAACGACTGGAAGCTTACGTCGGGCGAGGTGAGCGTGTTAATGCATCCGGCGGCTGCACAGGGCTTCGGTGCGTTGCTTGCGTCTAAGATTTCAAAACTGTATACCACAGTACGAAAATGAGGACTGCCATGGTGAACTTCAGCCTATAATCATTTAAACTCGCCGTTTGTAGCCCGTTCTCATTCACTAGGCTCAATATCAGACCAGCTGTCCGCTTCTTGCTACGTCATATCCACTAAGTCGCCGAACCGGACGGCACGCCTCCAGGAGCATGCACCGTTCGCTACAAGGCTTTTTTAATTATTTCAAATAAATACTAGCTTTTTCACAAACTTTGAACTTTTTCCCCTAAAAAGCAATAGGTTACAAGCTTATTGCGAGATCATGAACCAGGAATCGGGAACCATACAGAAATGATTCCGGGGCCCTCCACTGCGGCACCTCTTTCTTCACTTCTTCTTTCACTCCCTCATTTATCCCTTCCTTTACGGCGCGGTTCAGGTGTCCGCCGATATGTGAGGCAGATACTGCGCCATTGCCTTTCCCAAAAAAAAAAACAATTTTCATTTCATTTCAAACCGACCGTCCATCCCTTTGCTTTGACAGCATTGATGTCGGCTATGGAGGAATGAAAGAACTGAGGAGTGGCCGACAGGTCACGTTTTTTTGAAGCCGGTCGTGAGGCTCTCTCTCTCTCTCCCGCCCGTTTACCTGGCCTCCATCTCAGCGCGTTTGAGCATGCTCAACAGACGACGCCGCGGCACCCAACGTTGCTATTGGCTGCGCCGTCGACCAAAGACTCCCAGTAGTCCTTGCGAAAGCGCCTGACTTCCGGAACACTTTTCGGCGTGCAGCTCGGATAGCGAGGGCCTCTCCTGAGCTTTCCTTCCTCCATGATGTCGGCAGAAGAGTTGTCATTGGCTGGAGGATGTATAAACCTATTCCCTTTGAGGGGAAATTCGCTCAAAAACCATTTCAGTAAAATGATGCGGCAGATGAAGGAGAATATAGCAGGTGTTTTAGGGCAGCCCACCACTAATTTTTTGAAATAGTTTTTTTTAAAGTAAAGATAGACATTTTGTGGCATAGTAATACCTGTGTTATAGAAGAGGCGACTCATGTTAAATAGTGAAGTGATTAACAGAATTCTAATAGTCAACTTTCTGGCTGTTACAGATAAGCGCCTGGTTGCAATAAGAGATTTGTAGCTCACCATTAGTAATATCCATAGAAGTTTTTAGAATTTCAAAAACACGTTTAGCTACGGTTTTAACAAATTTTGGCCATTCCTCGCGCAATTCGAAAAACGCGCGCCCGTGATGCGCTCACAGCGACGTCCATCACGCGTCACTCTGTGGCGCGCATGCCACGTGACCTTCTCCCAGCGCTGCTTCTCCGTCGTCTGCACTGACGGCAGTCCAAAACAGCAAGCTTTCACAGCAGTCGCACCGGTAGCGCCATCTGTGTCAACCGGAGGAACGAGCGCTGTGCCGTTGAGCCTGTGGCGAAGTGGTTCCGCGCTTGGTTTGAAAGTGCTTTCTCGATAATTTAATCAAAAATGGGCGCAGGAAACGTTGTTTTCAGGCGACTGTCTCCTCCCCACACCATGCGTTTCTTCTAGAACACAGTAGTCCGCAGCCTCCCTGCAAGTGGCAGAGTGCTCGTTTGTCCGGAGAGCGCGTGATGGCGCTACCGGCATCACTGCTGCGAAACCTCGCAGTTTTGGCCCACCGTTGCCGCAGACGATATAGGCTTCCAATTAATTTTGAACGAATCAAGCAAGTACCTCATCAAGATGTAATATAAAACAAAACTTACCTCCAAATGCCATCTCGGCGCGAAATTTTGTTCGAGTTTTTCGGATTGACGCAAAAGTCGATGTGTGTGCGCTTATATACAGTATTGTGCATCTTTATCGAAAAGACTTCAAGAAGTTTTATCGCCTCAACCGCTGGCTCGTTTCCGGTAAAACTGAGCACAGAGCTTGCGTATTGTGGTAACTTTCGTCTCGTAGCAAGTTTTACATCGATACTTGATTCAGCCGCGAATGTTGCAACTCTGTAATCGTCTGCACCGAGATCGACGAACTGAAAGCCGCATGCGCCGGATTACCGCGAAGGGAGGCAGTGGCGGCATCAAAGGACCTGCGCAGCTTGTAATGCTGGCCTTGGTATCCTTCGCGTAATGGCTCTGTCCTACGCAAACAACAGATGGCGTCACAATCGCCCTTCGGCTAGAGTGCCTGGATGCGCCCCCCCCCCCCCCCCTCCGGGCGTGCGCATCGAGGCACTCTACCTTCGGCGAAAACCCAGAGTTGGCGGCTTTTGGTTCGTCGATTTCGAGGCAGATGATTATGGGTTTACATGATGCGCGGCTGAACCAGGCAAGTACTGTTGACAAACTTACTACCAGACAAAAGTTACCGCAATACCAAAGTTCTCTGAGCCCTTTCAGCGTAAACGATCCAGCCGCTGAGGCGAGAAAATTTTTAAGACTTCACGATAAAGGTGCACAACACTGTATATGTGATGAGGTACGACTCAGCACTGCCGCGCTTCGTCGTCATCGCTGGTGGCTAGAGCGCGAGCCGCAGACGGAAGCTGCTGCCTCCGGCTGGCCTACCGTGTCCTGCTGCGACTTGATACTGCTTCCGTTGGTCGCCGTGACCCATCAATAAATACACACTTCACTTGGTGGAGGTGCCACGGTCCTCACCTCCGACGTCGCCCTGGAGCTCCGCAGTCGTACGGTGTTCGTTCGGCGAGCCAGTAGACTCCAGCTCCGCTTCCGCCTGTCACCTGTTCTGGCACCGTACATCAACGAGATCCCGCTAGCTTCTGTTGCACCTGTGACCAGGATGTCCAGGACTGGTTGTCAGCCTACGAACGGGTGAGCCGGCCCAACTGGGATGATGCTGTCAAGCTTAAAAACGTCACATTATACTTAACTGACGTTGCCAGTCTGTGATATCGGAACCACGAGTCGGACATCACCACCTGGCCTGCATTCAAGACAACCTTTGGTGAAGTATTCGGCCGTCCTGCCGTTCGCAAACTTCGTGCTGAGCAGCGTCTACGCTCGCGAGCGCAGCAGGCAGGAGAAAACTTCACAAGTTTTATCGAGGATGAGCGTGGACTTATGCAAACGCATCCACCCGACTATGGCGGAGGAAGATAAGATTCGGCACGTCTTGAAGGGCATCGATGACGGCGCCTTCAACATGCTCATTGCAGTCAGACTTCCATCGCGACGGTTTGGGAACTGTGCCAGAGGTTTGACGAGCTCCGAAAGCAGCGTGTTTTGTTTCGCCACCGGCTGACGCGTCGCTCGCAGGTCTGGCCTCGGACATCGAGCCCTCTTGCCTCTCAGCCGAAATCAAGCAGCGCGAGGAGGTCGCCCGTCAGCTGTCGCTGCTGCCCTGTCTACCGGAAGCACCATCATTCCTTGCGCCGCATCTCAGGCACAAAATAGAGCGACAGGTCTCGGAAGCTCTCCCTTCCGGCCATACTCCAGCTCCTGTCGCTGCCCCGGTGCCGTTTGCTGAGGTCACCCTCAGTCCACCTGCCCCCACCGCTGCACCGCTGAGTTACCCCGATGCCTTTGAGCCCCCCCCCCCCCCCATTCTGGCGGCGCCTTGTACCTACACCGAAGCCGTGCAACGTCCAGCCCCCTTCCCGGCATATGCGTATCCTTCGCCCATAGTGCGCTCGCCTCACACTTTTGCTAGACCTGCGCCGCCGCCTGCAGCCCCATGGCGCACGTCGGACAACCGCCCCATATGCTTTGCTTGCGGCATACCCGAACACGTCGCACGCCTTTGCCGACGCCGAATGCCGCTGTCCGTCCCTGCACCACGTGCGATGTCTGTTGTGCCTTGGAAGGGGAACAACACTGTAGCCGAGGTGTATCAAGAACTCAGGTTTAATGTCAGCCGGCCGTCAGACCGCGCGTCCCGCTGGTCGACGACTGCCCGTGCAAACCAGCACGCCATGCACTTATATCGGGATACAGACAGGCGAGGGGGCGGTGTCCAAACACCGGCACGTGGCCATGAGTTCGCCGTTTGCTTATCGTGATACAAACGCTACAATGTCCTATTCAGCAGTCCAGCGTTCCGTCGGGGCCGCCGCCAGAGCCTTCTGCTCATCAGGCCTTCCTCTCCCGTCGCTCACCTTCATCTCGCCGCCGCTTCATTTCGCCCATGCGCCGCCGACTTCCCTCCCTTTGCCGAGCCGGGAAACTAACCGCTGCAGTTTCCGAGGCACGAACTGCGTATTCGTCTGAACGTGAAGCTCCCCGCGAACGTTATTGCCGTTACCGTTGAAGGTGTTTAGACGCTTGCCCTCGTAGACATTAGCGCCGCCGTATCTGTTATTAGTAAAAAAACTCTGTCGCTCTCTTCGCAAGGTGACGACTCCTCTTTCCGGCCTGTCGCTGCGTACCGTCATCGCACAGAATCTCCAGCCGACAGCTCTCTGCACTGCCCGAGTTGTAACTGCCAACGCTATGTCCTCGCCTCTATCGTCCTCACTATCGCTATCGTCCTCGCCTCTTGTTCTCATGAAGACATTCTCGGCTCGGATTTCCTGTTCCAGCACCATGGCCTGATTGACTGCGCCCGTCATCAGGTCGAACTGTCCGTGCCGTGTGTTCTGCCATCCTCTACCGTGCTTGATGAGACGAGTCCTCGTGCTGCTAAAAAGCTCCTCGTCGCTCATGACACCACTAATTCACCCGTTAGCGCTGTTCTTGTTCGCCTCTCTGCCACTTCTGCCGCTAAGGCTACAGTTTTGTTTTTGCCTTCCGACGTTGTTTCCCGCCGCCGCCACGCATCGCTGCCCTTCGTGGTGCTTGACCTGCGAAATGGTACCAGCACACTTCTGGTGATCAATACTCTCTCGTCTCCCGTCACAGTGCTTCGCGGGGAGTGCGTTGACCGTATTGAGCCCGTGGACCTACTCTTCGACATTGACGCGGTCGCACATTCGCCTGCTTGCCAAGTTGAAGTCTTGGCCCCTACTCGTGCGGCTTTCGACCCGCTTCAGCGTGATATCTTCAACCGTTCTGTTGACAGCGCCCTCGAGCCGCGCCGCCGCAAGTATCTTCTTGATCTGCTGCACCACTTCGGTTCCTCGTTCGACACGCCGTCAGCTTCCTTGGGTTGAACGACGACTGTCTCCCACCACATCGACACCGGCCCTCACCCACCTCCCCTCCAACGCCCGCACCGTGTCACCTACAGAGCGTAGTGTCATTGCCGAATAAGTCCACGACATGCTCCACCGCGGTGTTGTTCAGGAGTCCAGCAGTCCATGGTCGTCCCCTGTTGTCCTTGTGAAGAAAAATGATGGGTCTATTCACTTCTGCGTGGACTATCGCCGCTTCAACAAAATTAAATGTCGGGATGTGTACCTGCTCCCACGCATCGATGATGCGTTAGACTGTTTGCAAGGCGCAGAATTCTTTTCCTCCCACGATTTACGCACCGGGTATTGGCAGGTTCGCATGGCCGCGGCTGATCGCGCAAAGAGCGCCTTCGTCACCCAGGACGGGCTCTACGAATTCAACGTTACGCCATTCGGCTTCTGCAACGCCGCAGCGACGTTCGAAAGAATGATGGACAACGTGCTGCGTGGCCTCAAACGGAATATCTACCTTTGTTATCTGGACGACGTTGTCATCTTCCCCCCTGGTTTTCCCACCCATCTCAGTCGTCCCTGCCATGTCGTGACCTGCCTTACAGGCGCCGACTGCCAACTAAACCTGAAAAAAAAGTCACTTCGGCGGACGAAAGCCCACCATCCTAGGCCACCATGTCGTGTGCAAAGACGGAGTTCTACCGGATCCCGACAAGCTGCGAGCCGTTGCTGACTTCTTTCAAAGTAGGCAGTATTAAGTCGCAACAGGACAGGATATGCCAGCCGGAGGCAGCAGCTTCAGTCCGCGACTCGCGCTCGAGCCACCAGCGAGGACGACGAAGCGCGGCAGTGCTGAGTCGTCCTCATCCCCCCCCCCCCCTCCCCCCGCTACGCGCACACACGCACGCAAGCACCCTTTTACCTGCAGGATAACGTATTAGAAAGTAGAAGAAAGGGCAATCACTGGCACTTCGCCTGGGATCTGCTGTACTAAATTACACCAGAAACTGTTTTAATTGATAATCGTTCGGTATTATCAAAACTTCCTGAACAGTTATAGTTAACGTCATTAATGACACTATGAGTTCCTGAATTAGTTGCCGGGTGCAGAGACACGGCACAGGACATTCCACTCCGCCACCTGCAAGGTGGCAAGCGGCAGTTGGTAAGGCGGAGAGAGATAAATCCCTCTCCTTTTATAGGGGAAAGGATGTAGAGACCATCTCCCTCGGGAAGAAAGCTATCACCTGTGTAGGCTAGCATATAGAAGAGCCAGCTGCGACGTGCCACCTCCCATGGTTGGCAGGTGGTAGAGTGGAGAGGATTCCAAGAGAAACCTAGTGTAGCAGGGGGCGGCAGAAAGTTGATCGGATGAGATTAAGAAGTTTGCGGGGAAAGGGTGGGCTCTGCTGGCATAGGGCATGATCAGTTGAGATATGGGAGAAGCCTTTGCCCTGCAGTGTGAGTAGTCAGACTGGTGATGATGACGATGAAAACGGAGAGAGGGAACTCCTTTTCTCCACTGTTATGGTATGCGTGGTCGTGCATGGTTGCTTGCAACGAGGTTCTAATGCTATAGCACTGTCACAGCTATTGTTAATTAGATGGTCATGACGTCACAAGTAGGGATGAAATCTCACGAGGCATGCAAAAACTGCTGCATAATCATTGATTCCTCATTTTAATTCGCTTCAACTCTTACGCTAGCCTGGATCAGGAGCCGGAATGACAGGAAGTAAACAGACAGCTATTGCAGGATCGTTTAACCTCTTGTGGCATGAAGCTTGCTTGTGACGTTATAACCACCGTTACACTGCTAAAACGAAAATAACATTGTAAAAACAATTAAGTTATAAATCATTTGTCAGGTTCGCCTCGGAATACATTTTTACTGACGTCTTCTGCGTAATTAAAAAAAAGAACACACACGATGAATCTTCTTTTAATAACAGTTACTGGATATCGGGCATTTGTTCATGAATATTGTGCACAATAATAGCAGAAATATGATTAAATGTCCTAATTCATTTTAAAAGCTCCCAGGTTGCCCAAGGTTTTCTAAACGCCTTTCTGAACTTTTTGCTTAAGGCTAACTTCAGCACTACCAGAATGCTGGCGGCACTGCAGTTTTCGCAGGTCATCAAATTTTAGGTCGTTAGGGGGTTTTACAATGTGAGTATATACCCGCATGTTTAAATTTCTGCGCCGCTACGTTCTGGACCAGGGCTGGTGCGAAAACGTTTTTTTTTTTTTTTGAGGTCATTAGGTGGTCAAGCGAAGCACTGTGCGAAAGCCGCAAGCACCGTGAAGATAGCGTCGTTGGGGTGGCAGATGAACTCGAGAAATGAAAGCCTCCCGATATTGACCACTCTCATTTCGCACGCGCTGACAGCACCGCCAGAATCCTTAGCAGTTACGTACAAGGTATGCCGCAAGGTTATCGCAGAGTTTCCGAAAACCTTGTATATGAGGGCGGATGATTCGTACTGAAGATAAAGATGGCTACGGTCTGGCCAGGCAGTGGACCGTCTCAGGAAAGGCGGAATTCAACACTGAGGCCGATGGAAATGCGTCCGCTTTCTACGACAGTCCATCGGCATATCCACACCCACGCACGCCCGTCTGGAGGAGACAGTCGAGATCGCTTGTGTACCAGGCCAGAATCCGGGGGTGCCTAATATAGCTTCGTGCCGACGCTAAACTGGCGCGACCGTCAAGCCTGCATTAAAACGCCGCTCCTTCAAAGGCGACCGCCTGCGGAGCCGATCGGCCGGAGCTCCATACACGAGGCACCTGCAGCTGAAACCCGCAGTTTTCGGTGCCACAGGCAGGGAAAATAAAATGAAAGGAGGGAAAGACCGACCAGTAGGTTAGCAAGCTGGCGCCCGCTCTTTCCCTTCAGGATCCCACTTCGCGTGGCCGTCGAGTCGCGCGCACTTTCGCGCCACGAGCTCATCCGCACGAGCCCGGATGTTCTAAATTGAAGATGCCCAGCAGGGCTCCCGGCACGTTCATAGGGGGCGCCCCGATTCAAAGGCACCCGTATAGTTGCGTGCATCTGAGGTGGCGCTGATTTCTCTGGGAGAATGAGCTGACGCACGGCATTGTGTACCTACATCATTTGGATACTGCCGTGGGCCACTGTATAACATTTCAGTGGATACCAGCTCACTGTGGCATTCCAACCAACGAAAGAGCAGATGAAGTGGCAGGAAAATGTCTACAGCGTCAGGAGTACAAGAGGATTTTCTTCATAAAAGCGGATGCGTCCCATCTGACCAAAAGATATGCCTATGGAGAGAAAAAAAGGATCGACTCTGGAACTCCCGTCACACCGTTATTCGGTTCTTCACTCAGTCGACCCACATCACAAATCTAGACTACCACCCAGTTTTCCGCACCCTCTGGAAACTGTTCATCATTGTCTCCGTCTCAACGCCGCATTTGCAAACAGCTTGCGGGGCCGTTTCGGACAAGCGAACAGTCCGCATTGCGACAGCTGCGGCTCAATAGCACCAGCACAACATATTCCGTTTCAATGGCCAGCGCATGTCGACAAGCGTGCGTTCTATGGAGATTGTGTGGAGCCGCTCACCCGAATGCTTATACCAGTGGTCTCCGTGTGTTAGGTCTCTTAGCATGCTTTACGCAGCAGAGACGTGCAATCAACTTTTAGTGCGAAAGCACTGCTTCCCTAGCAAAGCTGAAAAACTCGACGTATGTCGGAAGCCACAACCTTTGAAGTTTGACCCTTGACCTTGAAATTTGACCTTGATCTTCCATGCGGTTGCCTTTGAAGCGGTGTTGCCTCCAGTGCATTGGCGCGTGCTACTCATGTTAACTGCGTTGAAAACCTACCATTTTTTTATTTACCTACTTAGATGACGTTGGCCTACTCGACAAATTGTAATTTCTCCGTAAATCTCACCATTACGCGCTCTCCATTCTTCATGCAGTGAGCTTGGTCATCTTTGTAGGACATTGCATTTAATTACTTAAGATCTCGTAGCATTACTCCAATATCTCCGTAAATATCACCATTATGGAATTTTTGTTGCAGCGAACTTTGTCATCACCTTTGTACGATATGGCACTTCACCATTTAATATCTCGCATCGCTACTAATTGATGCAACTCAGCCCAGATTCAATGCCGATTTATTTAGATTTTTTCCGTTACAACTTTTTCCTTTGCTTCTTTATTTCATAATTTTCTGCGCCTCTCTCCTTCCTTCTTTCTATTACCCAATTCTCTTCCACACGGAGAGTAGCATGTCATCGAATTTTTCATGCCGGCTAAAATCTCTGCTTTACAAAAAATGGCTTTTCTCTTACACGCGTACACAGTCTGTTGCTATCGCATGGCGACTTGCCCGCGCAGTCGCGACTCGGGCCGACCCTTATCTGTGACGAGGAAGCGAATAAAACGAAGAGGTGCAAAGTCCGGGTTACATGCGACGTTCTTTTTTTTTTTTTTCCGACGAAGCTCGCGAAGCAGAAAGCGCGGCGGCGGCGCAACGCCCGGTTGGAGATGCAGGGAGCGAAGAAGCAGCTGGCGCCATCGGGTATCCCTCGACGCGAAAGCAGATGTGATCAACAAGTGGAAAATGCCACTGAGCGAAGAGGTCTGCAGGAGCAGCTATGCTCAGTGTTTTGTTGAAATCGCGAATGTGTTCAGTTCGAAGCCATTGTATAAATTGTAGCACGCGTGCATAGGCCTATAAGAATTTGCGTGCTCGATTGTATGACATCGCGTACCTTGGGATGCCCGCTCAGCCGCGGATACCAGCGGCGCGGTTTACTTCAACACCTTTCGCTTCAGCGAGGAAACAAATACAGACATTTCGATCTTAGATTAGGTCGTGTGCTGTAAAAAAAGCGGCATTTCATGCTTGATGCCGTTCCCTTGCTGTTCTAGCAAGGGAACAGCACTTCACAACTGGAAGCGAGGTGCTGGAAGTGGTAAAGGAATACGTCCACTTAGGGCAGGTAGTGACAGTTGATCCGGATCATGAGAGGGAAATAACTAGAAGGATAAGAATGGAAGGTTCTCTCAGATCATGAATGGCAGTTTACCAATATTCCTCAAAAGAAAAGTGCACAACAGCTGTATCTTACCGGTACTCTCCAACGGGACAAAAACGTGGAGGCTAACGAAAAAGTTTCAGCTTAAGTTAAGGACAACGCAGCGAGCTGTGGAAAGAAAAAGGATAGGTGTAACGTTAAGAGACCGGAAGCGGGCAGAGTGGGTGAGGGAACAAACACGGGTTAATGACATCCTAGTCGAAATCAAGAGGAAGAGATGGGCTTGGGCAGGGCATGTGACGCGAATGCAAGATAACCGCTGGTGCTTAAGGATAACGGAGTGGATTACAAGAGAAGGGGATCGTAGCAGAGGGTGTCAGAAGGTTAGGTGGGCGGATGAGACCACGAAGTTTGCAGGCATAGGGTGGGCGCAGCTGGCAAAGCACACGGTTAATTGGAGAGACATGGGAGAGGCCTTTGCCCTGCAGTGGGTTCAGTCAGGCTGATGATGGTGCTTTTATTTTCATGATAAGCACATTTCCGTGCCCATACCACCACCTCCCTCGTCGGCCATGGCGACCTAGGCGGTGGCGGGATTTTCTTTCGACGCTGGGCGTC
Source organism: Amblyomma americanum (assembly GCF_052857255.1). Lineage (NCBI taxonomy): Eukaryota > Metazoa > Arthropoda > Arachnida > Ixodida > Ixodidae > Amblyomma > Amblyomma americanum. The sequence continues at coordinate 186,512,638 of NC_135497.1, forward strand.
GAGTGCGCGTCGTCGGGCGAAAATCGCCGACTTTCCGCCGCAGAATCGCTCCGTGTATCCCGGCTTTCAAAGCGAAACGCCTGTACATTAACGTGAAGGGAGGCTTTACATTTTTTTCTCTGGTTGCAGTGCCATGGCCTGATTGGGGTCCTTTCATTTTCTGATATATCAGAGGCAGGAACACGTGGTCATTCTATCGCAGTTCAGCCAAAAAGCGTTGGTAAGTATGCACTAGGTGGGAAGAAAGTTTGAAGCACCGTGCATAGTAAAGAAGTGGGCAGTTATATATAGCCTGCCCACCACTTTCGAAACATCTAAAGTTTTGAAAGCACAAAGAACAACCGTACACGTTGGCGTTTTTTAAAAATATAATAATGTTGAAGTTACGTACGGCCAGAGTTTTGTGGGGTATGATTCCCATTAATCCTTTGACGGTCATAACAGCACATGTACGGCGGCGGTCAATTGTGTTTTCAAGCACCACTCTGAAAGTAGAGGCTTATGACAGCTATTTTATTCTGAGACACAAATTAAAAATATTGGCCACGGGGGCTCCTTTTCGACCGTCATAAGGTCAATATCGTCCCTTCCTTTTGTGGCATCCAAGTTGTTCCTTCAAAACACTTGTTGCCTGAACGCCCGCGTAAGAATGTTGTATACAGCAGCGCCTCGTTAGTACGACCCTTGTTAATATGGATGGCTCGAATTATGAACCATTTTTCTGGAGATCAAATTTTTCCAATGCTTTTACGCCTCTTTAACATCTCACTGTCCGGACAACGGACAGATGGAAAATGCAGAGTCCATTGGGGTTCATGTATTTTTTGCAGCGTTAATATGGACAGCGATGAGAAAAAAAAAGATATTTACTGCCCCAAACAGATGCTTCAATTTCTACGTTTTGATTGCAGACGACCAGAGAAACGCAGTGCAAAATTTCAGTTTACTGATTGATGGCTTTTCCTTTTCAGATTTTATGCTTTACAGTGCAACGCTGCCGAGTCGGCGCCTCTCACCATTTGCCACATCGCATGGATGGTTGGGAAGAAAACTTTGTCGGCAGTTTGTGTTGCGTAGAAAGCCTATTCAGCATTTGTCAGGCGACTGTGTCCTGGGGCCGTGGGATGTGAACAGTTGTAATAGCTATGATGCTTCGTGAAGCGGATCACACATGAAGCTTCACTGCCATGCTCGAAACGCCATGCCATGTGTTGCCCAGTGCCATGTCCGAAACACGTGGCTCTGCGTTGCTATATCTTTCGGTTTCAAAGATGTTTTGTGGATGAAAATTTACGGTGCACTTAATTACATTACGTGTAGAGAATGCGATATCATTAAAGTCTGGAGTCCTTCCGGCCTGCTTCTCCTCCGTCATCGCTACTCGGCGCGTACGCTAAGCCTGTGCAGCCACCGATAATATGTCTCCGCGTGCAGGGACTTTCCAGTACGGTCGACACATACGGCGTTGATTATCGTATCTTTCCAACCTGATACACGGAGCTGCCTGTACATGTCTGCCACAACCAAGAGCAGCTGCCAAGTGCCGCCGAGGCGCCGAGCTTGCTACCGCGCTCAGCCATGTCACGTGACCAGCATGCCTGCAAACTCGGCCATGCCACGCGGTCTCGTGACGTCACACACCCGGCGACCAAAAGCGCTCAGCCATGTCACCTGTCAGCGAACCTGCCAACTGGCCCATGTAACGTGGTATTATGGCGTCACACACCCCCAATCAGACCTTGGCCATGTCACATGACCATGTGAAGTCACCACTGCCTCGATCAATCAGCGAATTTTATTGGCCGAAAAACGTCGCCGGGTTTGCTCCGTGATGGTGATGAGGCTTCTAATGCTATCGCATTAAAAAGTGATTCTACACGGGACTCCCTACCATAACGTCTTGTTTCCACTTGTTTTCCTTTTAGGTGCGCAGTTGTGAAGAGGCTCTGCCGGCCTCAAGTGCACCGCCTGTACGTAATGGTAAGGGCCGCACAAACCACCAGTGGGCCGCTTTATAAATAGTCTGCATACATGGACGCAATTGCTGTACATAAACGCGCTAAATAAATTACAGGTACCCAGTACTTCAAGCAGTCTTGTAGCCGCGCCCCCGACTGCGCCTTTGAGCGGCGTGTGTTCAAATCCCTCTTAGGTGTAATTTTTTTGCAGGTTCATTTTTTCCCTACTCTATTGAGAGTGGTATAGACGGACGCAGTAGGCTCCAGAAGTCACATGACAGCGACATCACTGCGGACTCGGACACATATTCGCGAGAGTCTGGATGGAGATGTATGATGCATTCCTGCATCAAAAACGTGCGCAAGCCAAAGGTCTCTGATAATGCTGCAAAGAAAGGTGTGGTGCATGCGACGGTAATCGCAGCCGCCGTTTCACATGCCAAATATTTCAGTCGGTGCCGTCGGCACCCTAGCGTCGGTGCGGCCTTTTAGTGGCAGGAAATTCTTCGGCTGCAATAAATATCGCACATCGTGGCAGGCGTTGATTTCGTAATAATGGGTGATAATATTGAGCCGTGATGTATTATTATGTTCAATAAAACGTTTTCAAGATTTTCCTGTCATGTCGCTGAACTCCTATTGGCTGACTACTGTGGCCATCGCTGCGACCGCACCGACGCTGCGACAATGCGACCAACTTGTTGAAAGTCTGTCGCAGTGGCCCTGCGACGAGAACGACGCGCATTTCTGTCGCACAGCGGCAGAAATCGCACTGCGCTGCGGCAACAATCGCATCATGTGAAACGGCCATTAAGGGTATGACGCGATGGCTTTAATGGGTTAATGCGCATATATGCAGCAATGGTCATTCTCTACTTTATATTCATGGATCCCTGGGAGCGCTCATTCCACTCCTGGCGCAGTGTGCAGCGGTCAGGAGATGCGCCCCTGCCCTGCGATGGCAGGTGCTGCCACCGATGAGGCTTGTGAGACCAAGGTTGCTCTTCGCGAGCAACCTCTCGCGACCAATCATTAGTTGAACTGCCACCTGCCACGGTGTCCAGGTTGTGATCACGGAGCCAGATAGACAGCGGAGAAATTGCTGAAGTGCGGGCTTAATTAAGTGCATGCGCACTAAAAGAGAGCCGGACAAATGAGCAAATGGAAAATGCTTAGAAATTCAATAATTACCAAATAATGGCGAGAGAAGTTTGGAGCCAATCTGTTGGGCCGAACCCCACTGCATGTCGCTTGTGGCGCCTTATCGTATTAGCTTCAGCAGTCGGATTTTGCCCTCCTACTTCCTCATATTTTTACGCTTATATACTTATGTGTAAGTATTGTGCTTAGAATATACTCGAACTATATAGCAGACAAGTAAAGGGAAAAGGGGGCTTCGTTATCACATTCATGACGGAAGCCAACAATTACCGAAACCAAGGAGCATAAGGGATGCTTTTTTTATCTGTGGTGTTCATCAATGGGAAATTAATAGAGAAATTATTTTAAGGATAATTGATTAGAAAGCAGAAAAAAAATGCACGTGCCGCCGGTGGGAACCAAAGCCACGACCTCCGGATTTCGCGATCCGGTGCTCTACCAATGCAACTACGGCGACGGCTGATCTTCTGCTCTCGGCGGTATTTATGTGTAGTGTAACCGAACCTTGAGAGTGTTCAGCAGCGCCACCGTCGTCCGTAGCGGCGGATGTTGTACATCCTGTATTACCGCGAGTACCACGTAGGACCGTCATCGAACGATGAGGGCGGAAGCTGTGCGAGAACACTCTTATGATACTTGCGGCATCAGGACTGCCAGAACCGAGACCATCGTTAAGCTATTAGCCGACAAGGCAAATGAAATGAGGGGCTCGTTTGACAAACATATTAAGGAAGCCAACAGTCACCGAAACCAAGGTGCACAAGGGAATGTTTTTTTTTAAAAGTTAGCCAGTTCAAGTTAGCCTGAATCTGCATTTACAGGTGCACTTGAATTTTTGTAGATACAAGTACTCTTTTCTGTAAAGACAATAACCAGTGTTTTAATACAGCAAAAAGAAAAAAAAACGAAAACTGAAGCTGGCTTGTTCGAGGGTAGGAGGAGGAGGAGGAGGAGGAGGAGGAGGAGGAGGAGGAGGAGGAGAGACTTTAATGAAACAGGAGAGGTCTGCATGGCACCAGAGACATGGACGAACCTCTCGTGCTCCTATTGAACGGAAGCAAGCTTAGGAGATTGCCAGTTGTTCGCAAAAACAAGTAGAAAAAGTAGAGGAAGCCAACGTGTCATTTTGACGTTCAACAGCCTGGGAACGGTTGTACCAGGCGGATAATGTTTGTGCCGCAGTAAACGCAGGGCTGCCCTTTGGAATACGTAGGTCCCACTGCGGGCAACCTTAAATTCAACAATAGGCCGTACAACCGCGTAATTTGTCGCAGATGGTCAGCACAAAGAGTAGAATGGGCAGTAGTAGTGTTTTCTAATATCCTAATATATGCGAGCCTAAGAAAAAGGAAAGGAAACCCTGGAACTGTTCTTTAATAGTTGCTTGGAACAAAACAACGTTAGTAGTGCAGACCATCGCCCCCCCCCCCCCCCCCCCCCTCCCCAAGGCCATAGCGGCTGGTGTGGACATAACACCATACGGCTATAGGGCGCTTCCACATAACCTGGAACGGAAGTGCTTCTCGCACTGAAATGAGCTTGCCGGAAAAGAGACGAAACGACAAGCCACCACTAGAATGTGTTATTTGCGTGTGCCAACTATCCCTGGAATGGTAAACACGCACAGTTGGCATCGAAATATGGGCTTAGACATGTCCTTCATGTCGAAACCGGCATTCTGTGTCGGTATGTTGCTCGCAGGGGTAGGCCATTTCCCTCGACTAACTTCTCGGCGCTTTCCGGCTGAGCTCGTTCGGCGACCTCTCGAATACTGCCACGCACGAGCGTCGGCGAAGAAGCCTAACTGCCGAACGATACAGCAGCGTTTCTGTGTGCCTCTGCCGTCCTTGGTAGCAACTGATAGCTCATCTGCGTTCCAGCAGTGATGCGAGTCTGCCGAGGGCCAGACGGAGGCATGCTAGGGACACCGTTGACGTGTACTCTTCTGTGGTCGGGCGCATCGACAGATGAAGCAGCCGGTTACCCCGTCGCGGAGCCCCATCGGCACTCTGCAGCCACCGCCACGACCACCCCAGACTCTGAAGCAACTGGTATCCCCAATGGCCACGGCGGCCAATGGCAGCAGGGTCTGCACTGTGGTCTACACTGAGCGGCAGATACCCACGACCGCTACTTCGACAACGGCCACCCTCTGTCCTGGCCAATGGCAGTGCATGACACGACCAACGGCTATTCACCAACCGACGAGCAATTTGGCCCATTGCCTTCTGGAATGCCCCATGGTCCCTCAGTCGCCACACCTCCCCTCTCCATTCCCTCTTTCGTGGAGTGCCTGGCTCGCCTCGGATAAGCTGCAAGACAAGCTGGTCCTCGTGCACCAGGCCCGCTCCCTTCTTGGCGTTTGACTGAGCGACCAAATAAAGTGAATGTCGTATCGCGGTGGAGAAGCAAATTCTGTGGCCTCATTTTTTGCTTCGACCGGCACAAGGCAGGTACGGTGGCTTGACTGCCAGCGCTTGTATTGTCCTATACTCCTGCATCTTTGATCCCTCTTATATCACGCAGTTTGTGAAATATCATGGCCCGGCCAGTCAAGCTAAAGGCGAGTCACTATGTCATCGAGGTTATCGACGGCAACGTTCCCAACACTGCGTCGATATAAGCCACGGGTAACAAGCTCTGAAAGGACTGAGGCAATAAAGGAAGTGACAAGGTAAAGATTATGTTTGAGAAAAATATTTGCCGCGCTGATTCTTCTCAAAATGTCACTTCACGTCATCATTACGAGACTTATTGCTGCTATCCACCACGCAGTGCTTAATGTCTGGCTCCATCAAAGAGTGGTCTCTAGTGATTCGAGCACAGATGGAGAGAGAAATAAAGAGCAAGAGAGAAAAAGCGGCTTGCCAGCCTATTTTACAAGTCTTTTTATAAAAAGGAATGTAGTTATAGTGTACAAAGAACTGCATAAATACATAATGTAACTAAACAAAGAAGTGTGCAAACTAGAAACTCCACTGAACTTCGGGAAGCGGGAAAGAGAAACAAAGAAAAAAAAAGATTAGAAACGGCTTAGAGCCGTTTTGAATTTGGTTTGGGGTCTAGAGGCTTTCTTTACTCGTGAAGGTTGCTGGGGGGGGGCTTTGCACTGCGTTTTCCATTGTTTTTGGGTAGCCTTGGGGCTGGGTGGACATGTTCTGGATTGAATTTGCTGCGAGGTTATCTCACACTGCCTCTCGCAAGCGCACTGTTTACAGACGTTGCCAGGCTTGTATAAGGCACTTGAGAAATGCGCTGTCGAGCGAAGAAAGTGAAGCTTTTTCTGCAGCTGCTGACTTCCACAGACAATGGCTTCGCGCAAGTGCAGCGACAGAGAGACGCACACTAAACACAGCCGTGAGCCCAGCTTTACTTTCTCATTTCTTTTCCTTTGCGGACCAGTTCACTACCTAAACTCACCTAGACATGCACTGCCCACGTTGTACCCAACTGAGCCGGGGCGCGATGCTTCGCCAGACCCGCCAGATCCACCTCCCATCGCGCACCCCCAGGTGTCCCCTCTGGGGCTTCGTGGAGAGTCTTTCCATTGGCGGCGCCCGAGGGTTGCCTTCTTTTGCTACTCCCTCCTCCCTTTTCTTGGTCGCTCCGGTTTCACCCCTCGTGGTGCGCGTTTTCCGACCGCGCGTAGCCAGCCGGCCCAGCATTCAGGCTCGGCGCAAAGGGCAGGGGCCCCAGTGCCGTCGTCTGCCGCTGGCAGCTCTCTAATCGACTCCGTGAGCAAAACTGCCCGCGGCCCTACTGGATGCGCCGCGAGCGCGACTCTCCCGCACATCGCGCGGTGCTGCTTCTGCTGCCGCGTCGACGCCTGCACGAGCGTGAGATGCGGGGCAGGTGTTTTGAACGTACGCGAATTTCGTTCGATGGCTCGAAACCCCTTTGTCTCTGTTTCATATATTACCGCCTCTCTTCGAAATGGTTAGTGCTTCTGAGTGCTTACTGTCAATTTGCAATGGCGATATTTTCGCGAGACGAGGGCAGGCTTGTACGGTGGAGCCGGGTAGTTCAGCACGTGAAGCTTGAAAGCAGCAGGACATGCGACAGTGACGGAGTCGCGAGCTAGAACTGCTCGATCCATCTTCCTCTTCGCCTGAACGTTCTTACTCGCCCCGCGCAGGATGTGCAGAGAAGCGCTAGCATATCTGTCTGTGTAGAGCGCGATTAGATGAGGTACTGTGACACAACCTGGTACCTTTGTTCCACAGACACGTATTATTAATGAAAGGAGCAACAGCTTGAGTATGCGTTTAAATATTTTATGATACAAGGAGTTGCGATACCTGCACGATTTTGGCTGTTTAAACTACTGGCATTAGGGATCTACAGCACTGTGACAGAGCTCTCGGGAGCTCATCTCACCTATCAGTACCAGCGTTTCAGCCACACCCCCACGGGATGTCACATACTCGATAGGCTTGGAATAAGCTTCGAAACGACCGTCGCCGACAAGGCCCAGCTTCCGTCCCATATCCACAGCAACCTTATCATTACCCCTCTCCCGAAAAATATGCAACCAAAGTATCATGTCGCTCGCCGCAAGGGCAGGGCTAAGTCTCTGCATAAAAAGTATTGAACAGATCAGACAGCGGTCTACGTCGACGCCGCCATATACCCCGATCGGGATGTTTTTTCGCTCGCGGTTGTAAACTACTGTGGACGGCCGTTGGTTGCGTGGTCCATTCCCGTCAGGTCATGAAGAGGCGGAGGCGGCCGTAGCTAGCCTTGGCGATGGTTTCCACCTATGCAGAAACCATCTTCAGCGACTCTAAATCTGCGATTCGTAATTCCGCCAAAGGCCGGGTCTCCCCCGTCATCCTCTCTCTCTTCCACTCAGCCAAAAACCAACTCCACCCAATCCAATTGATTTGGGTCCCTGCGCACACATTCCATCCAGGGAAGGAAGCGGCCCACAATAATGCCCCAGGATTCGTCGACCGGGATGTGTTGTCGCCCGTCCTGCGGACGGCGGGAGATCGTATTGTTACATTTCATGACATAACCATGCACTAGCGCTTTGGTAGACTTCTATATCCCCCGCACATATTTCTCTTACCAAACCCCAAGAGGTTGCGTGGAGGCAACTTCAAAAGAGCACCTTCCCCAACCCCGCGATATATGCCCGCATATACCCTGGGGTCTACTCTCCCTCCTGTCAACTATGTGGCCAACATGCCACTCTATCCCACATACTCTGGACTTGCCCTCAGGACTCCCCTCCGCCAGGTTTGCAGCTCTCGAATCCAGACCAGTGGAAGGCCGCATTGCTCAGTTCCGACTCGATCCGACAAGAGCCCTAGAAGTCTGCGAGCGCCACGTGCACATTGCCACTTGATGGTGCTATAACCCCATACCATCTGCTACTTTTGTCGACGAAAATAAAGTTTATCCTCCTCCTCCTCCAGGCTGTTTGGCTTTGTGGCGAGAATGAAAATACATTAGGCTGCTGCCACGCAGAAGGGAAATGAAACCAATGGGCGGGCTAGGGAAGTTAGTCGGGATCCTGGCGGTAGTGGTGACAGTATTACTCACTGTGGAAGCGCCAGTCTCTAAAAGCCATTCGCGTTGGTCATGCATAATCAGCATCATCAGCCTAACTACGTCCACTGAAGGGCAAATGTCTCTCCCGCACATACCTCGAAATAACCCTGTCCTGCGTCAGGTAAGGCAACCCTATCTCCGCAAACTTCTTAATATCATCCGCCATCATAATCCGGCCCCTCTCAACCAGCGATTTCTAGTCGAGGGGATTGTGGCTATGAAGGGGTGCCTCCCAGCACTCATATGTCGGATCGGGATTGCTGTCCAAATTTGGGTTTTCTTGACATTACCAAACTGTGTGAAAGAGTGTGCCAACTGCTCCACAGAAGGGGCAGGACGAATCGTATAGGTGTCTGGATACCATTTACTCATCAAGTAGGGATTGGGCAGAGTGTTAGTTTGCAGTCGCCTGATGATGTTCGCTTCAAGTTTGCTATAAGTTTTGTAAGAGCATCTTTCCTTCTTATGATCTTATAGTACCCCGTAATTTCTGCGTAGCTTGGTAAGGGTTAGGGGTTGTTAACTGTGACAGAGAGAGGCTGCTTGCCCCCTGCCTTCTCGATTCCCTTCGATTCCCTGCCTCCTCTTGAAATACATTCCGTTACCTTAAAGGGACTCTTCGATTCCCTTCGATTCCCTGCCTCCTCTTGAAATGCATTCCGTTACCCTAAAGGGACAATCGGTTATCTTGCCTTCGCATTGCATGCCCTGCACATGCCAATTTCTTCTTCTTGATTTCGACTATATAGGGTGTCATTAACTCACAATTGTTCCCTGACCAACTAAATGCATTTTTCAGTGCAGGAGTTAGCCGCAAGATTCCTCAAGCGGAGAGCAATACTAAATAAGGGGCAATCTCCAGAAAAAGAACCAGCTCAGGCTTTGAAATCATAGATAATAGTACTCCAAAAACATATCACAGTGTGACAAAATGCATTACGAACCTAATCTTAATCTCCTATTGAGCATTTTTAAATGAGTTCACCTGATTAATGGTGTGAATATGGTCTATTTTCGAGTAGCCCTTCCTAAAGTCAGCCTGGTCCTTTAAGTGATTAAAGTGTAAGGTTGTTCTAATTTGATTAGCGATTACTTGGATAAATATCTTGCCAACAACGAATAGTTATCTGATTGGTCTGCAATTTTCATGTCCTTGACATCCACTTTCTTACGGGTTAAGTTGATCTTATTGTTCTTCGAAATTTCAGGTACACTAGAGGTTAGAAAGCACTGTGCTACAGGGCGGCAAGTTTTTCTAGCACAATGTCTCCACCGTCCTCCAACAAATCTGCATTCACTTGATTCTCAACTGCCGCTTTTCTTTTTTACATTGCCTGCAAAGCTTTCTTCACTACCTTCTTGACTTCCGTTACTAGTGGGATGACCAATTCCTCCACACCACACTGGCTTCGTCATTAGCATCCTAATTATTACGCCTACTTACAGATCTGTGTAGAATTCTTGTGTAACTTTAGCTATCTTATCCATATTCGTAACTGTCCTCCTTGTCTCTACGGGCATACACCAGCTAAATTCTTTAGCAATATCACAACAGGGTCCAAGAAACGGCCGTATAACGGCCTGCGACGAAGAGGGTTGGCGAAACAGCCGAGGATATGCACGAGTGTGGGAAGTGCTTTCCGCTTTAATTATGTTTCGGCGCTCCGCTTTGGAACAGGGCGCTGTACGGCCATTGCTGCGACAGTGCTGCAACGCTGTTAAATTACTGGACCTGTCTGCATCTTATTTTTGTCCATGCCTAATTTCTTCATGACCGATTTTAGGCTGCCTTCCTTGTTTGGTTTAGTTTTATGGGGTTTAACGTCCCAAAGCGACTCAGGCTATGAGTGACGCCATAGCGGAGGACTTCGGATTAATTCAGACCACCTAAGGTACCTTATCGTCCACTGACATCGCACAGTACACGGGGCTTTAGCATTCCGCCTCGACCGAAGTGCGCCCATCGCGGCCGGGATCGAATCCGTGTCTCTCGAGTCATAAGCCGAACACCATAACCACTGAGCAACCACGGCGGCTTTCTGCCTTGTTTACAGCCTGCTAGATACTCCATATTATATTTCCTCATGACATTTACCTTACGCTCGTTGATTTGGCATTGACCATTTAATCGAGTTAAATGTAAACACGAATTTCACGCACGGGGCGCTCCCGCTAGCTAATCGTAGAAACTACTCACGATTTAAAGTGTCGAAATTCTCGAGGAGATATTCAGTATGGGAGCCACCGCTGTGCCGATTATATGCTGCATGCACTGCATCTTTAGCCTGGTACAAATGCTAGTGACGCCGTAAAATTTCATTGAGAGCGGGGAAGAACAGTTTACTCGGAGCTGGGGCTGAGGTTTTGTGCCATGCTGCGTTAAGGCCTGCAGGTTGTGACACCTTCGGGTGGTCTCCCATGACGTGTGCAAAAAGGAACGCAGGAGTGGAGTGAAAGAGCGGCGAAGAGAAAAAAAAACGATCCTCGCGCCGACTTGAAGGCCGTCTCTTAACGACGCGGTTGAATGTCTGTCTGTTATTGCAAGGAAGAAAGAAAAGGAAAGTGCACAGGCCTGCTCACTGGCTCAAGACGAGCCACAATCGCTACCACGTGCAGATAGTATAGGAGAGTGAAAGATGGGATAGAAAGACAGGATAGAAAACACGCGGTAGAATGACCCAGGCCGATCCCGGAGGCAGTGCAATACCGGGCCAACCGGTGGCGGGAGTGAAGCGTCCTTCAAACTCTCCGCCACATTTCCTAAAATAAGTCCAATTGGGACCCGTATCAGATATTATACGGGATCTCAATCTAAGTTGAATGGAAGAAGCGTTCGCCTGGGGCCGGCTGGAAGGATGCAAAGACTGTCTTAGGTTTACAGGTTTACTTTAGGCCTTTTTATGATTCCAGACTGCGATAGGTGGTCGGAGGCAAACCTTCCAGGTTGCTTGCCAAAGGCATCGTAAGGGTGTGCTCCGGTAGGTCGTGCAAAGTTCCGAGCAGTCATCTGTCGCTGGTACTTACTTGCACAAGGTACAGCCACGGACAAAAGTTTGCGGAATGCAGATTCGCGGGGAAAAAAGTATTTCTGCGTTTCCTCGCTAGCAATTCAGATAAGTTCGTCTAGCAGATGGAGCACGCATGTCTCGTCGTGTTCCGACGCATTTAACTGACCTGCTTTGTTTGACTGCGCCGAAATAATTTTTTGCCCCGTGAATCTGCATCCCGCAAAATATTGTCCGTGACTGTACGGTGCGAAGAAGCAGCAGAATTGCTTCGGTTGTATTATTCTTTTTTTTTCTAGCATGTTTTGGGATGGAAAGCGGGAGCGTAATACCGGATAAATTATGGTCGGCAGCAGCTGTTGCTGCAACGTCATTAGAATCCTTTCGCTGTGTCAGCCGTTGCTGGTGCAAAGTCGCCACACACTTTGCATGCGCGGCAGCGGGTTTTCAGGCTTGCGGTGCGTGCGTTTCGAAAGCTAATCTCGCAGGAACACAAGAAAAACGCAATAAAGGGCGCACGTTTGAATCGCTTCTCGATCGCACTTTATTTTTTTGTGCGAGTGGCGGTTTGGAAGCAGCGCCGACCGCGTTCTTCTGCGCATCCCCAATTACGCAGCTCGGAGTCAGCCGCACGAGTCGACGCGAATAAAAACGACTCGTTGGCGTTACGCGAAAATGGAAGCTTTCGGCTGCGGCCCTCGAGACCACAGTACGGCAAGCTGGCTCCGAGGCAGCCTGCTCTCCGGTTAAGTGTCGTGCTATTTTGCGCTGTGCTGTCACCTGCTGGCCTGGCGTATGGTGCGCTCTCCACGGCTCCGCGCTGTTTCACCCCTACGGATATCACGATCCTTAGAGTTTTATTTCTTTGCACGATGACCTATGCACTGTAGTTATTCTCAATGTCGCGTGAAGGTTGCAATGGAAGCGTGCAAAAAGAAAGAAATAGCGGAAAACGGCCAGACTTTCCACTCTTCCCAGAGACAGCGATAGGTACACCATGCTCCGCCCACACCGTGATAGCGGCCAATCCCAGACCAGGCGTGGGTGACGTGACTGCGTAGACCGCATCCCCCGGAGCACTAGAATAGCATCCTAATCGGCCAGCAGATGAACAGCCTTTTGTTACGACATACTTCGGCACCGACGCCGTTTACGAAGTCGGCTATGTGCAGAGGATCCTCTGCAAAAGGAAGTCGTCCCGATACACCGGAAGGGGATAATGGAGTATTACCACTATAGTTCACGGGCTGCAAGTCTTTGCTCCTTTTGAAGCTCTTTGTTTCTTTCAGTCTTGCTTCACATTTTTTGTTTTGTTTTAGAGCGAAAGGTCTACTTCACGACGAAAGCTGCAAAAGCCGGATCATCGCTGAAGCCTTGACCTTGATTTTGAATAAATAAATACATAAAATATATATCGCCGCGACTGGGATTCGAACCCGTGGTAGCACGAACAGATCACCTTCGCTGGCCACTGCACGAGAGCGCTATGCTATTTCCGCTTTTCGTTTCGACGTGTTATTTAATACAATGCTACGATGAGCTATCTACATACATTTAGAAAACAGCGGCAAATCAACACACCTATGCAACGAAACACGAGACAGGGTCAATGCAGAGAACATAGCTATTACATCATGATACGACACACCTAAGCAACAAAGAAGAAAAAAGGCAGGGAACAGCACAACACTAAGACTGAGTGCCACGCCGGTTCAAACTCGGTGTGGGAATACAATTCTTCAAGGTCTACAATCATTCTACTGAAATGGTATTTAGCAGAAACATCAGATTCACACGTCGGTCTATCATGCGTGTTTTCCACAGTCTATGTAATCCAATTAAACATGACATATCTAAGTGTTAATCAACAAATGGCAGTGCAATGAGATATTGTGCAGAATGCGGAGTCAAATTAAGTCTTTTTCATAGTTGTTTTTGTTTTATTGGGTTTAACGCCCCAAAACGACTCAGGTTATGAGAGAAGCCGTAGTGAAGGACTCCGGGAATTTCGACCACACATTCCTGCTTCGGGAAGCCTCTATAAAAACGAACCGCCACTATCAATAAACGTTCATTCTTGTTCTGGCATGTCCTGACTGTTGCGCTGACATCGCACAGTACACGGGCCTCTAGCATTTAGCCTCCATCGAGATGCGACCGCCGTGGTCGGGATCGAACCCGTGTCCTCCGGGTGAGCAGCCGAGCGCCATAACAACTGAGCCACCGCGGCGGCTATTTTTCAATGTCTGTTGCATGATGTCCCAGAAGGGTATTGCACCTTTACAATTCATGAAAGAATGCTCAGTCGCTTCGGGAGCATCACAAAGGTACATCGCAGCGGTGGCCTAGGGGTCTGAGCATCCGCCTCGCATGCGGGAGGTGCAGGGTTCGATCCCCAGTGCCGCCGGGTGCCCACCGGTGGTACAATGGGTACAAGTTTTCCTCTGGTCTGGTGCTCGGCTTCTTTGGGGTGAAATGCTTGGGAAATGGGTCTTTGACCCCACCTTGAGTAGAAAATTAATACCTTGTGCCATGGTGATGTTTGTCCACATATGCCCTTGCGCCATAAAAATCGATCATCATGAGCATCACAAAAGCGAAAATTTACAGTAGACACGAAAATACCCTCTTTATCTACCCATGCCTCAACCGGTAATGTCTGAGTGCATGCGTAACTTAAAGAACAACGTTTTTGTAAATGGTGCGAGGGGAATTTTGCGTACTCTCTTGAGTACGACATGTACCGGTAAACCGAAATACATAAAGCGATACACTGGCGGAGGGAAGAGCATTCAAATTAAGTTCTTGTACAACCGTTTCTCTGACGCCTAAAAGGAACTCAGGGAAAAACGAACGAGTAGGATACGAACAGCCTAATACATCTTGTGCATGAATCCCCACAAACACGGACGAACAGAAAGATCAGAGTGCACGATGAGGCTCGGTAAAGCATGAACTAAATTTAGTTGCAAGAATGCACGCACTGTTGGGTGTGTAGTGTCCCGGAAAAACATGAAACGTGAAACTATCTGTCGGACATACAGGTGGACTAAATCAATGTCGCCAGCGCTTACAGGCAGGAAAAGGTTATCACTCCTCATTGATTCAAAAGACGAATCCCACACAAAAGTTGCGAGAACTCTGTGGAAAGGCTGGACATAAAGTCTTGTGCAATGAATAATTTGCAGTACATAATAAATTTTGGCGGCGAGAAACACATTACATGCAGTCGCCCTGCGAAAATATGGAGAGATCAAACATGGGGCACAAAAGTCTGAGCATACAGCGCTGAAGAGCTGGCACGCGGTCTTTCCAGTAATGTGCACTGTGCTTATAGGCACTCAAAGGAACGCCAAGGTACTTTGGCGGCGTACGTGTCCATTGCGTACCATCAAATTCGGTAGGTGTCGTTCCCCACATACCTAACCAGAGACCGCAACTCTTAGCGCGATTGATCCGAGCTTCTGACACCGAACCGAAGTCTTGTTAAATGAATAACCTAATAGATGCTTGGCTTATCAGTGCAGAAAAATGCGAGGTCATCCACATAGGCTAATACTTTCAGTCCGTGACCTATCATACGAAAAGCACTGACGGCTGCACTGCGTAGAACACTTGGGCAAAGTGGCCCCAATTATAACGCGAACAGGCTTGGGGACAGTGGACCCCGCTCCTTTTCGAAACAGCTGGTAGTAGCGCTCGTGAACGTCTTATGTGCCTTCTCTTCTGTCCCGCGTCCGTTTTTTGCGCTGCCTTCTTCGCAACAGTGGGCAACCCTGTTTCACACAGGACTGAATGCGTACGGGCTCTGAGAGGCAGCCATTAACAATCAACGCCCGTGAAACAGTTTTGGTAACAAAGGCGTATCCCAGTAGAAAGAATTGAACCATGATTGACGTGATTTAGAAGAGAAAAAGAATTTAATGGGACACCCGATCGAATGCCTTTGCCAGGTCAGTTTTGCAGCAGTGCTAATTGTTCATGAGAGTCGCTGCAATACTGCAACCCCGTGCGCGCTGCATGTAGGTTAGACTGCATTGACCGACTCCTCAAGCCGCATGTTTGAATGAGGTCCAATCAAAGGAGACATTGCGGGCTGTAGCCGATTTGAGAGGTCTTTAGCCATCTACTGATCGTAGCTTTCCTTATCGTCAGTTTTCGGTATTGAGACAATATGACTTCCGAAAACCCCGGGACCTGACGGCCTCTCAGAGGAATTTTGCAAGGCATTTAAATCCGTCTTATCCCCTGTTCTGCTCCAAATTTTTGAGACCAGTATTGATGTGGGATTTTTGACACAGTTATTTATCAAAAGTCATATTGTCTTAATACCGAAAACTACGCTATCGCCTCAGCGGATCACGCGTTGTTTTCAACTGCAACAAACACACTCTCGTGCTGCGCACTCACATCGTCGCCTTCATCAACTTCCATCTGTGGCGCGAAAAGATGATATCAGATTAATCTCGATCGGAGCTCAACCTGACTCTAATATCGTCGCCAGACGTGCCGACGACACAGCAAAGCAAGACCATGAGCCAAACAGGCTAAACACATGATTTCGCACGTCTGTACTTGGTTTAGATCAAATGTTAAGGGGAATCCCCCAAGGTGGAGTAGATCTGTTCCGGACCAGGGCGAATTTTTCTTTAACTACAAAATTTCCGAGAAGACTGTTCAGCTTTCGTTTGCTGCCGTATGGACGTGCTCGGCTGGATGTCAATGAGTAATTACTCTCTTAATACAAATCTACTACACCTTGGGAGATTTCCCTAAACATTTGACCAACGCTGTTCCCACTTCGAGTTATTGATCAATTCGTTGTCGCCCTACCATAAGTTTGCCGGTCCGGTTAGCTCAGTTGGTAGAGCGACTGCTCCGGTGAAGCGATGGTCCCGACCCCGTACCAGTACGAATTTTTCTTTAACTACGAAGTTTCTGAGAAAGCTGTTCAGCCTTCATTTGTAGCCGGATGGCTGCGCTCAGGTGGATGTCAGTGAGTAATTACTGCTTTATTGTACTCGGTTTAACTACGTTAAAACCCTACCATTTTTTCTTCACCGCACGCTTTGCAGTGATGTATGATAACACATGCCATTTTTTAACGCGCGCTTAGACCTGCTAGACGATCATTAAAAATGGCTGTGGTTTAGCTCTGGTTAAACCTGGAGGGACGCTATAGCTACATCCGCCCGAGTGGAACTTTCTCAGTGGAATTGCAAAGTCAGTCTTTCGCCGCTCCGTTTCACTGGGCGTTCCTTATTCATTTTTTTGTTTGAAGCGATGTTTATTGCCTCTGGGCATAAAAACTATGAAGTTATTCATCTTCGTCCCACTTGCCACGGCGCATGCACGCAGCTGTTTGTTGCAGCTGTTGCGCGCCGTGCCGCCGGCAGCATCAGCTGCTCCGTACCACGTGACCAACCCACGTGGCCAACCACGTGACCAACGGCGGCGCCACGGAGCTCAAGTTGTGCCACGGAGCTCAAGTGGTGACACGCTGAAGGGTCGACGAGGTGGCATAGTGTAGCTATCGCTACAAAAAAGTGGCTGTGGTTTAGCCCTGGTTAAACCTGGAGTGACGCGATAGCTACATCTGGCCGAGTGGAACTCGCTCAGTCGAATTGCAAAGTCAGTCTATCGCCCCTCCGTTTCGCTAGGCGTTCATTATTCATCTTCGTCCCACTTGATACGGCGCATGTGCACAGCTGTTGCAGCTGTTGCGCGCCGTGCCGCCGGCAGCATCAGCTGCTCCGTACCACGTGACCAACCCACGTGGCCAACCACGTGACCAACGGCGGCGCCACGGAGCTCAAGTTGTGCCACGGAGCTCAAGTGGTGACACGCTGAAGGGTCGACGAGGTGGCATAGTGTAGCTATCGCTACAAAAAAGTGGCTGTGGTTTAGCCCTGGTTAAACCTGGAGTGACGCGATAGCTACATCTGGCCGAGTGGAACTCGCTCAGTCGAATTGCAAAGTCAGTCTATCGCCCCTCCGTTTCGCTAGGCGTTCTTTATTCATCTTCGTCCCACTTGATACGGCGCATGTGCACAGCTGTTGCAGCTGTTGCGCGCCGTGCCGCCGGCAGCATCAGCTGCTCCGTACCACGTGACCAACCCACGTGGCCAACCACGTGACCAACGGCGGCGCCACGGAGCTCAAGTGGTGACACGCTGAAGGGTCGACGAGGTGGCATAGTGTAGCTATCGCTACAAAAAAGTGGCTGTGGTTTAGCCCTGGTTAAACCTGGAGTGGCGCGATAGCTACATCTGGCCGAGTGGAACTCGCTCAGTCGAATTGCAAAGTCAGTCTATCGCCCCTCCGTTTCGCTAGGCGTTCTTTATTCATCTTCGTCCCACTTGATACGGCGCATGTGCACAGCTGTTGCAGCTGTTGCGCGCCGTGCCGCCGGCAGCATCAGCTGCTCCGTACCACGTGACCAACCCACGTGGCCAACCACGTGACCAACGGCGGCGCCACGGAGCTCAAGTTGTGCCACGGAGCTTAAGTGGTGACACGCTGAAGGGTCGACGAGGTGGCATAGTGTAGCTATCGCTACAAAAAAGTGGCTGTGGTTTAGCCCTGGTTAAACCTGGAGTGACGCGATAGCTACATCTGGCCGAGTGGAACTCGCTCAGTCGAATTGCAAAGTCAGTCTATCGCCCCTCCGTTTCGCTAGGCGTTCTTTATTCATCTTCGTCCCACTTGATACGGCGCATGTGCACAGCTGTTGCAGCTGTTGTGCGCCGCGACGCCGGCAGCAGCAGCTGCTCCGCACCACGTGACCAGCACACGTGACCAACGGCCGCACTACGTGATAAACCCACGTGACCAACCACGTGACCAACAGCGCCGCCATGGAGCTCAGGTGGTGCCACGCTGAAGGGTCGAAGGGGTGGCGTATTGTAGCTATCGCTACAAAACAAACTAGGCAACTAGTTGCAACCCGCCTCAGTGGCTCAGTGCTGAGGCCGCTTGATTACTGAGCCGGAGTTCCTGGATTCGAACCCGGCCGCGGCGACCGCGTTTCGATGGAGGCGAAACGCAATGGCACCCGTGCGCTGTGCGATGTCAGTGCGCGTTAAAGATCCCCAGGTGGTTGAGATTATTTCGGAGCCCTCCACTACGGCACCTCTTTCTCTCTTTCTTCTTTCACTCACCTTTCTCCCTTTCTTTACGGCGCGGTTCGGGTGTCCACCGAGATGCGAGACAATTACTGCGCCATTTCCTTTCCTCAAAATCCAATTTTCAATTTTCAATCATTTGCAATGTAATGCGTATAAAAACAAGCATTTCTAACTTCATGTTTTATCATTGTTTATTGCCTATTTCATTCCAGGGCAAGCTTAGCAGCTCCGACTGGAACATCAAGATTTCTTAATTTCCCAGAATCCATCCACACGCCGCAGAGCCTGTCGTAACTGCGCCACAAGTTACGCCCTGCCACCACTCCAGCGGCTCGTTTATATCCTGCCCTTCAGTGGACACAAGGAATAACAGTTTCAGTCCTCCGCCAACAAACTAGACTAGGGAAACGGGGGGAAGACCCTCCACAACGAAAGGGAGAGACTGGACGGACGCGTAACAAGGCACAGGGGAAATGGGGAAAGCGAGGCACGGACGCCGCGAGGAAACCGGGACCCCAATTCGAAGGGCGAACATAAACAAATAAGGAGAGTAAAGAAACGTAACGTCAGAGCCTGGGACACCAAAAGAAGAGGAATAAGGATAAAGCAAGCTCAACAAAGCGGCGGAGTGAGAACCCGAAAGGAAGGCCTCGCCGGGACGAACGCCGCATTCAAGAGCAGCGCGGGGCACGCTGGCTCCCCCACCAGGGGCTTTCTGGACCGTAGCGGCAAAAGAGGGCAAGGCACGTCTGGGGAGAGAGAGAGAGAGTTAGAAGCTACCCGCCAGGGCCGCGAGGAGGAAGGAAAGGTCATAGCGTCTGTGTGCGGCTCGGCAGCGCGAAGGGACGACTCTCCGCATACGGAGAAAGAAGAAACTGTTCTGAATGTAAATCACCGGGTTCGCAAAAATTACCTTTGCGCCGTTCCAAGTCCCAGTCTGCCCATATCTTGGACGGGAAGAGGCTGTGGGCCAAGCGAGGGAAAGACCCAAACCAATAAAACACTAGGCAACCGAAACACAGAGAGAAGCTTGGCTCGCAAGTCTGTTCTTTGCTGGACCGTAGCGCTAGAGGTCGCTGAAGCTGAGTGTATTCGATTACTTCTTTTTTCCCTTTTTTTTTCTAATTCTCCGTCTGTCCGTGCTTGCCCAACGCCTTGAATCGTCCATTTCATTATTCGGTTGCACCTTTTTTTGTTTTGCTCTTCCCAACATGATTCTGCGAGTTTATATCACTGCTTCCACTCAGAACTTTCTTATTCTCGCGCCATATCAACTCAGTCGATCCTTCCTCCCTCAGCATCCAGTCGTTCGCTTCGGCTCTGCGGCAGTGGTAGTTGTCAGTGAGCACGCGTATTTTTGCATCTGAGGCCGGGAAGCGCTTTTGTCGTTTACGACAACGCATGAACTCCAGCTGCGTTCTCTTCTGAATGCGCGGGCGGGAAAACTAAAGAGAAAGAAATGATGTTCTGGTCGTCTCTATCTTTTGTCTTGCAGATATCAGCAATATGTTTGTGAGCACCTCTGCGACTGTTTCGCGCTGGTGTCTTTATTGTCTTTGCTCAAATAATATTGATGAATGAATTTATTTCTGAAGGAGGTCTCCATTAGTGTGAGTAAGGGTAGTTTCAGGCAGGAAAAAAGGCCAGTTGCGTGCGCGCTGCACAGAACGACACATTGCTGCACTACACTGCACACTATGTTATCAGGTGAAGCTTGCATGCACGGGCGAAGTTCCACAGCTAGGCTTATGATAGGGACGGGGAATGTTGAATCCACTCATCGCAGCGTTGGACATGTGGAGGGCGGTGTCGTGTGCGTGCCGCGGCTAAGGCCGGGCATTTTCGGATGAGGTGCTCTATGTCGGGCGTTGCTTGTGACCCAGGTAGCATCGAACATTAGCGTTATAAAAATGTTATAAGTTGCAGTAATGCATACCCAACAATTTATTCATTTGTTTAGTAAAACTGTTAGCCTTCTTCAGACTCGCGCAGGAGTGGGTCAAGTCACGCGTACACATAAATAGCACAATAAGAAGCAAAAAACAGGAACACTGCAACTGGCAGTAACAATCACTGTCAAGTAACCTCATTTTCGTGGGCGAAAAAACGTCCAACTTTTTGGCAGAAGACATCAGCGCATCCAGTGTGAACAATTTCACTTGGTAATGCATTCCACGTTTCGATTGCCTTCATAACAAATGAGCGTGTTACAATGCGCCCAGTATGGCCTAATGCATTCAGTATTTATTATCGGGACAAAAGCATTTTTGAGCAGGAAACATTTATAAACAAAATTTTTTTATATAATGTAAGATTTCGCTGTAACAATCAATGTATCCGTAGATCATCAGATGGCAGTCTAGCATTTTTTAATTAAGTTTTTGCTATCGTCAAAAGCGTTTCCCATTGGATTTCCATGGCAGTCTTAACTGCTCAATGCGATCAATGGAGGCACTTTAAAAGAAAGATTTTGCTACATGTCAGAAGAATGGACCATTGCCTTCAATATTTCCATTGCAGTATCTTATAGTTTTCTAATTTTCAAAATTTTTGTCCGAGAATGTTGGACATGCGTTTTATTGTGACGTTACGTTAGCGTTACAAATCAACTATAACGTTATGAGTTATATAGAAAACGTTGATTTAACTTTCTAAAGAAAAAATGTTTTATATAGTCTTCTGTACGCTATAATTATAATATTATATTAATATTATAATGTCATAGACATAACTATGAAACAACATTACGAATATATATCGAACACTGATTTCCAGAACATTTCCAGTAAAGATGTTTTTCAACTAGCAGTACTTTGCAACCACATCTCTTAAATATTACTCACCATAGATTGTGTGCACAGCCCCATTATACTGTCAAAAAACTTTCGTTGTTACCCATTCGCCACTTTCACTCATTGGACATCCCTCAGTAACGGGTATATATAGGCTTGACTGCATGATATCCGTTCAGAGGTGAGTGAATACCAGTTGCATGTTGTGCTTTATAGTGGGGCTGAAGTGTCGCCCTATAGTTGCTGGTTCTTGCAAAGTATTGTAAGTTGTGTGCCGTCACAACTGGCGGGCCTGCATGCTTGTGCAGGGCTGCTTCACCCATAGAGTTTCTTACTATTAACTAGAGGGAAAGCTGGCGTCCCGCCTATGGGAGTTTGCATGGAGGTTACTCGAGGCCACTTCAGCCATCATGGGCGCTCTAAGCATCATGGGGCGGAGAGCTACCGACTGCAACCACAACTATTGGCCAAAAAATAATGAAAAAACAAACGTTGTTCGATAATCAAGATTGCCCTAGCGTTTAGTACCCTTTCTATAAATTGCAACAAACGAGCATAAAAGTATGTAAATGTAAAGTTTGCCCAAAATAAGCGATCGCTTTTTTTTCGTGCCTAACAGGTGCACTTTTAAAAAGAAACATGCTTAAAAAAATGTTGCCGCATGAACACTTTAAGAGCTTTTTGCACTACATTTCGGAAAACATAAACCTTTTATTGGCGTCGTGTGCTGTTGCGTTTTCGCTACTATGGCTTTTGCGCACTACTTTTACGCCGAAGTCGTCTGCGGGCGGGGCGCACTGTGGATAAGAAATGCCACATCTTAGTAATGCCACTGTGTGTTCCCGAAAAAATCTGACTGTCCCGCACCAAGTAGCTCATCGCCCCATGATGCTTTGAGCGCCCATGGTGGCTCAGGTGCAGCGCCGCCAGCTTTCCCTCTAGTTAATAGCAAGAAACTCTATGGCTTCACCTTTTCCAAAATGTTAGATTTATGTTTACATGTTTCATTAATGTTTGGAGAAGATTATTCTAACGCTCACACGTAACATTACAAAAAAACATTACAAAAACAGGACACGGGACTGGCTGAAAGCACTACGCGTTGGTTGACACCTCCTACCTTCAGCGTTGAGTAAAAGGAAAAAAAAGCCGGGAGCCTGGACGTTTTATCCAATGTAAATTAGGAAAATCGGCCACACAGGACGATAATTCGAGGTTTCTAAGAATTCTCGGAGTGTGTGGATAGAG
Organism: Amblyomma americanum; assembly: GCF_052857255.1. Taxonomy (NCBI): domain Eukaryota; kingdom Metazoa; phylum Arthropoda; class Arachnida; order Ixodida; family Ixodidae; genus Amblyomma; species Amblyomma americanum. The sequence goes on from NC_135497.1 coordinate 186,535,485, forward strand.
TTCCCGCGGTAAAAAGACGAGTTCAGATTCCCCTCAGTTAGTGCACCTTTAAGCACATTCAAATCACATTTGACCAAACAAAAAAGTAACATTGTCCTAATGTTTCGGTGCTACCTGGGGAGCAACGGGAGCAGAGTGTAGGGGGGGGGGGGGGGAGAGGCGTTGGGGGTCGGTTTTCGGCTGGTTCTTTGCAATTTTCTTGAGAACGCGGTCTTGCGATTCGCACTAGTTGAGTACGTCCGCAGTGATAGCGGAGCGCGCGAGCACCTTGTTTGTTGTTGTTGTTGTTGCTATGGGATATTCTGGGGAGGGGGTACTGGTCCCGACGTATGTTGGCCCTTAGGGCCGCGCGGGCGAAAAAAGGTCGGGTGGGGTCTGAAGTTTGTGTATGCTATTATGGTCGCTTTGCGTTCCGCTTTGAGCTATGGTGCTCGGGTCCAGCGTGTGACCCGCGCCTGGGAGGCCGCGGGCTGTTTGGGAGTTGATCGTTTGGCGGAGGGCTTCAGTTCAGTCTGTATAGACGGATAATCGGGAGGTGGAGCCTGCAATGTCGAACGCGTTGTGTCGTAAGGGTTGTGCCGTTTCGGTGAGAGCCCAGACAATGGCTGAGGGCGCTACAGTTGTACTGCTGACTCGTGGGATAGTGTGGGCGCGGAGAGATGGTCATTGAGGTATATGCCAGCCAAGCGGGCAGTGTCAGTGACGGAGCGACCGGTCAAAATGTGATATTCAGTGGCGGCGGCGGCAGTGATGCCACGGGCGATCATGTCGCGAGCGTGGTGGCGTTGCCGGGCTGTCTTCTTTTGGCATGGCGCGGGTGGTGACAGCGTATGCAGATACCTCGGAGAAGGAGGCTCGAAGGCGTTGGTCGAGGGTGGGGGTTCGGTAGGCTAGTTTCTGCGGAGGTCATATTCTTGCAGGCGAACGCCTTGGACCGTGTAAGTGCAGCGGTCGGATTGGGTGACCTGCGCATGTTCAATGATGTCCTTGAGGGGTTCCATTTGGTTAAGGCAAGCGAGGTTGTGAAGGGTCGCGTGAAGCCTGTTCCACATACAAGCGAAAACGCTAGCGATTCCTGCCGGCGCGGCGCGAAAACCGTTTTGAGTCGTCGCGTCGGCTCGAGTGGCCAGAGCGACAAGGTTCCAACAAGTTGGAAATGTTCGTTGCGGCGCGCCGCTCAATCGCTCAGTTCGCTTAGTCGCTTGCATGTGAACCAGCTTTGACGCAGGAGGCCGGTAATCGTTCAGAGCAGCTTGTTGTAGAGGACTCGCAGCAGGGCGAGTTGCCACTGCGTGGGGTCAAAGTTCACTGCGCCGTAGGTAAGCCGAGATACGTATAGCGAACACGCTGATAATGCAGGTGCAGGCGCCCCCCTTGCTTGTTGCCTGTGCGATGTATTAACTTTAGCAGGGGGTAACATTGCCGGGTTAGTTCGCGCATCCAAGTACCGGCATCGCCTTTCTCGTTGAAGTAGGCACTCAGTATACACATGTATCCGTTAGTGAGTATTTTCCTTTTCCAGGGAGAGTGACATATGCCGGTGTCTTGGAGGGCCGATTCGACTGCATAAATGTTAATCGACTTATTTCATCAAGCTTAATTCAATAGACTGTTCTGAGCACTGTGTCAAATACCCCCCCCCCCCCCTCCCCCACCCCCCACCCCCCCACCGTCACCCTTAATTTTTTTTTTGCCGCGTAACTGAAACCCAGTGCGAAATGGGCGCTTTTCCTGTGCAGACGTCACGTGGTGTGTATAGCTGTCACCCGTCTGTGTCGGCACGGCAGCTCAAAGCCGCAGACGCCCACATCGGCGATTCTGGCCTACTACTTCGCCTCCTCATTCGGTGAAGCTAGGACCACACAAAACAGTGTGAACAATGTTCGAAGGGGGAGCCTCCGTATGTGTGCCTTTAGCCAGGAGGTCTAATGGTGCAGGCTGCGTTGCCATGCCAGGCGGTGGCTGCTCTGTCGATGCGTGCCAACCGCAGCAGCCTCGTTTTGCAAGGGAGAATGCAATGTACGATTGCGCTTCGAGTGTCCCCTCTAAGTCTGACAGTCACTGTGCCTCTCCTTTCTTCGCAACTACCTCTTCCTCTCTCCTCCCGCCCCGACGGCTGCATACAGCGGCAGCACTTCTACGTGCTTGTAAATCCTGGAGAGCCGGAGTAGCTCGAGTGCGTTGAGCGAAGCGTTGTCCACAAAATTTTGCGCGAAATGAGCAAGTAACTGCGAAAATTGTCTCCTAGTAACGGCGGCTAAAATCCTTGCCATCTTTTCCCTGCATACCACCGACAGTGGTGTTAGGGGTGGTATTGAGGCGAGTTTGCAGTTTCGGGACCCGTAGGTTGCGTCTCTTTTGTGGCGCCCGTCAGAAATAAACTGATTTCTGCAGAAAAGGTGCAACATGGTAGCACCTTCGTGTTAAGTGGCAGTTTTCACGCAAGATGATGGAAAGTGCATTGATGCTGTTCTCTACAGCTCCAAAAGGGCGATGGAATGCGCAGAGGGCGCAAGCAGTGCCAGCTCCACAACAGCAGTGTCTCTTTATTTTGTTGAATGTCTTATCAGACAAATTTTTGGATTTAAAGCCAGAGCTGTGTGAACGACATTTTTCGGCGCCCGACAAGAGCGGTGACGGTAAACGAAGGCAAAGAATTTTAGCCCCAAACTGTCGTGCCGCCCAAGCATAGCAGCTAGCTTCGATGCAGGCGCCAAGCATTTTCGAGCCTCAAAAACAGTTTGCGGTCTACGATTTACAACTCGCGATCTATGGCATCAAAAAGGAATGCGCAACGGGACAACGTTGCTCAAAATTTCTGCGCAGCCTTGGCTGCAAGCAGAAAGCCTGTTCATCAACAGTGCAGCCATCATTCTAATTATCATAACACGAAGATTTTCAGTTACCGCGCGTACAACAGAGGTGGAAGATGTAACATATCTGTGCCCGTTAGAGTTCCACGCTCAGGCTGCATGCTCTGCATGACCACAACAGGTGTACATTTCAGCACAAAAGTCGCCTTTTTTCCCAGGCTATAGGAGAAGAGTGCGCTAACACGTAGAACCGAAATAGTTGCGTTTGCATGAAGTAAAAAAAAATTGCATCCTAACTGTGCAATGATTCTGAGCAAGCACCATTAGGTTATCGTGTTTTTAAACTGCAGTCATATTTTCCCGGTTAAGTACTACCACAGAGTCCAGACAGGATGATCATTTGACGCAGCGCAGTCACCCTTTTGTAGTGATTGAGTGAAAATTACAACTGACCCTGTAGTCAGGAGTGGTGCTACAAGTTGCTCGAAGCTACAGCGGAAAGCGGCATTCATTGAGCTTATCCACTACGTGCTCATTGTCCTTATCGCCGTCTTTCTAAGTTCCAGGCTCTCATTCGTCCACATACACTGCGCATTCTGCCAACCGCATACGACGCCTGTCTTAGAGGTAGACTGAGGTAGATTATAAAGGGTCCTATAGAGGTAACCTTTGGAGGTAGATTGTTTGCATCTAGGATGGAGAAGCAGTGGCGTAGTTTCGTTCATAAGTGAATGACTAAGTGGTGGCGGATTGTTTTAGGGCGAGTGCATGCTGTCCGCGAAACCTTGACTTAGCAAACCATCGCGCTTCTGCATACCAGAGCACAGAGCAAGGGATGAAAATTCACCTAAGAGACAATTTGAAGAGTGCCTTGTAGGCTGACCTCGTGTTTGCATTACAAAAAGCGAGGGTACGAACCTTGAGAAAAGTATAAGCGGACAAGAGACAGAGGGGGGTTTGTAGCAAATATGAGGCTGTCTCTTTTGCACTACTTATGCCAACTATGACTCCACACTGAAGAGTGTGTACATTCTTCTCTCAACAGAGGTAACTTTCTTAAGTACGCTTGCTTGAAAAAAAAGGTAATTCGAGTATTTTTTTATATGGCTTATGGTTTACGGGGCTTTAACGTCCCAAAGCTACTCGTGATATGAGGGACGCCCTTGTGAAGAGCTCCGGAAATTTGGACCACCTGGGGTTCCTTAACGTGCACTGACATCGCGCAGTACACCGGCCTACAGAATTTCGCCTAAAAGCGCACCATATAATCGCCTCGTAACTGCATGGCAGCGCTACGCAGTTACGAGGGACAATATGCCTGTGCATGCTAAGCAACGATGTTCATATATATATATATATATATATATATATATATATATATATATATATATATATATATATATATATATATATATATATATATGTATATATATATATATATATATATATATATATATATATATATATATATATATATATATATATATATATATATATATATATATATCTCAGAACTGACTGAGAGAAATGTGCAAAGTTTCTGCGTGATGTAAACTGTGCTCGCTTGCACTGGTACAGTATCGGCAGCGTCTGCTGATGCGCAAAAATCAGCGACGGGATCCCCTTTGCAACAAATGAGAACGGAGCTCTGCCGGGTTTGTCTGATGGCCATTTTCAGGTCTGTGGTCTGAGCACAGGTCTGAAGTCTGAGCAAATAAGAACAGGTTAGCTGACGGGATCGTTGATAAACGTACACGAATGAAGTAAACAGACCCTGAGAGGAAGGAAAAAAATAGGAGAACATTGCTATTATTTTTTTTTCTATGCACCCCAGCGTTTTTCGTGATGGAGGGAAGGGCTGGTGCAGTAGTCGCTACCGCTTCCAAGATGAGAAGCCCTGGTTTTGGAGCGTGAGGACTCAATTTGCGAGTCCACTGCGCATCCTGCTGCAAGGAGGAAATAGACAGTCACCCCGCTGTTTTAATCTTCTGTGGCTGCTCCGCATTCTTGAGACGTCTTGCGTATGTGTACGCAGGTTAAAGAAGACCGCCGCATTTGTTCACAATTTCTAGGGTAGAGATGTAGCTCTGCTATGACAGAGGTTCTGACAAAGGGCAAAGTGCTGTGACAGTACCCTGTAGGGTAGGAGCGATTTTATGCTAAGGAGGGGCTCGCCCACCCCTTTCCACAAGCAAGAAATTTTACAGAGGAAAACTATGCTGAACCCCGTTTTTTTGCCGAAAAATAGTCAACGGAATAGATGGCTACAATGGGACCGCTTTTCTGACCTCTCCAGTAGTGAGTCATAAATCCGCCACTGCCGAATAGTGGCACCACCTGTATAAACTGAGCTCTGCAATTGTTTTGCTGCTGAAATGTTCGCAAGGACTTCTTTATTTGCGGCGAAATTAAACAAGCAATAACGATACTGCCGCGCCTTCCGAAATAAAAAAGAAAGCGTCTTCGTGTTCTCTGCATCATCTCGTAATATATTCGCATCTTAAAGTGAAGCGCACGGGCGCTGTTTTCCCGCAGCAACATTTTAACGCAGCCCCCACCCCCCAGTTCCTGTTCCTGCACTATTTATCCATGCTACTTTTCAAGCGCTAACCGACTACGTACTCATGCGTGAACGATTATCGTCTGGCTTTTACTATCCATTCCGAAAGAAAGCTACTCTGCCTTTTCGCCAGAGGCTCGAGAGCCTTGTGCGCGCCCATTTCGTGTGCATACATGCTTTTTTTTCAATTTATTTCCATGTAAACATGATGAAGGCCGAGCAATAACAGCCATAAATTGTGGCTGTACATGCCCCTCAGCCCCTACATTGTAGGGCAGTGGCAACATGCAAATTACGTACACAAGTAACGTCGCAAAATTAAAACAATGGTTGTCAAGAACGGTTGGCGCATCATTAGAAAAAAACAATAAGGACTGAAGCGCGCACAAAAATGATAAAAAAAAGCAACAGAAAAATATACTTCCTAGAAAAACAGGCCTTTGGTTATTCAAATGAGGTCGACACTTTATGGAACGAAAAAGTTAAAGAAGCAGTGAAAGCATGGCGAAATCTAAGCATCTGTTTCTCGCGTAAATCTGCCCTCGCGTATCGTACAACAAAAGCGAGCTGGCGGTGGGCCAGCGCCCCCACCTATACGCCCACCCCGTCGTTTCCGGCAGTGAGGGACCGGCGAAAAGAGTGCGCGCTTTGTTTCCGGAGGGGGCAACATCGCGGCGACTAAAGCAGCGCTGCGCGAGTAGCTCCCGCGAGCAATTATTATGCGCGCTTGCACGGCCTGGCCCGCCGTTCGGCTCTGTGCTGGCTCATCAAGAACGCCTAATGGAGAAGAACCTACAGCGCGTCGGAGGGGGGGGGGGGGGATGATGGGGGGGGGGGGGGTGCAGTGAGTGAGCAGATTGGGGGGAGCAGCTGCACAGTCTGGAGGAGCTCCGAGGAATCGATACCCGCGTCCAATTCTTCTCTTCTCTCTTTTGCGCCTCCCCTCCACCCTGTCTACTCCATGTTTTCTTGCAGTTCGTGTACAGCGTGGCGCGTAAGCTCTCATCGAATGCTCTAGTTCCTTCCTGCTCCCGGTTTCCGGCAATCGCTTTCTTGCGGCCCCTTCTCGTTCCCCTTTCTTTCTTTCTTTCTTTCTTTCTTTCTTTCTTTCTTTCTTTCTTTCTTTCTTTCTTCTTTCTTTCTTCCTTTCTTCCTTTCTTTCTTTCTTTCTTTCTTTCTTTCTTTCTTTCTTTCTTTCTTTCTTTTAGAGCCAGCCTCCTCCCAGCCATCGAGCGTCCACCTGTCCTCTTTTAGTCCACGGTTAAGCGCCTGGCTCCGCTTCGAAACAATAGCAGCTCTGCAGTTCTTCTGCCTTCGTGACCGAGCTAATGTTTTTTTTTTTTTAAAGGGAACTCTTTCTAACTTTTCGTCCCTTTTCCTTCTGTTCGGTTTCATTCGCTGCACTTCTCTCTGTCAGTTTTTTTTTATTTACTTGATCACCCTTTATTTATGCCGCCGATTTTCCTCATTCAGCGTCCGGCTAGAACGGCACTACTTATCGCTCCCCCCTCCCGCATGAAACGGCTGCCCGATCCGTACTCTTTTTCTGATCTGAGCAGGCTGGGTATAGAAATGTTTTATAAGAGCGATGAACTTTTCGCCTGAGAACTCTAAGAGAAGCTGCGGCTATCACGGGGGCGTACCGTCGATCTGAAAGCCTCCATACTTATTTCCCAGCTCCCGATCGAATGACGTTGACAGGCGACAGTACCGCACTTACACTTCCATTATCTACTTCCTTCGCCCACCTGCAACGAACGAATTTTTCTTTAATGCTGCGCCCTTTTTTTTTTCTGCAATAAACTCCGAACAGAGAACACAATAATCGCTGTCCCTGACCAACGTACTCGTTTTCGAAATAAAACTCGCCGCCTTGAAGGGTGCTTCCTTTTGCCACTTCCAGATATTTTTCCTCTCCCAAGTACTTGCCTGAGGTTTACTCTTTCGACACAGCATTTCCTTTCGCGACGTTCTACGGGTGTTGGCTGCTTGAGTGACCATTTCTCGTCATTGTGTTTCCCAAATGTTTAATATTCTTACCTGTCTGCAATTACGCGACGATTGGCAGTTCGCGCGGCCGTGTCAACTCTTCGTTGGCCCTCTTTTCGCATACCCGCTGCCACGCGCGCTTCTCCTCTCCTTCAATGGATTTCAATCCCTCCCACTGGGCATCTGAAGAGGGCTTAATGAGGCTTGACTGTTGCGCGCAGTCAACAAAGCCCAAGGGGGTATCTTTGTTTCCCTTGCAGCTACCTTCCCCCAACCTTCTCGCCAGTTGTCTAGTAGTTTTTTCATCACTCTTCCGCTTATATGACTGCATTTTGTTTCCAGTTTTTTGCGTCCTCCTGTCACTTGCTTACTTACCCGCGTCTTGATTTTGACGTTATCCCCAAAGCGTTGAATATTACTGTGCTGTTTGATTTCTGATTTAGGTCTGCGTTTTTATACACTCTTCTTGCCCCTTCTTTTCCATCTCACTTGTCCTCTCCTTCTTCTCTGTTCGTTATGAATCATACTTGCCTTATATTTGGCCTCCTTAGTTGCTGCAGGTATACATGCATTTTTGCCCGCGTATTCATCCCTTTTTTGTAGACATATTTTATCTCCACTTTTGTACTGACCTGAAAAGTATAGTAAATACAAAAGGAAAGAAGAAAAAAAAGCCGTTAAGCAAGCTAAAATGCTAAACTAGTGAACTAGTGGACAGGTCATTGCACATTCTGTGCTTCTGTTTTTGTATATAGATGACGTTTGGTCGTGAAGCCGTCCGGTATGATCGAAGTTGTTGGCTGTAATTTGCCTTGCTTCAAGATAATTCGACGCACTTGTTTATTAGGTTGGTTTTCTCGTTCTGGATCAAAAAGAAGAAAAACAGAAAGAACACCACCGCGTCAAGCGCCGCTACTGGCGAAACGTGCGGAAAACGGATTACCCTGTCTTTCGGGACAAATAACATGTAGCGAGCAATGCTCTGTATGGACGACGCGCCGGAACAAGACAAAAAAAAATTACAGGTAAGGCACGTGGCTGCGAATCTGAGCGTGCGCGCCGAATCATTGCCCAGAAAGGGGGCGCGACATAGAGGGAAAAAATTGAGCCGCCTTCACCCACGCCTCCTGATATGGCGTTCTTCAGTGGTGTTTTTGTTTCTGCTCGCTGACGAACGGTAGCAAATTCGTTCCCCGCGGGGTGATCGGCAAGCAAACGTCGTAAGTTTAGGGATGCGCGATGATAACATCGAACACAAATCAGCGCAAGGGAAGACACACAAAAACGCAGAAAAACGGATTCGAAGCTTTCTTCGTTCCTGATACTCAGAGAGCTTTTTATTTAGCTGGCGAATACTGATGCCATTGGCTGACTATAAGTTTTATTACCTTTACCCTGATTATCGATGACATCGCGCTTTATCCGGTGGCCAGGCAAGGAAACAGGAAAGTGTGTCCGTGGAACGGGATGTCTGAATGTTAGATACCCCCCCCCCCCCCCCCCCCCCCCATTCATCGAACTGACTATTTCCCCTCTTACCCTCCTCCTATGTGGCTAAACCGTAAGTGCTCGTCGTAATCTCGAAGGCAAATGTGCTTCTGCGAGGACTTGCGGTCTTCCTAAATGTTTAATTTGGACCTTAAAGGCCGATATGGAGCTTTGAAAAGCCCTCATGCCCCGTTCGTTACTGCTGCCTCATAAAAACTCCTCAGTGTCCTCACTCATGCCACCTATGCCAATTCCTTGGTCTTAATCATATACGAGTGCAGCATTGAATTCGTTCACTGCTTCGTTCGCCATACTTTCGATTTCCGTGATATAGTCAGCCTTCCTATTCAAGCAGCACGGCAGTATACTCTTAGATATTCACTTGGACTGAATATTGAACAGTGCTGGTCAACTAGCGTCCTTTCCATCCGTTTAACCAACCTTTATCTAAAAATGAAAGAAAGAGAGGAGCGAAGAGCGAATACAGTCCCTTTTTTTTTTCTGGATGTGGAATACATCCTACAGGTTTTGCTTAACCGTGTATAAGAACTACGCGTTTGTGAAATACTGAAGGGCCCTTAACTCACTATGCGTCACAGTGGTATACTTACCCCTACTCTCGCCGCTGCTAGCATTCCAGGGCTCCGGGGCAGATGAGTTTTCTGGACGCTGGGTAATCCGGGAGCAGCACATGGAGCACTATCGACTTTTTTTTTTTTTGACCATGCTACATCGTGAGGCATTTTTCCCATCCTTTTCATAATTTCCATAATTCCATGAATAAGGGGCGAATATAGGGCGCAGCAGCGTTGGAAATGTTTCCTGCACCTTTACACAGCGGGTGCACAGAGCAGGGAGTCACTGAACGCGTATAATGCAAAGAAACCGATTGGCGGAATTCAAGAACCCCGCCGCGGTGGCTCAGTGGTTAGGGCGCTCGACTACTGATCCGGAGTTCCCGGGTTCGAACCCGACCGCGGCGGCTGCGTTTTTATGGAGGAAAAACGCTAAGGCGCCCGTGTGCTGTGCGATGTCAGTGCACGTTAAAGATCCCCAGGTGGTCGAAATTATTCCGGAGCCCTCCACTACGGGCCTATTTGTTCCTCTCTTCTTTCACTCCCTCCTTTATCCCTTCCCTTACGGCGCGGTTCAGGTGTCCAACGATATATGAGACAGATACTGCGCCATTTCCTTTCCCACCAAAAACCAATTAATTAATTAAAAAAATTCAAGAACAAATCTGTTATATTTGAGGATGGTTGGTTGAAACGGCTGCAGGCCGGAAAGTATGAAATTTCACTCGTGGGTTAAAAACGGGGGAGCTACAGTTTCGGAGGAGCTGCACTTGGATAAAATGACTGCGCGCCGAGATGAACGCGGAGCGGTACCCCAGAGCCGTGCAAGCCAAGGGGCCAAGTGCGGTCATCTGACTCGCGAACAGCTGCGAAGCAGTGACAAACGCTGGAAAGCGTTCAAAGCACATAAGCATGGCATTGCAAGGGTAGGAGGCAGATTGAGGAGAGAGCTCCATCGTACACTTCAAGGGCCTTTTTTTTTTGTTAATGTCAGAGCTAACATAACATGCATTTGCACGATACTTTGGAAAACTATCATTTCAGCCTATTATGACCAATGAATAATGTGCCTTGTGAGACACAACGGAACGAGGACCAAGGGCTTGATTCTACATGTCATATAAATTTTGTTTCCGAATTCTTCGCTGAGTACATGACATTTTCAAAGCGCAGTAATAGTGGTGATTTCCTTTTACTTTGCTTTTTCTATAGCCTTTACTTCTTTAAATTCCTTTCCTTTTGTATATAGCTCTATAAAGCGCGTGCAAGTATCGTATAAACATCGTAATTTACTCTTTCGTGTTTTTCATTTTCACCGCACCATTGCGTACGCGTAGCACTTTCCGTTTACAAAGAGGCCCGAACACCGGGCGCGTAAATCGCACGACACATCGCGCACCGTTTTTCGCGACCAGACATTTCCTATGCTGCGTCGGCAACAACAGGGGAGGAGGTTATCCCCAGGGAAGGCGCCGGGGCCAGCGCGGTACTCTCGCGGCTTATCGAGCGCTTCAGGGCGCACGATAACGAGGCAGCGGTAGATGCAAACACTCGCCGCGTATTGCCCGACAATTGCATTAATGGCTCGCTGCTGTACGGAGCTCGGTATGCAGCATATATTTCGGCCTAGATCTTCCATTGTATCTCACTTAGTACCGCTTCTCCTCCTGGTTCTTTTTATATGTCGTGCTTAGTCATGGCGTATAGGCTGGCTGCCATGGTATGGCCTGCCGAAGACAAACAGCATCGTTGATCATAAGTAATACGGCATGTAAAGCTAACGCCAAGGCACATCTGCTTTTGAGTACTAAGCTGTGGGTTCGAACCTAGCCGCGGCGACCGCGTTTTAAAAGAGAAGAAATGCAAAAACACTCGGGTGCTGACATTTCAGTGCACGTAAATTAAAAGACAGGATGAAAGCAGCGCAACAAACGCGATTTCATGACATTGTTGCTGAAACCAAGAATTGTAAATGGACATTGACGGAGCACGTAACATGGTGAACAGGTAACCGACGGTCCCTCAAGGTAGTGGAGGGGATTACCAAGGGAACGCTAGTGTATATGGGGTGGCAGAAATTCGGGTGAGGTTAGGAAGATTCCGGGGATAAGGTTGCTGCAGGTGGCTCAGGACAGGTTAAGTTGAGGTCAGTAGGAGAGCCCTATGTCTTACAGTGGACGCAGTCGGGATGATGATGATGATGGCGATGATGACGATGATGATGGCGATAGGGGTGGTGGTGGGGATGAGAAATGATAATGACGACGACAAAAATCCATGCTGACCGGACTTTTATTACAGGGCTTGCCGCAATTATAGTTTTATTTTTTGGGCGATTATTATTTCACACGGAAGAACCACAGTTTTTTTTTCCCAGTAATATATCGGTGATCCATCAGCAAGCAACGGCTCTTATAAGGTCATAACAGTCTGTGAGCAGCAGGTGCTACATGCTCGAAGACGAAGCTTGACGACCTGGGGGCGCCACTTGGTATGCGACCGGCATGACTGTAAAGTAGCGGACCAATGCCTCAAAACGTAGGACTGCACTACTTAATCCAACGACCTCGCTGTCTCACCGCGCTCCTGGCTTCCGCACTTTGCTATTTCTCAATTAAAGGGACACTGAGGAGAAATTGAAGTTGGCTTGTATCGCTTGAATACCCAGCTCCTAATCAGAAAAAGACCACTCCTACTGAAAAGCTCTTGTAAGGTATAGAAGAGAACGGAGGAATCACCGCCACAGGTCAGTCTCGCAGTACAAACGCGATCTGAGGCTGACAAACGTGCATGAAGGTTACGCGCTTGGACATTGAAGTGTATAAGTTTTGTTGTGAAACCGCTTTGAACTTTTATTACACGAGAAAGACGGAAAAGGACAACATGAATGTTAGAAGCCAAACAAATCCTATATTTGACGGCGCAACAGGCGGCCAGCTGAGTTTCGGTAAGTTTGGTGCTTCGCGACTATACGCTTTGCGCGCCCACGTGGCTTCGTTTTTGACGCGCCTCCATTTACGAGTGCGGAACAGCACAGGACCTCCAAGTGTACCCCTAAGTGCGAGCGGCCGACTTCTTGGCGCTCGGACTACTACGCCAGACCCACCGCCTAAGCCCTCAAAACTATTGCATGCAGTGTGGGGTTGAGGTCGCCGAAGTGCAGCTCTTTGCGAGACCTTCGCTGTCGGAACCGGGAACGGGATCCATCGTAACGCTGGTGAAAACGTAAACGAAGCGACGACGGCTGATGGAGGCCTTCAACGCCGGCCGGCGCGTTAGTTTTCATTTCGGCTGCTGCTAGACTGCACCGCTCACAGCCAGCAATCACGGAGTCCCCGTTTATGCCAGTTTACGTCACCTTTTCGGGTATTTCTTCATGAGAGAGCACCGAGTTTGAATCAAAGAGGCGGGAAAAGGGTTTTCAACTTCGAATCCAAATCTCTTAGCCATAAATTCACCGTCCGCTGCCGGACAAGAGACAGCGAAGCCACGAAATGCCGAACTATCGGATTTTACTAACAAAGACACTTGATAGAGTACTCCTCAGTGTTGCTTTAATTATGACCGATTGTAACTCGTGCTCAAAAGCCAGCAAGCTGTGGCGTGTATCTTAAGAATGCTGACCTTTTACGATTGAGAGCCACCGCGGCGGTTCACTGGTTGTAGTGCTCGGCTGCTGACCCGAAAGACGTGGGTTCGATCCCGGCCGGGGTGGTCACATTTCGATGGGGGCCAATCGATGGAGGCCCGTGTACAGTGCGATGTAAGTGAACGTTAATGAATGCCGGGTGGTGGAAATTATCTGGAGCCCTCCACTATGGCGTCCCTCATAGCCTCAGTCCATTTGGAAGTTAAACCCCATTAAACCAAACCAAAAACCTTTTACAGTTGAAACCAAATAAAAAAAGATGGAAAAGGAATTCGGCGTACTGTTATCGCATCTTTTTTACGCTTTAACCGAAAAATGCAACCCCTAGATATATCTTGTGCCACTGAAAGCGACAGGACAAAACATCTCACGTGCCATGCCTTTCAATGAGAGTGCACAGCGCGCCGCACTGTTTACCTGGGTGCATCGTCCTTATTAAGATGCGCGCGAAAACCGCAGCTCAGCAGTGCCCCCTGGCACCACATACTATCGAAGAGCAACGTTTCATGCTTACTTCCCCCTTATCCCTCGCAGCTCCCGCCCAGTCGTGCCCGCGCCCCCGAGAACCGCACGGATGCAAGCGTCCGGAATAACGAGGCCAAACGCTGGTGGTGCGCGCGACCGTGCATTCCGCACTCACGGACAGGAGAGGACACCACGCCCCCCTTGTGATTCGATGGAACCGTCGTCGTCTTCGTCATCCGCGCTGGGGCTCGTCCGAAACGCTTTCTTTCGAATGGGGGGAACTACGGCTGATTCATTCTCTCTTTTTCCCCACCACCGCAGCAGCAGGGCTTGCTCCATTACGTTTCCCTATTACACCCCCCCCCCCCCCCCCCCCCACCCCCCCGCGTCAGCAGCGCCCTCCTCCGGCGGTGGACGACTTTGTTTTCGTTTCAGCGTTAATAGAGAGACGACCTGCGGTTGCCTGCGGGGTTGAAGCTGAGGGGGAAAAGGGGGTTGTTGGTAGGGAAGGTTCGCGCTGTCAGCGCAGCTGGACGAGGCGCTGACAGGGCTGTCTCTTCGCACCTTGCCCGGTCTCTGACCAGCGCGACGCGTCGCGTGCCGTGGTGGCACCCGGCGAGAGAAGCCGGAGAGCTGGGGAATGATCGAGGACGGGGACCCCCAGGTCCCCGAGGCGCTGTCAGCGCGCGGTGAATTTTTTAGCAGCTCCATTCGCCCAGCTTTCGCAACGTGTCTTACGTTCGCTGTGACCGATGGTAAAGGAGGGGGAATTAAAGGCGCTTGGCACAGTGCTTGCGTTGTGGCGCAGCTTGGCGCGATGGTTTGGCGGTTTGAGAGCGTATACGCTTTTAGTGAGTGCTGCTGCCACTCCAAACAACAAAGGCTGGGTGGCGTGATATGGTAGATGCCCTGCTGGAGCCCAGCACCTTTTCGTTTTATTTCTTTCTTGCGCCGTTCAGAGAACGCCGCCACCGGCTTGTCCGCTTGCTCAAGTTTCACCTAGTTTTGGAACAAAACAAGAACTGATCAGATGCGTGAAAAAAAAAATTCACGGTAAGAGGATGGGCAAAGAGGCTAAAGGATAAAAGTTATTTATGTACTGGTGTCTCTGTAGTTCGTACCAAGTGGCGCCGACGCTCTCGGCTTTGGCTAGCCTAGTTGTATCTATGACAAAAGCTTGTGCAAATTGGTTCAGTAAATTTATTTTAGTAATAAATTTCAAGCGCAGATATATAAGCGGGTAACACGCACGCACATACACAAACAAGCCCCACATAAACACCGGGCGCTCTTTGCGCGTCTCTCTTGCTTGGTTGCCAGGTCCTTTTCTCAGTTTTCCTTCTCATACTGCACGCACTTTAGCAACAAATTCACACTAAATAAAGATCACCCCTTGAACACTTGAAATCGAACATTATATGACAAATGCGTGTGAGTGGGGGGGCCTCACATGTTCTCGGGTGCGCGCGTGTGCACTCGCGTGCGCACGCTCGAATGCACAGCACAGACAGATGAAGCCCACGGGCGTCTTCATTCACTCTTCGAAAAGGAGCAAGCAGGGCCACTGTTAGGCGCCAACTTTTCCTCATTCTTTAAGAAGGAAAAACAGCGCAGAAGCGCGGGACGAGAAGAAACACGACGGCTCAACGTGCTGAATAGCAACTCGTTTATATTCCGCCTGGAGCGAAATATATACAGCTATAGATAGACAACCCCGTTATAGACCACCCAGACACTGGAGGTGCAATCATTGCAGGTGCTTCGGAAAAGTCAGAAGAAGAGATAACGTTTATCTTTGTCAAGAAGTATGATGTACGAACTTGCCCAAGTCTCCGCCTTAGCACAGTTATTTTCCTTACTGTTCGCGTTAAAAGGCGATGTGCCAAGTACTGGAACTGCCACAGAAGTGTAGTCCCGAACTGCCACATGCCCACCTTTTCTGGACATTATTGTTGTAGCGCCTGTTCTGTGCTCGCCTTGTCTGTGTGCTGTCTCAAAGACGTTCTTCGTTTGAAAAGTATAGGGGTTCCTACATATTCACAGTTATACTTATTCACATTTCCCTACAAGTTCCTACATATTCACGCTATCACCACCATATCAAGCATATGCATATAAACTTGTCTTGATACAAAAAGGGCCACCCGCATTGTTGAAAACACTTCATTTTTTGGGACCCACAGGAACCCTTTTTCCCAAGCATAAGGCTGTCAAAGTGGAAGACATGTACACTTAAAACCTGTTGCGAACTTACAAGAGTTCATCACAAGGAAAATCAGAGTCGTTTCTGATTTCGGCAAACCTACAAAAAAACACAATGCAGCGCCATGGCTTATTCCCTATTCCCTGTACAATGTGCGGAAAACAAAGACTAAAACGACTTACACTGCGAACGTTTTTCAATTACGCTCATGTGTCTGGCTTATTCTTTACTTCCAATTTTTTATTTGCATTATTTGCTGACTGTTCCCCTAAGAGTCATTACTGACTTCTATGAAACTGTCTGTGCTGCAGAAGTGACTGCTGTAATGGTGGCGGAAGCTCTGTCAAGCTGCTATACAAAGCAGCTTTTTCTCTCGGCACCTTTTCTGCTCAAGCAAAACAATCTTCCTGACTGCCTGCCCGCCTGCCTGCCTGCCTGCCTTATATACAGGTACACTACTGGACATCAGCAACTAGCGCCATCTCTTGCCCTACAGCAGAAAACACTGCGTAACTCCATGGGGATATTTTAAGCTGAGAAAACTAAAGAGCTTCGAGAAACTCTGTGAATAGGCGGTGGTTGTCACGACCGACTCTTCCTCCTCGCTGCAAAATCTGACCTATGAAATGCTTCCTCCGCTCACACCAACTATTCCCAACGGCCATGGAAAACCAGTGCGACGTACCGGAAAATTCCAATTTCTGCGGCTATTTTGAGTGTCCAGCACCACTTGCCACGTGGAGTCAGCCGTGCAAGCTAGCGTTTGTCCGGACTTCTCGGGCTTGTAGCAGCATCTGTATGGCATCACCTTCTCTTCTTCTTCTTCTTCTTCTTCTTCTTCTTCTTCTTCTTCTTCTTCTTCTTCTTCTTCTTCTTCTTCTTCTTCTTCTTCTTCTTCTTCTTCTTCTTCTTCTTCTTCTTCTTCTTCTTCTTCTTCTTCTTCTTCTTCTTCTTCTTCTTCTTCTTCTTCTTCTTCTTCTTCTTCTTCTTCTTCTTCTTCTTCTTCTTCTTCTTCTTCTCTTCTTCTCTTCTTCTTCTTCTCTTCTTCTTCTTTCTCTTCTTCTTCTCCTCCATGCTCCCGTTCTTACAAGCTCAGCTGGATTAACATGTTTTTATATACTTCCCTCAGAATACGCGGCCATCTATGCATGAAGAGTGTGCATCATGTGTGTCCATGTATATTCTATATATTTCACGCTGAATATAGGACGTGGGTGGTCTTGAACGTTGTCCAGGTGAGCTTAATTGGACCGTGGTTGTTATCCAGGTGTGGCCGCAAAAGTGTTATTGCGAAAATTTGGCGCCCAAGCCATGCGATGCAATTCTGCGAAACAGAGAAAACGATTATCAGCATAGTCCGACCCCTTCCTCAAGAAACCACCAGGGGAAGTTAATTGTTCGAGGTGAAATACACCCTTGTGCTTAAATTTCCGGCGCCCGCCAAAAAACTCTAGGTGATCGAGACCGGAGCTGTCGACTATACGGCGTACCTCGTAGCCGCTTTCTCAATTTCCGCAAGTGAAAATACACGGATTAAAGCGTATTTTTCAATTACATTTGTTCGCGCGTTAGTTTGAACCCTGCCCTTTTGTGACGAAACCGAAAGGTAAACACCCCAGGGGGTTTTATATTAAGTGCTCCGTTTCTGAGCGCAAGTAGTGTGAATAGGCTATTTCTTTTAGCCGCGTTCACTTCGTTTCGCTCGCCTTCTCTATAGCCGTATAGCGGTGGAAGGTTTACAGCACTTCATTTTCCGACCGTGAAGTAAATTGGTTACGCTTCTATGTAGACTTAAAAAAGGCAGCTATGAATCGAGGGGTGTGAGAAAAAAAAAACTCGTTTTCCCCGCGTGCTTATTTTGATACGCCATTGAGCGGCTGCAAAGGGAAGACTGATGAAAGAACCGGATTGCTTCTTTTAGATGATTGCTGCGCAACGTCTCAGAAGCCGTCCCACATAAACGGATACAATTATTTTTTTTTAATTCCGCAAAAAGGAAGAGATTGCCTTTTGTCTTTTAAACGTTCTCGCACGGTGTTACACAAAATTTCAGTAAATGAGACAGTTAATAGCGATCTAATTAAGACGACGGGGAACAAGTGATCAGAAAAGCTTGGAAATATTTCTGAGCCAGAGAAATACAACATGCGAGCGATGGAAAAAGGGCCGAAAATGAAATAAGTATATATATAGGGCAAGTGGCCAGGTATATTTAACCGGCGCCTGTTGCGGTATATACCGCATATTCAGTAATTAACCTTCGTTGTGTGCATTAAAGCTTTCTCTCACATGCCAGGAACTGTTAGAGTTGTTTAGAGGAGCCAAGGCGCCTCTTGTATAATCAATGCCTGTCAAACCTTGTGCTATTCAATGCTAGACTGAAAACTAAACATTTTGACAGATTTGCCTGTCTGGTTGGGTTTGAAGACTTGTAATAAACTGCACATCTCCCAACCAAAAACTTTAATTTTAACGCAACGTATCGAAGCCGACTCGGCTCCTTCATCAGGGGTGACTGAGGGCAGTAGCTAGCGTCTAAGTATGGAGGGGAGGAGGGGGTCAAATGAACGAAAGCTGTGATGCGAAAGGCATATGGGAGGGGGAGGAAGGGGGTGGAGGTTAAGGCTATTAGTCCACGTTGTCGCACTGCGGAGAGGCGGTCAATGGCCGAGTCGGCTTCGAAACGTTGGGTTAAAATCAATGTTTTTGGTTGGAGATGTGCACTTTATTATAAGTATTCAATGCTAGCAAACGCGGACGCCTCGTTCACCGGTCATGCGCGATGGAGAGCTGTGGCAAGCTACAGCGGGCGCCCACATTGCGTCACTCAGGTTACGGAGCCGCACGCCACGTTCAATGCCTATCCACGATGTGGTGCACTTGGGCTGGCGTCCCGTGTTACGCCACACCTGGGCGCGGCGCTTGCCACAGCCTCCGCGCGACGCGGTACAGTCCGGCGGCACCTTATACGTAACCAATGTAAGCTGCAGATAGGCATAAAAAGCTAGTGAGCGGGGACGAGCAGGAGAGAGTGAGGAAGGAAAGGGCTTCATTCGTCGTTTACGGCCGATATATATCAAGCATTGCTAATTTAGGATGTGGTGGAGGAGCTTTAGTTTGCTTTGGCGTCGAGGGCTATCAGGCTCCAGCTGCTGTGCGATGCTACTCAGGTGACTCATCACTGGAGTAGACGAAATCAAGGCATGCAGAACGTCCGGAGAGTCGCCGTCAGCTGAGAACGCACATGAATGCGCCGGGAGCTGCGTTTTTCCCGACCGGGCCATGTGGCGCAGCTATGCTGTGCGGCTCATCCTACAGTGCGGCCCAATGTGCCTCTAGTCTATTTTTCCTGTCTTCTGCCTATCCGATTAACCCAAGGTGGCTATGTGAGGCATCGAACGGCTATCGGTGCGTTTTAGGCGTAAAATGCTTCTACTCCCGTTCTCGGCAAATTCAGGCAAACATCATCCAGAAACCCCGGCAGACCTGAGGCTGCTCGTGAAACCTAACGTCAGGGCGAACATAAAGCCTAAGGGGTGAGGCCGAACCTATCCGAACCATTCCGAAACTTTCCGTCCGAATGTTATCTAGCAGAAAACAATCTTCAGTCATGAAAGGGATTCGAACCAATGCCGGCGCGAACGGGGCAGCTCCGCTTCCCCGATGGATTACACCACGCGGCCATAACCCCAACCTCTCGCGTTGTGTTCCTTTTGGCAGTAACTCGCGCTACTGTTGTTGTAAACCGTCATCTCGCCCATCCTGAACCGTTCTTTTTGCGCTTCCAAATGCGCGGCCAAGTAGCGCTGTGGCCGTGCCGTGGAATGGAGCCAGGCGAGGCAAGAGACGTGAACTTCATGTAGCCGAACACGAAGGCGAGAAGGTGGCCTAGGCGGCCTTGCCCGTCCCTGAGCCCGAAAAAAAGCGGGCCAGCCTTGTTGCGCGTCAAGCAACGAAAGCAGCGACGGACGCTGAGAGCGCTGTTCAATTGGCAGAGAAGTGGCTGGTGGTGGAGGCTCCTCAAGCAGCGAAAGCAACCAGGGAGGCTATGATGCGCGCCGCCCACGCCGAGGAATAGACGCGGCCGAAGGCGTCGGCACCTCTAGCAGAGAGAGAGAAAACTTTTATTTCTTTCCAAGAGGTTCGCGGGGATGAAGACTTCCTGGTCGTCTTGCTTGGGTGCTGGCGACTTGAGTCTTCAAGCAAGAGTGGGCCCTCAGTCCAGGGCTCCACTGAGTTGTGCCGCTTCAGTTGCGTGCTTTACCAAGGCCCTCTGGACCTCAAGCTCGCTGCTGAAGAGACAGCTCTCCCATTGCTCCGCACTCGGTGTTTGTTGATTGTGGAATGCTATGTTTCTCTTGCATTCCCAGGTGATGTGATAGAGTGTGGGCGTACTGCCGCACCAGGGGCAGTCTGGTCTGAATTGCGTTGGTGATATCTTGTTGTATGTGTGTAGGTTAGGGAAGGTGTTCGTCTGTAGCCTACGCCATCCTACAGCCTCTTCCCTATTTAGTGCTTTGTGTGGTGATGGATATCTCTTTCTGATTCCCCTATATAGTTGTAGGGTCTCTGTGTAGCCCCCCTCGCATATGAGTAGCCGTGACTCCGAGACGATCGATAAGCCTGCTCGGTAAGTGAGCCCTCGAGCTAGACTGTCCGCCTTTCGTTTCCTGCTACGCCTGCGTGGGCTGGCACCCAGATTATATGTTGTATGGGTATTCTTTCAGCTGAGGCTGCCGCCTCGCTGATTATTCTGAGGGCAGTGCCGCTGATATTGCCCTTCGTATAGTTTCTGCATGTTTCTTTCGAGTCCGTTAGGATATTTAGGGAGCGACCTTTTCTGTAGCCTTCGGAAAAAGAGTCTTGCTAGCACCCGTTTGCGGACCTCCTTCTATGAGGCTTCCTAGGAAGTGCTTTCCTGCAATGCATTTAATGCTTACAACTACTCTGGATGGCAAGGTAGACTATTGCTTCTTTTTTTTGCTTCGGAGAAGAGCCAGACTTCACCGCATGTAGCAACACACGACCGCGTCGCGGCTGATTGCACGAGCGGCTGCACGAATAATTACCCGTCGAGTGGAATAAATTTTTGCATAAAAAAACGGCGGACGATTTAGCATGATTAGGCCAGATGAGTATTAGGTGCGCTAACACTTCGGTTTCGGTTCGGCCTTCACTTCTTTCAGGCGTCACACGACTGCTCTGGCCGCGACCAGCCATCCCGTTGCTCCGGTGGTTCCAAAGAGCCCCCCCCCCCCCCCCCCCCCTCCCCCTTTATGGAATTCTCGTGTGCATCGACAGCCGGTGGAGGAGCAGCGACCTTTGAGTGTGCAAGAAAATACGAGAGGAGAGAGAAAGGCGCGAAGATGCGGAAATTAAAATTTTGACTTCAGATAACTCGGATTGCACAAACCTCAGTAAAAAAAAAAAAAAATTCTCGGTAGACAATATTCGGAAAACGGCGTCCTGTAACATCTCAGCCATACCAAAACTTCATTAGAGCCCCTTCCAGAGCCCCTTTAAGGTATGACGCGACAGCGTTAATGGGTAAATGCCCATATATGCGAAATTGTTCATCTTTTACTTTGCATTAATAAATCACTCGGAGTACTCATACCACTCTTGGCGCAGTGTTGCTGCGGTTAAACGATGTGCTGCCGCCTTGCGATGGCAGGGGCTGCCACCGGTGGGGCTTGTGAGATACAGGTTGCTCTCCCCGAGCAACCTCTCGCGACCAATCGTTAATTGAACTGCCATCTGCCACGGTGGGCAGGTTATGACCACGGAGGCAGATAGACAGCGGAGAAATTGCTGAGTGCGGGCTTAAGTGCTGGCGCACTAAAACTGCTTATAACTGAGGTGTAAAACAGGAGTAAAACTTAGCGTTTTTTATATCGGCCGACAAGTTTTGATCGTTATTAGGATCCGCCCTCAACCAATAATGGGCGAGTAGGTTCGAGGAGGAAGCCGGCGGAAAGGGGGGAGCGTCGCCACCTTCTCGCAGCAAATGCGGCCAAACACCTGAGCGGCGTTTCCTCCGGTCTGCGATTGCACTCAGCGAGTGGTATAACAACACTGCACATTACTGCCGTACAAACGAAGACGTACACGAAGCCGGAAAGTGACACACTATGTGCACTTAAATGCAGTAGTACGTCAACTGACAGCAAAATGGTAAACCTGCGTGCATGATAAGAAATACCATCTCATTATCAGTTTAAAAGTGAATATTGTTTCGCTGTGTTTGAGGGAGTAGTGGCTGCAAAGTGAGTATTAGAGAGAAGAAAAATAGAATGTTGCGATAACCCGCGTTTATCAGAACGTGAGCCAGAAAGATGTCTGTGTGTTTCTGTGGATTGAACGTGGTTGGGCGTGTAGGTAAGCTCAAGAGGTTTCTTCCTGAGCCGTAGTAGGGTTATCTCTATGTCCTGAGCCCAGGAGGGGTGAGGAAGAGAGTTTTGCCACCTTTCTTAAGATTTGGAAGGGTAGCGACTCAAACAGAAGCCACAGTGCATGGCCCGGAAGATAACCCGGTGGGCTGCATGTTTTTGACATAGGGTGTACTACCTATTCATCGCTGAGCCGCTCTCCTAATACCCCATACTTCTCATTTACCGAAAAAAATATTCTGTTCGATGGAATTACACTGCCCTAGAATCTAATATATCTAATGCAAAAAGCCGCGTTGTATCTTAACACGAGCTGCAATGACAACTGCGAACGTAGCGTACACCATCCATGCTGAGTTATTCTTTTTTCCATACGTAGGCCAAAGTGCTGTCTTTCTGATTTAATACTACTTCTTCCTATCCCCTGTGAGCGTCCAACGCTGCTTCCGCGAGACTTGCAGGCCCGTGTTGTTGTAAGCTGATGCGATTGTATATCATAATCCAATTGCTATTATCATAATTATCATAATTTACTTGCATTTACACAATCCTTTTTGCAATTATATCTTGGCGTACACAAATGCAGCTTTCATCGGCCTCATTTCTTGAAAACAGAACGCTTCATTATTAATAAGATTATGCTCAGAAAGAAGACAAGGGCAGACATCTGATTAAATATCCGGAAATATCCGGATTAGTCGTCAAGACCGGCAGAACGTGAGCGGGAGAGGAGCAGGAAAGGGGGAGAGGGGTGCTTCTGTTCGGCATCTGCGCTGCGACGCACACCTAGTTTCTTCTTCTCCTCCTTCCACTTCTCTTTCTTCCCGTGGCTATATATTGATGCCAGTCGTCAGGCCCGCGCGTGCTCTTTCCTCTCAGTTTCCGATAGCAACTCAGTGGTAACTACTACTATGCGAGGGGGGTCTAGCCGCTCTGCTTCAAACACAAGGTTGAATAAGGCCTTTCCCGGACCTACTCTGTGGCCACGGGCCGTCATGTCTAACGTTCCATAGCGGTTCAGGTCTTGTCACCGTGGGCGTACTGGCGTGAACTTGTATAAAGCAGAAACGGACGACCCCGTGGTTGCGAATGAGAGAGCTCTTCAAGCGTCACCTCCGAGGCTACGAGAAGGAAGGAAAGCAAACAAAGCAGGCAGACCGAGGGCGCCCACGTGGTGACAAATGACGGCGCTGCCGCGGCAGAATCAGCGGCGCTCTTCTCCGGTGGCACCGGCGGCGGCGGCAGCGCGCGCCACGCCCACCCAACCCGCACGGCTGGCGCACCTGTCCGTTCCCTGGCGCCGCCGACGCCTGGACTGGCCGGATCGATGATGGGCGCCCTCGAGCGACGGCGGGGCGCTGGCGTACGGCGAGCGCCGCCGTTACGCCAAGCACCTGCACAGCACACCCAATGCACGCGTACCATGGACTACGGGAACCATGTAACCACTGCCTTCGATGTCGTACCGCGCTCACAGCCAAGAAGTGTCCACTATGGAAAAGCGCAGCGCTTTGTTCCCGGCAGGGGTCACGGCGAGGTGGCGCACACTGCTGAGAACATGGCGGGAAAATGGCGTGTTGAAACAGGATCTGTAAGAGGAGCCGCACACAACTGTGTCTATTCTTACGTGTCCTGTCAAGACGACCTTTCCTCATTATGATCTTAAATCCGCACTATAATATGCTACACAGTGCCACCGTGATGCACAGTTCGAACTGCGATGTGTGAGGGGATCTCGGGTTAGACTGTGCGTGTCGTAGTTAGTCGCGGACATCCAAAAGGATGCCTCCCGGGATTCGTGCGTTGTGACCTTTACGACTTTGCTGACGAGAAACGCGTACACCGTTGAAGGGAAACAGTCGCGAAAATCTTCAGCAGCTCGTAAAATCTGGTTACGCGCTTGTGTCTGTGCTAGCGTGCTTTGGCATCCCCACGCATTTTCCCGCAGTGACTTTTACTTGAGCATCAGACTCAGCATTCGCGTTACAGCCAGTAGTTAGTGACTATTGAATGAAAAAGAAACGCACTACTCTTAATCTAAAGAAAAGCTCGTCGCGGAAGGGACGTCGTCACCATGGTAATAATTATCTGTGGTGTGCTTTGGGTACGAGTAACGAAGAGGCCATAACGCTTTGGCATCCCCACGCATTTTCCCGCAATGTCTTTTACTTGAGCATCAGACTCAGCACTCGCGTTGTAGCCAGTAGTTAGCGATATTGCAATGAAAAAAAAAACTAGTCTTATTCTAAAGAAAAGCTAGTCGCGGCAGGGGTGTAACCATGGTAATAATTATCTGTGGTGTACTTTGGGTACGAGTAACGAAGAAGAGGCCAGAACGCTGTGGAGTACACTTTATTGGACGGTAGCTAAGGCATTTTTCCCGCTGCGCTCATGGCGGTGGTCACATTTATAGCGAGCCCCTGCAGACGTCATTCGTCACGCCGCTATAGGAATTGACGGCGCGTAGCTTTCACCTAGTTTCCAGAAACTCTCACGCTTGAACGACGCTGCATTCGTATACCTCGCATCCGAAGCTACTTCTGCGTTGCATTCACCACCAGTCATACTGAATGTCATACCGAACGCTACCGTGAACCAGTCTACAAAACTACATAAATGGGAGTTTGGGGGCCATCCAGTCCGCGGTTTGAAAGTTCCGGCGCACTCATTTGCAGCAACGTGGCTGCAGTAGCGAAAGCCCCGTTAAAACCACAGTATATAGCAAAAAGCGCCGCTGTGGCCGCCGCCACCACAGACAATGTTGCTGCAACTTTCCGTTGTCGTTTTCCATGCCCTGCGCGGCCTCCGCCCTGAGCCGCAAAGAAGGCGAAGCGACACCGGGCGTCAGAGGTTCGCACGCCCTGGTCACGTGATCTTTCTGAAACGCTACCGCTAGCACCGAAATCATCATAAACATTTTTTCTTCTATAAAAGTTTTTTTCTCTCTCTCTCAGCCCCGTGCGACCTCCTCTCTAAGCCGTAAAGAAGACAAAAGCCCGTGGGGAGCAGTCGTGTTGCGTACGATGGACCACCGAACACCACCGCGGTTGAGCTCCTTTTTGATGTAATTAAGTATGAAAATAAAACCATAACTTCGGAACGCAGACTTTTCAGAACAAGTTGCGCTTCTTTCCTCCGTATACCATAAAAAAAGACACTTTTTCTCGTGGTCGAGGGTAGACATTAGCATTAAATGCTTCGCAGTGCCGGCGTAGCACATTCTGGAGACAGCCTCGATCGTTGCAAGGTCTCGTTTCGGCCAGACACAACCACCCGTCCGCAGCGTCGCTCGGGCGGCAGAGTGCAGCGTTCAGTGCCGCTATCTTCCGCCACCTTCACTGATTAGAACAGGTTCCGCTTTGCTCCGAAGTGTGGCACCAGTTGCCGGTGGGGGCACGCATTACGCAACAGGCTCTCGCTTCGCCCGCACGTCACAAGGACTGTCCGTGCGCCGCTCGGGCTGCACATGGGCTGCACAGCGAAGCATAGGCTCTTTCGCGCCGCGCGCTGACTTGGCCTACCGCGCGACTAGGAAGACGCTGGCAGCAGCACAACACGCGCGCATCAAGCAGTAGACGGAAACGTTCGCCAAAATTCGTGTAGGTTCGGCTCCGTGTTCTTTCTCCGTTCTGGCTCCAACGTCACCCGCGGCGCGTCGACAACGAGAGCTAAAGGCATTTCGTGCTTCAAAGTGCACGTCGGCCGAGAAGGGTACTTCCTTTCTTTCGGCTATGTAAACAAACGACCAAGTGGGCGTGAGGTCGCCAGGCAAAGAGTAACTCACTGCACTGGAATGGCCGACGATAAAGCCTGGCTCCGGCGATTCCGTCATGGTCCAGTCCTCACATCTTTGATGAACGAGGTGCCTAGTAGTTGATGATTCTGAAAAGGACTGCGGACCAGAAGCCAGTGCAGACATGAAGACATGTAAAGACATAAAGTTGAACTCATTCGTCAGCATGCATGCGCTTGAAGCGCCGTGAACGGAGTCCTAATTTGAGGGAGCCTTCACTCTGGATTCTTTTTTCGCTCCCATCAAACGTATGACGCGTCGCTTTGCACGAATACCTCTCAATGCCATCGGTGTTAGCAAAGCGGAACAATATCTGTGCCGCTTTAACCGGGTGGCCTAAAACGCTGCTTTCAAATCGCAGGAATTCAGCCCGCTTGGGTTTAGCGGCCAGCCTCTGCCGCAAGTTACATTTTCTCTCCAGCCTTTCGAACGGTTGCGGTATGGTTGTTCTTGTCGACCTTATCGGTCTCGTTATAACGCATTATGCACAAAAAAAATTGTGACTGAAGTTTGTTTCTCTGACTGGATAAACTGTACTGATCACTGTAAGATCCGAAACGGCTGGTCCCTGGCGCCTGATGTTTTATACTGCTTGGGCTCAGCCGCATAAACCGCTGCTGAGAGAAATGAGAAGGCGAATTATAATTGAGATATTCATACCAACGCCGCAAAAATGACATTTCGCAATTAGGCCGCAACAGCCGGTCCACCACACTAGGCATCGGTGATTCGTGTCCCGTACACCCAACGTTAGCTGCATGGACTTGTGTACAGCTGGTGCCACGCCAGCCAAAAACGAAATGCGCATTGTAATACACAGGAAAAGCTACGCTTGTGCAGAAGCTGACGTATTCACGTCACATTTCTGAACCAAGAAAAACTGTCCCATCGGTTCATCCTGAGACGACCCTCTTTGCACGAAAGGTCAAGATGTTTACAATGCGGACGACTAGCTTGTCTCGAAGTTTAGTAAGAAATAGGCCTGCCAGCCTCCTACGTCACAGCGGAAGAAAGAAAGCCGCGGGGAAAAAGAAACGGCGCCACATGAGCGGCAGCTGCCACTGCGCGGGCCGCGCCTCGCGCCGAGGGAAGATAGGCGTGGGAAGCGAGTTCGGGCGTAAAAAGCAAACAGAGAAATCAAAGTCGGAAAAAAAGAGAAAACACAGTCGTTTTTAGGCCTTACGTCAACCGCCTCGCGCACGTGCGTATGTCTGGGTGGTACATATTTGACGGAGCGCGCAGCAGAAAACACAAATGCCCCTCCTGGTCGGTGCGCTGCATGAAATGCCAGAGCAGCCCCTCAGCGTTTTCCCACATTGTCTCTCGCTTCGCGTCGCGGCACATCGGTCATCTGGCCGCGTTGTTTGTTACTCTCGTCTTGCGCGCCAAGAATAGGTGGCCCCGCTATTTCTGCCGCCGATCGATGGCCGCTGCTTTCTATCCGGGCACCTTTGTTCTTGTCTGCCGGCCACGCGTAGGGAAGGGACAGAGAAGTCTCGGAGTTCAAGGTGCCGCGGCCCACAGCCTGCGGCGCTATTCGGAAACGGAGATGTGTCAAGGCACTTCCAAAATCTGCGGGGGAAAAAAAAAGAAATTGGCCATCCTCCTTATCGCGCAGAGCGGCAAAATAATTGCTGACTCACGTTAAAAATTGGGCTGGGGACTAAGAAAGGAAACTTTCAGAGCACTTATTGCTCAGATCGGGGAAAAAAAAGTTCACGGTGTACCACGGTTGGAGACTCCGTGGAATCGCTTAAATTAGTTTAATTTCAGTTTACTCGTGTAATATCAAGCAATGCGCGTGTGCCTGAGAGAGAGAAGCGTGAGAATTTATTATAGGAACAAAATTTTCCGCGATGATACATTTTTTTTTGTGATGTCGAGAAAGTAAAAAAAAAAGATGAGCAGTAGGAAATTTCGAAACACAAAACCACGCTCTTGTACTACGTTCAAGTACAGGGTACGTCAAGGGGAATGGGAGAAAACGATCGAAGGCCTTTTGACGCGATTAGTAAATCTCACCCGGCTTAGTTCTTGAAACTGTCCGAATCATCACCATCCTCACTTCTCGCTGCTACGGACGGAGTCGTTAACCTTTCACCTGCTATTGTTTGGAACATATCAAACGAATTTTTTTGTTATTTCCCTTTAAAATGCACCCTTGTTCGAAACTTTTCTTTTGTGGAAAACATCGCAAGTATAATATTTATTATCAGCCTATTTAAATAATTTTATTTACTGCAAGCAAGCGGACATATTTCGGGCCTTGTCACAGCCGAGTGTTTGTGTAGTCCTTTCGCAGGAAAAAACAAAGTTGCAATAAACAAAATAGAACAAACGTAATTACAAATTTGGTAATTTTCATGAAAGATAATAGTAAACTAAGGCCGGTGTCTTTCACTAGCACAGAGTTATATGCAAATGTTCCATTTTTGGAACATTGGCGTTTGGCAGTAGCAGAATTTGAAGACAGGCGATATTTCTATCTTAGGGTCTCTTGCATTACGCCGGTTGGCGTAAAGGATTTCCCATTCTTTCAAACAAATGTGTGAGCAAAGGTTTGCGGAGCTTTTTGGGCAGCATGTTTGTCACGTGACATTATTTTTCTGCGCTAGTTCCACTGCTATTTATGTGTACCTTGGTGTGCATGCTTGCATATTAATTTGTTAAATGAAGTCCAATTTTTCTCATATCTTTCCAGTTGCAGCTGTCAGCCTTTCAAATCTTGATGTATAATTGAATGTGACGTTAAAATCTATACTTAGAATCATAATATTGTCAGAATTGTATGTCATTGTACGTTTAATTCGCCCTTCCCGTTACAATCTCTGATGGGTTTGGCAGCAACAAATAAATAACAAGAAAACAGCGGCGCTCGAAGCGTGAATATCTTTTGCACTGAATATTATGTTGATGTGGGTTGTACGCTCAGTACACGGAGATTAAAATTAATGCGCATGAATTCAGTTCCGTTTCTTGTTGAGAACAGGTGTTAGTTTTTTTCAATTGAAAAGGAAATAAGTAAAATGTTTATATGCACAATGGTATTGGGCCCATAGCCAAGGCTAGTGTCGGGCCATCAAAATGATATCTTACAATTGCAGCAGAAGGAAGGAACACTGCTCACATCAATAAGTCAAAATAGCACAATCACAACAGACAGCAAAATACCACAATCACACAAGGACAGCAGCTCCTGTTGATCCCTGCGGTGTAAAGCCATGCTCACTAGGGCACATAATACAATATTTGCCTATGAATTTCCGGTCGTGTACACACAGGAAAATTGCATGGATAATACCGAGGACCGAAACAGGCCTGCTCCTTCCGTTCCGCTATTCCTCGCTCCGCGTCGATGATAGGAGCCAACTGGTTTATGGGGGTTCAACGTGCCAAAGCGACTCCGACTATGATGGACGCCGTAGTGAAGGGCTCCGGAAATTCCGTCCACCTGGGGTTCTTTAACGTGCACTGACATCGCACAGTACACGGGCCTCTAGCACTTCGTCTCCATTGAAATTCGACCACCGCTGCCGGGTTCGAACCCGCGCCCTTCGGGTCAGCAGCCGAGCGCCGTAACCTCTGAGCCACCGCGGCGGGCGCTATAGGAGCCAACTGTTCATGTGTTCGCCTCGGGTGAGTTCTGTTTTGACGACCTCTGTCTGGCGTCTTGGTTGCGACGCGCCTTCCTGACGAATGTTTGTGCTGCTAGCAGCTTTTACGCGCTTTTGTTGCCGTCATGTGACTCAACTAAGGTTAAGGGCCTAAAAGGGTTGCGCGCTTTAAATCAAAAGGTATGCATTCGTTCTAAAAAATAATTCGCCGCAGACCAAGGGAGGCGCGTATCTGTCTTCTGAAGCTCTGTAATTCGGCGTCGTGGCATATACCACTTTACAGTCGCTTCGTTCAGTGCAGGTATTCCACTGCTTGAATGCGGCTCATAAAAAGTTGTCGGAAGGTTCAATTTTTGCTTCTGTTTTTTTTCTGTGTCTCCTCGTTCACGCTATCCTGCTTTTCTCCTCCTGCCAGTTCTACCAAGGTGGTGTTGGTTTTACGCGTTGCTAGGATGCTTGTTTCCCCAGGGGTGCTGTCAGGGAGAATATGATGTGCGTTGCACGGCCAGAGAGGGAAAGCAAAGAAGGGGAAATCGTATCAAGGAGGGAGGGCTGGTGTCGAGTAGAGAACGCTCACTGCACCGACCGCACCGGTCGCCCGCATGAACCAGCAGGCGCTCGCACAAACATACGGCCACCTAGGCAAGGACAGGCCGGCCAACCAGAGCGGATAGGAAAGGAGGCGCTGCTGGCAACGAGCCCCAGGCGTTCCGTTCCGGTCTGGCGGCGTATTTACCGCGCTACCACTGAGCCACGAGTAATGCGATTATCCGGTGGTCGACCACCCGCTTCCGCTTAGCGTGGGCCTGTTACTCCGCAGTGCAGAAGCGCCGCTGTCCGTTTAGTGTGGACCGCGTCTTTCGCGGACGAGTGGCGAGCGAGTGAGTGGGAGAGAGAGAGAGTGAAATAGACACTTAGCAAAAGGCTGATGTGAGCAAGTGATTGAGTGAGTTATCGCGTAAATGAAGAGAGAAGTGGGTGAATTATTGAGTGATGCCGTCTGGCGACTTAGTGAATGCCGTGAGCTGCTTGTGGGGCGAATGAAATTCGGTGTGAACATAACCGAACGTTGCCTTATTATTGTTGTCTATCTGTCTGTTGTTGCCAGGAAGAAAGAAAAGTGCACAGGCCTGCTCACTGGCTAAAGCCGAGCCACAATCGCTGCCACGTGCTGATAGTAGGAGCGTTCAAAGATATGATAGAAAGACAGGATAGAAAAAACGCGCTTCCCGTCCGTCCAGAGCAGCACTTCTAGGACCTGCATATGCCCACAAGGGGTTGTTTAAACGAGATCCAAAATTTCTCTTCTCCTGTTTTTGCAAGTGTTAGTCCACGGTATCACCGATTTCAGCTGGGCGAACTACGCTGGGTTTTAAATTATCACTTACAATAACGACGTCGCGAAGGCAGACACTCACGGAATTCCAAAGGAAATTGTTGTAACACCAGGCAGCAGCAGCGCGGAAAATCTTTCACCGCCTGCGCACAGGGGGCGCGTGGTTAGCGGCCCTCAACACAGCAATGGCCGTGTGTAGACATCAGATGGCGCCACGTGTCTGCGTGGTGGGTGCACGCCTGTTGAGTCGGTACTAATCATATGGTGCGCACTGGCGGCAGAAACTATCTGTCGCCCAGCGCTCGAGATGGAACGATCATTTTGACTCGCCTCTGGAAATTTACCACGCTGTGTTCATATATGACCTAACGCAATGGCTTCGACATTGGTGGAACCTTCCACAAGTACTGCTGCCAGTCGCCGAGAACGTGACCACCTTCGGAAGCGACCTTTACCACGAAAGAGGACCGACAACACGATCGCCTAAAGAGTGTCTGGAGAGATCTTTGACCACAGAAGAGGAGCGAGAGCAAGAACGCATTCGATCGGAAGGGGAAACACGGGTCAGTACGCATGCACTCCTGCATTGGGGTAGTGCAAGCGTATCACGGATTACACCGCTGATGTTTATAATAGCGCCGCGTAATCGGCCTGAGCCAATGTTATACAGCACTTTAATAAAAAAAAAGTACAAAAGGAAAAAAGATGGTTAGTTTCTTAAGGAACATTGGCTCCTATTTGCCTTTGGTGTATGCTAGCTAGTAAGCTCATACATGCGAGCTGGTAAGCTTGAATTTATCGCTTGAAAGGCGCGGACTTTAAGCCTGCTTTATTGCCGTGGTCAGTGTTGGAATGAATAATGAATTATTTTATTGCCTCCAGGGTGGCTCGTTGGCCTGGAAAGGAAAGAAATCGATTGGAACAGAGAAAGAAGGCACGCAGGGCGACTGGGGGGCGGAGAAGAAACCGAACAGGCCGGCCAGCGTTAAATCACGCCCACGATACCGCAATGATAGGAGTGATTCATTCCTTTGGAACTCCTTTGGAGAGATGTCTGGAGTCGGCGCCCCCCCCCCCCCCTCCACTTTTGGTGGGAAATAAAACCCAGCATATAGGAAATATTTTTTTTTTTACAGCCTGTCTGGCAGCTCTGGCACCCCAGCAAGACGTAGCGTCTGCCATATAGCATCTCGGTGCTCTGTCATCCGCAAAATAATGCTGATCACCTGTGCATATTCCTCCTCTCCGGCCTAAGAAGGTGTAGGTGCAGTGCCTCATCACCAGTTGACACCGAAAAGCAGAGAGCAGCTCGGAAAATTGGAGGGGACACTTAAAGGGACTATGTAATAAATTAATTGAGATTACGTAAAGCAGACGAGAGATAGGCATTTCATCACTCGTCACCCCAACGCAAGAGTTTTTATGCTATCATCAATAACAACGAGGATATAGACGATTTAAAATTAGGCTCCTCCTCTCCTCCCTCAACTCGTACACGAGGAGCACCAGAAAAAAATCAAGAAAACAGGTCTGGGACTGGGCCCCACCTTTGAATACGTCATCAGATGACGTTCGCTTTGCAGCTTCCGGTTGTCGCTCCCAGCCCCTCAGCAGCAGCGTCGGCGGCGTGGCGGCATCTCTCCGGTCTCTCTTCGCCTTCCTGGATTGCGGCGCGCGTCGGGTTTCTTTGCTTGTCGTCTGTTGTAGTTAGCAGTAATAAACCCGGACCTCGAGGTGCGACTGCTCGCTCTTGCGGCCGCGATGGGCATCGAGCCCTATGCGTGCCCACGAAGAGCCGTGCGAGTGGCTCCGGAACTCCCGACAGAAGGAGGCGGCAGAGGAAAATTGAAACCATATGCGCGAAGGCAATGCCCTGGCCCGCGCTTGCCCGAGAGGGTCGCGCGGCGGCACGAGCAGACGGAAGTGTGCCCGTGACGTCGTGGCTGCCGTGGCTCCAGCGAATGACAGCGTGTAGTGGCCTGGGGATGTCATGGTACAGTGACGTCTTACTTCCACGATTTTAGTTCCAAAATCGGTCACTACAAGCACACCAATCGGCCCGCGAATTTAAAAAAAACACGTTATTTTTTAATTTATAATAAATTGCCGGCTCAGTTCCGAAGGCTTATGCTTGGTGTGAATGCTCATTAGCATCATTTCTAAACATAGAAAACATTTACAAGCGATTTTGAATTCTTTGCATAGTCCCTTTAAGCTTCGCTTTAAGGGTATGTCGCGACAGCTTTAATAGGTAATGCCTCTATATGGGGAACTGGTCATTCTCGACTTTACATTCATAGAGCCCTGGGAGTCCTCGTACCGCTCCTGTCACAGTAGTGCAGCGCTACGCGATGCACCACCACCCTGCGATTGGCATGTACTGCCCCCCGGTGGAGATTGTGAGAACCGAGTTGCTCTTCCTGAGAAACCTCTCACTACCAGTCATTAGTTTAACTGGCACCTGCCACGGTGGTCAGGTTGTAGTGACGCCACAAGGTAAAGCGGCTTATGTGGCCTGCGTAGGTTGCTTCTCCGGGGATTTTTCACGCACTATAGCGACGATGACGACGCGAGATTTTTTTTCAGAACGGGAGCCTTAACGCTAGCACGTTAAAACATTTGTTGCAGCGGTGGCACATTGATGGTAATGATAATAATGGCGGAAATAGTGAATGAATTTGTCGACAACAAGCAGGCATTTAAGGTACAGGAACATGTTTCTCCCGCAGAGTAAAAAAAAAAACATGAAATAAGAAAGAACGGTGAACCGAATTAAAAAGTGAAGTCTATGAAAAACTGGAAAATTAAAAATCTAGAAAGGTCCTTGGCGCAAAACTCATTTCTGCAAGCTACAAAAAGCTCAGCACTACTTCAAAAGCAGTTCGGGTAGCTTGAAGTCCAGCCCGATGAAACATCAATTCCCATAAACTTGTGCATAGACGAAGCCTGCGTTTGTGAAGTGTATGGTGTAGCAAAAAAAAAATGTTAGACCTAATATTACCGGTTTAGCTCATTAAACAGCGAAAGCTGGTTGGCATTAGCGCCCGAGAAGCCTATAGTGGCATGTCCATTTTGACTTTTCACAGGCGACAGCCCGGGTGGGCGTCTCACGGGCCCGCTTTGGCGTCTATATGCTCACGTGCATTCTCGGCGTTCTTCGGGTTGCAGTGTTCGGTTCGATCCCGCTCCCGGCACACTTCAAGGACTCTATGGCTCGCTTACACGAATGAGTCTAGTCCCTAGTGTTGTCTTATTCCCAGTCTAAACCTTCCGTTGGTTTTGAGGAAAGGAAAGTAGCATAAGTGGCTCATTGGGTCAGTGGACGCCTCAATCGAGCTGTGAGGTGGCAGTGGTGCCCACCCAAAAACTGAGGCAGTTATGCGCATTTCCTGTTCTCAAAACCAACGCAGGGTTTAGACTCCGATGATTTTGAGGAAAGGAAAAGGGGAGTAGACTGCTCAATTTCGCTTTGAGGTATGTGGCGGCGGTGTCCACCAAACGCGTTTCGTGTAACCGTCACGCGGCTGCGATTGTACCCCTTAAGTTGCTCCTGCGCCCGCGCAAGTTCTTTTACTCTTTCATGGATTCATAGATTGCGGGCAGTCCTCATACCACTCCTGGCGCAGTGGTGTAGCGGTTAAGCGATGTTCCACTGCATCGGCAGGGGGCTGTTTCAAACACATCCTCCGATGAGGCTTGTGAGACCCACGTTGCTCTTGACGAACTCACGTGAGGCTAATTTTGCACAGATAGTTCTTCTGGAGGCATCTCTCGACCATTGAGCTGAAGAGCAGTACCACGATGGGCCACCTACTTTTTCGTGACACGGGCAGCGGGGACCTCTATTGTTATCGCATTAGTAAGGTATGTTCAATCGTGTCGACAAACCTGCACCTTTCCTAAGAGTCGTCGTTCGCTAGCTAGGCTAAGCTGATATGTGTTGCATGTCCGAACGCGTTGTCAAGGCACAGGCGATGCAGCAGATATGAGGCTGCTCAAAAATCACCATGATAACGGATCAAGCACATGATGCTGGGCCCTTGTGCCGATCGTTCGCCAGGGTGCTGAAGCGCATTGTAGTCTTTTTGTGCACCACCGTGCTCTTGTATGGCGTCGTCAATAGGCAGGTATGACGCCAAGCTGCAGAGAACTTGCTGCGAGTGAGTGCACTCCCACAGCCAGGCTCATCACAGGCGCTTTTCGGGGGGTTTCAAAACTATCAGCGTTAAAGTAAGGTCGCTGGATCTCGGATGCTGTTTCAGATTGCACTGGAAATTGCTGGCGAGGCGTGTCCCTCGCGATATGCAGTGAAATTACGAGATTCTCTCTCTTTTTTTAGTGACTCTTGTGCTTGCGTATTCGTGTGAGCTAAGGTCCACACCTCAGCCAATAACAGCAGCGCCTCAGTATTTTTCACAGGTCACAGTTAGCGGTGTGTTAGTAGCGACTTCATTGCTTATTATAGTGACGTGGACCTTCTCCCTGATCGTGCGCGTCAGAGACGCAATGAAGCCTGTTGTGTGGCGCAAAATTACACTTCCATTGCTGCTAAAACACTAGATTGCTATTTAGTGCGAAACACTCATACGCTTACCACCACCAACAAAAATTTTTGTGACCGTACGTACGTACGTACGATCTTGTGGCGTTCCCTAACAACCCGATTTACTATACCAAGCCTACCCGAGTTACTCCGGTAAGCTCGGCTGAGTTGGAAGGAGCGTCGCACCAGAGGCGCTAGAGGTTGCTCGGGAAGAGCGACATGGGTCTCACAAACCACACCGGTGGCTGTGATTGATAAACAGCCACCTGCCAGTGCAGTGGTATGAGGACTCTCCGCCATCTGTGACTGTTAAGCAGAGAATGACTAATTCTTCATATATGAACGTTAAACCATTAAAGATATCGCGTCATACCCTCAAGGCGGAGCTTAAGTGCCCCCTCCAATTGAAGAACGAACACCTGCTTTCGCACGTCTGCTTGGTTTAACTGCGTTAAACTCCTACTAATTTTTTTATCGCGCAATCATAGCTGTAGGCGAGCGTGAACAATGACCCATATTTGAAACGGCTGCGTGAAAAGAGAGTGACGTTGCCTTGATGAGTGGAAAATTGAGTTTGGCTTGACATTGTGTGAGAATTTAGTCGCGTGTAAAACCGAAGAATGCAAACATGCTTCGTCTGCGTATCAATTCTCATCGCTCAAGATCGTATGCCATAGAACGCGCTTGTTTGAGCAATGCCCCGACTAGATGGACACTTTCGCAGCGAGCCTGGGCGTACGCGTGTATGTCAGAGCCTGTCAGCGCTAGACGCGAGCTCCGACGCTGCGATCTGTCCTCGCTAGATATTTGCCGCTCGCGATATACGTGCCGTGGTGCGTCGGAAGCCATGCCCGGTTAACAACAATCGGAGGATCGCAGGGCTCTATAGCAGGCCCTTTTCTTCGCTGCTTGAAGTTCTTTCAGCTCCGGCCCGCCTCTTTTCTTCGCGGCTTAAGACTCTTTTATTCGTCGCGTGATGGGGAGCGCGCCAGAACAATAATAATAATAATAATTGGTTTTGGGGGAAAGGAAATGGCGCAGTATCTGTCTCACATCTCGGTGGACACCTGGACCGCGCCGTAAGGGAAGGGATAAAGGAGGGAGTGAAAGAAGAAATGAAGAAAGAACGTGGAGAAGCCACGGCCAGGCTGGAGTAGCGGCGGCGGCGCGCGAAACAACGCGCGCTCCGCTCCAGACCGGCCATGGAGAAGCATGCCCCTTTGCGACGCTTGGCGCGGGGTGGCGCTTCGCGCGCGCGTACGCCCCGGGGCGCCGCAAGTGTCCATCGAGTGGGGGCTTAAAGGCCTAGGAGGAGTAAACATTGCAAGCGCTCTCTAGAACATTGATACATATAACTGCTTATTGCGCCAAATGGGCACCGTTTCGCAAGCATGTACTCGCGATGAAAACAGTTGCGCGGCCTGCAGCGCGAGCGTGGGCTTGCTGGTATTATCGTTTTGCTTTAGCTGCACGGCTGAACTGCTCATCTACCGGTTCGTATGATAACCACAGCGATAAAGGTCTATGCATAGCCGCGTGCACCAGCGGAGGTCACTGCGGGTGTTGCACGTCCTGAAGCTTCAAGGCATCCGTATTGAAGATGAACGCGTGCTGTATAATATTAATACCACACCCGTGGAGCACGCGCAAGCTCTAATTTGCAATGGCTAAACTTTGGACCCAAAGTGCTGCCAAGGTGTTTTCACGGTGAAAAATATTCCTTTAAAATGTAGTGTCTTCCTCTAGTTTTAGCAGAGTTGGTTCGATTCTCTATATGTTCATCTAAACTGTAGTGCCCTTTCGCAGGTATGTTCTGTCTGGCCAAGCATTAAGCAAAGCCTATCCTTTTGTGCAAGTGTCCATGTTGAAGCTAAGATGACCGAGAAACCAGACCAACTTCCGATTTTGTTTTGTTACCGTATCTGCTTGCCTGCAAAAAAAAAAAAAAGGAAATAGAAGACACAAAGGACACGAAAAAGATGCCAGGGGTTATTCTTTCGGTTATTCTCTTTCCTGCAGTTGTAAAACAATCTACAGCGCAGCTTCGTCACCGGTAAGAAATTTAACCGACCAGCCTAAGCCCAAGGTCCTCAAGGCACATGGCAGGAGTGCGAAAACCAACCACGTTAACATTAAGCCTTCGTTGTCTTGAACGAGAGAGGAACGCTTGAGCGGAATCCCCTTGAGTCATTTTTTTACACAAATCCTGTCCTCGGGCACCACCTCACAGCCGATGCCGAGAACAAAAGCATGACGGCGGGCTCAACCGTTGCAGCTCTATCTCTCAAAAAGAGATTCTTTATGTGCTATCCCTTTTTCAGAGGCTGTTTACTCAGACCGCGCACACAGCGGCGCGAGTGCCGCCATCAAAAGCGACGACCGAAGCCCTGGCCTCACCTTCCAATGCTGTCTCCATCTTCCAGGCTTACGAGCACCTTCCAAGAGCCTCACGGCAGCCGCCCTTTTGCAGTGAACAAAAAAGCTCGCAAAAATTGCCGCCGAGACACAGCAGTATAGCACCGCCGCGGGCCTCGTTAGGTCGACGCGGTGGCACGCTAATACCCGACACGCGTCGTTTTGATTGCTGCCGGGTCGCGGAGCAACGCTTGAATGCGACACGTACGGGTCGAAAGAACAACGTGCATGCGAAACTTCCGCGGCCTACGGGTGTAAAGTGCGAAGAAAAAAATAGGATGTGATGTGAATATTCTAATAAGCTGGACCGGCACTTAATCATGGGTCCCTCTGACCCTAATGGGGCGACCTTCTTCTGCCTCAAAGCCCGAGGCTCATTAATGCATCCTGTGCGTGGCCACGGAAAAGCACTACCTATAGACTTCTGTAGCTTGTTAACTGTGCCATGAATGGTCGAAACAGCTGCAGGTCATGGGAGGTGTACTACGCGAACGTAGCAAAAGTTATTATACAGTTGCGCAAATATACGCAGTGACAATTCTTGTAATTTTAGTGCGTGTGCAGCTTATGTACAAAGCTAATTCACCCGTATCAGAGCGAATTAGCTATGTCTATGGCCTTCTTCGGCAGCTAAATCACTCCCAGAAATCGCGCATTAGACTTTGTTTCGTCTATACATTGCCTCAGCATGAAAACATGAGTCCTCACCTCCAAAGATTTTGCGTTATTGTGTAAATTATGCCACTCCTGAGCTCAACAGGCTTTATTGTTATTTTTTTTTACACCATAATGTGAGAGTTGGAGCGCATACTGCGCGATAGCTTAGACGTCAGACTCGCGAGACTAGAAAAATTAAATTTATGAGCCTCCACGCATTTAGCGCGCATTACAACGCACATTATAAGCTGTACATGAGAACGAAGAGTTGGTCTGAAATTGGTAATTTTAATAGTTGTAGGTAACTTCTCTCAGAGCGCTGCGCTGGGCAACGTTTGCATTGAAGTGCTACAGGAGAAAGGCTTATAAAACTAAAACAATGAAGATTATATTTCCAGAATCGCGTTTGTGGAAAAAGAATGTCTGGCGTGTTAGACCGGACGCGTAGAGCACATGCATATCTTTTCCCTTCTGTTTAGTCTCTATATACCATTTCTTTGCTTGCGCAGCATGATCTTCAACATGCCGAAGACGGTCGACTGCAGTGCAACGAATAGCGGCACAAGCACGCTTTTGAGGAAAGTACAGAAGCTGTGTTTTCAATCTTTAAGTGCATAAAGCACGTAGATTCTTAATCATGCATATATTGAACCTGCTAAGTGTACATAAATTTGAAAGAAAAGAACAAAATAAATACTGGGGTGTATCATTATATACTCTCATGTCAAAAGTGACGGCTGTGTGCAGACAACACGCGCTGCAGCGTAACTGTGTTGTAAAAATTTACCGATGTTGTTCAACGTCAACAGGCCGCATTTTAGAGCGTTAAGGGGGCGGACACAACCAGCCATGCGTTCAAATATGCTTTTGTATTGTGCGTGCACAGGGTTGTCCACTCTTGGGTTGAACACGGCTCAGCGTGACCGTGCTCTGCGGAGCACCCGTGCATCGGGCGCGGCCGCGCATCAAAGCGAAGCGGCGCAAGAGCACAGGTGCTTCGCGTCGTCTGCTACAGCGCTGGGGCGCCCGGCCCTTGCTTTGCTGCGAAGCACACTTCAGTAAAGGCCAGCGACTGATGGCCAGAAGCTGCGTTGCGGGAAAGCGCACTTCAGTCACTGCAGCATATGGCGGCCGTTTTAGAGCGCCAGCACTCTCAGCCGAAAAGCCGTTGTCTGCGTCAGTTCGTGCGGTCCCCGGTCGGGTCTTGATGACGCCAGTCCATAAACTGCATAGCACGATAATCATGGCTCAGCATGATTTAACATAACTTGTCATGACTGACATTATTTAGCATAAACTGTCATGAATAATCATAAAGGAATGACTCACCATACATTAACATGACTATCATGACTATGTTAAAGCTGACTAAACATGACTATTATGACTCAGTATGATTTGTTATGACTGCCAGAACTTGTCTTGACTCACCATGACTCAGGATTAAGACCACTAAACGACACTGTCATATCTCAGTATACTAATTTTCCAGGACTGCCACAAACTTCGTATGACTTGTCATGACTTGACATGAGTATTAAGCCTCACCATGATTAGCCACGAATTAGCATCACTTACCCAGGCTAAATATGACGGAGTATTAACATGACTTACCATAACTAAATATGACTCATGACTGAGAGTGACTGGCCAGGACTGCCATGACTTGCATGAATAGCCTTTGGTAAGCATCATTTTCATGCCTAAGCATGATTAAAAATGATTTGCATGATGCACCTTGATTCATGATGAACCATAATTCATGACTAATGCGATTTATCCCTACTTGTAATTACTAACATGATTTATCATACCTTGCTGCGATTAAACGCATAAAATCATGACTCAGTATAACATCAATAGCCATGTCTAAACATGACAATTATAAATAAGCATGATTTGACACGACTGCAAGAACTTGCCTTGACTCTACGTAACTAAGCATGATTACATGGTTAGCATGACTGTCATGAGACAGTATGATTTCTCAGGACTGCCTCGACTTAGCATGGCATGCCATGACTAAACATGACTCATTGTGAATAACATGACTTTCCATGACTAAGCATGAGTATCATGTCAGCGCGATTTGCCAGGATTGCCATGACAGGCATGGCTTGCCATGGCTAAGCATGGTTTATGGGGATTTAGCGTCCCAAAGTGACTCCGGCTATGAGGGACGACGTAGTGAAGGGCTTCGGAAATTTCGACCGCCTGGGGTTCTTTAACGTGCATTGACATTTGCACTGACATCTAGATGTGCACTGACATCTAGAATTTCGCCACCATCGAAATTCGACCTCCGTGGCCGGGTTCGCTCCCGCGTCTTTCGTGTCAGCAGCCGAGAGCCATAACCACTGAGCCACAGCGGCGGCAGCATCCGAAGGATCGTGGAAATAACGTGCATTTCCGAGCTCCACATTACGCTTGAAATTGCGAAAAAAGTTTTAAAAAATGTGGGCACAAAAATGGTGGACGTTGTGCTACCCTGCTCAGTGTTCCGCGAA
Source organism: Amblyomma americanum (assembly GCF_052857255.1). Lineage (NCBI taxonomy): Eukaryota > Metazoa > Arthropoda > Arachnida > Ixodida > Ixodidae > Amblyomma > Amblyomma americanum. The sequence goes on from NC_135497.1 coordinate 186,576,481, forward strand.
ATATTATTTACTGCATTCGCTAAAGGGTACAAAAAAAAAAACATCTTATTGGCGACATGAAGGATGCAGAATTAACCTGAAGCAAATAAACCTCTGCTAGGTGCAGTACATTGAAAAAAAAAAGAAAGCTGTGAGTTCGCTTTGTGCGCAATTGCATACAAAGCGTGTAAATGGGTTAGATCCAGTCTTGATGCCGTTGCGAGAATATCGGAACATTAGTGCATTCCCTGACTGCGATCGCATTTCACGGGACTTTTGCGGTCCGGTGTGGCGTTCCAAACCAGCCGCTGTTCTCAGGATCGGCGCCGGGTAAAAGTCTCAAGGCGGGTCTGTGCCTTTATGCGCATCATCAACCATAAATTAAAGCGGATGATAATGACATCGCTGCCAGCTCAGCTGGCAAAGTTCTGCATGCGGAATACGGGCCCTGCTAGATCGGCGCTGATCGGTCGCGTATTGTCTTTTCACCTACTCTCATGTATTGCAAAAGTTCATAGCTTAAGTTCTGTTAATATACTGCCGCTCATTTCTGGCTTCTCCGTTTGGCGCCGAGCTCTCGCCTTTACTTTTCCTCATAAACTAACCGGCTCCCCATTCTTGCGATTCGTTCAAAATTGTTGCACTGCTCGAAACGAAAAAAAATGCTGCTGCATAAACAGAAACATAATGCAAGCATGCCACAACCTGGCTCGTGTAGTGTTTTTTTTTTTGTTCAGAAAGAGATAACTTAGATTGCACTCCCTCCTTTATCCCTTCCCTTACGGCGCGGTTCAGGTGTCCAAAGATATATGAGACAGATACTGCGCCATTTCCTTTCCCCAAAAAACCAATTATTATTATTATTATTGAGTCGAGCGATTTCAGATGGCATTTACATCTAAGCTAGGTTGCTAGGCTACGTAGTTTCGCAGTTTTTCAGCCTTGCGAAAAACTGTGAGATATATGAGGAGTCCTTCATGAGAAAGCAGATTATGTTCAGAGATACCACTCTCAACTCGTTCATATGCTAAATATAGTGAGTAGCGATTGTATACATAGGTGGGGGTTTTGATGGAGTAAGTTACCTTGAAATTTCTATTGCAGGTTTCTCAAGTTTCCATAAAACCTTGACTTCTCGACTGTATTGGGGGAATCGACTATTGCCCTTAGGTGCCTGCACGCTCTAAAGGCTATTGCTCATGAACCACTGTGTTTTATTAGGACATCAGTTTTCGTCACCGGCATCGCGGTAATTATCTAAGCAATTCTTTCATTGTTATGCCCATTAAATGCTTTTGCACTAACATATCTTGCGAAAAGACGCTGGCGATAAAAATTTTTATGGTCACTGCATCAAACGTTTATTTCTTTGCGGATACAAGTTATACAACTTTTCGCCGTCCCACTTGACCAATTTTGGGACAACTCTGCTCGGATTTCGGGCCGCGTCCAACCGGCCGATGTCCTATCAAGGCGCGCAGCGGCAAACATCATAAGAATACAGGCGTGTACACGGCGGAATCATGCCGTCGCAAGCGTGTTCGGGAACGGTGCTCTACGAAGCATTGCAGAGTTCTTCCAGCTGGATTTCATAACATCGTCCTCGATAACATCGTCATCGTATGGTACACATCGCTTGCTGCGCTTAAGTGCTTGCACAGAATACGAGCCGCCGTGAGTTATTTTGTCTGTCTATTATTTACGATTACTGCATCTTGCAGAGTGACAAGGGATTTGCTAAACCCAACAGGAATAATATCCTCTTCTCCATGGGACAGCCTATAGGTGACAAAATTAGCATGGGTCTGTGCTCTGCATTGGCCTGGTCTTTTCTACGGAGGCTACACTCTGCACCACAACTGGCTGACACTGAAGTGTGAGTTAAACCGAATCAGGGGCAGAATTTTAGACCTTGTCGCGGGTGTCTTGACTGATTGGGCAGCTTTCTTATATCCTACACCGGGACCCGTTTCCTGGAAGCTTTACTCGCAGAGAAAATTTACTGCGCCAGTAAGATCCATCCAGCAAACAGGCCTGAGGCGTCAGGCTAGCGCATTTACAAACCAACCACGAACCGTTCTTACGCGCGAGTTGCGCTGGAAATGCAGCACCTGCTTTGTTAACGCTAGCTTGAGCTTACACGCGTTAGTGCGAATACGTTTGAAAGGAGCGTTTAGGTATCCTGATGTCCTTATATGCAATGTGGTGCATGTGGAAAATATTTAAAAAATGCGGTATGCGGGGTAACTATTGTTTAGGTGTACGAGTGAGACCCAGTTCACGAGACGTCAGTATTGCTATAGATATCAGTTTGAAGGAAGCCACCAGTCAATGAAACCAGGGAGCATAGGGTAATGTTTCGATTTTTTCAATTTATGGCGTGACCAGTGGGAGATTAATAGTGTAATAATTTTATCGCTGAAAAATGATTAATCGGAAGGCAGAGGAAAAAATTGGCTGTGGTTTAGCTCTGGTTAACCCTATAGTTGAATTGCGAAAGCTTCGTTTCCTCAGCACGTCGTCTACGCAGTCTCATTCCGACGCTCTCGAGAACTCAAACCGGTCTATTCCGCAGTTTAAAAGTCACTCCGGGACGTGGCACGACTTCTTCAAGCTGCATCTTCGTTACGACGCTTCTCGAGTCATGCGGCGCGTTCTTCTGCCGTCTCTTGAGCGGGTTCTTTCTTCCTCGCTTCGTTATTTCGTTGTTGCATCTCTTTCGCGCTCTTCATAACGACAAGAATCCACTGAGGCGAAGCGCATATATATATATATATATATATATATATATATATATATATATATATATATATATATATATATATATATATATATATATATATATATATATATATATATATATATATATATATATATATATATATATATATATATATATACCCCCGCGAGGCGACACCTCTCCCTCTACCCCAGCGGAGCACATCTGGTGGAGCGAGCGGCGGTGGAAGCGGCGTCGACGGCGGCGCCATCTGTTGGAGCGCGGCTGCGGCGTTGCTAGGCAACGGCGGCTCAAGGCCCTCGTGGGCCACGGCATACGGCTGAAGTGCGACCACGCGACGAGCCGAGCTGGCTGGCGTAGTGTTGCTTTTGCAACAAAACAACCACATGCCGCCGGCGGGATGCAAACCCGCGACCTCCGAGTTTCGCGTCCGGTGCACTTCTACCAACTGAACAACGGTGGTGGCTGTCCAATCTTCTGCTTTCGGGGGTATTTATGTTCAACCTAACCCTGAGAGTGTTCACCAGCGCCACCCTCGTCCTTACAAGCACACACACAAAATGATTACAGTGACAAAAGTGTAAAATCCGCATCTTGTCGACTTTTTGTTTTTGTTCTTGCCAGGAAGATTACATTGGCCATTTTCGCCGTAGCAAAACTCATGAAGACTAGTAAGCCTTACGCAACACCTGTCTTCGAACATGCGAGATGTTTCGTTCTTTCCCTTCTTAGTCAGAAATAAATAAAGCACGTAAGCGCACAGATGCACACATAAAAAGGCAAAAAGAAACAGCGTGTAGCCAAATCTGAGCGTGCCGTGGAGGAGCACTTCGTGTGTATATTTTGCATAACACAGCCGCCGCGGTGACTCAGTGGTTATGGCGCTCGGCTGCTGACCCGAAAGACGCGGGTTCGATACCGGTTGCGGAGTTCGAATTTCGATAGAGGGGAATTTCTAGAGGCCCATGTACTGCGCGTTGTCAGTGCACGTTCAAGAACCCCACGTGGTCGAAATGATCCGGAGCCCTTCAGTACGGCCTCCCTCATAGCCTGAGTCGCTTCGGGGTGTCAAACATCCAGAAACTAAGCTTTTCATAACACAGTATTTCATTTTAAACGTATAACAGCCAAGCCCGGAGAGCTCGCAGGTTTTGGCCAAATTTATCGCCTGTCCTTGAGTATGTAAAGTTCCCGCGCTTCGGCTCGCATTCCTAACCGGCGATTCCAAAGCGTGCTCTTACACCCTGCTACCGGCGAAGTTGGCGCAGAAGTTCATTTCGCTCCCAGTTGCAGCAGAATATCATCCAGCCGAACGTCGGACGACGCGGCTGCGCACGTGTCGATATCCTCACCCATTTTACATCGCCCAGCTTAAGGTCGCGGCAGCGGAAAGAATCTTTGCACGCGGGATTGTAACGGCCTTCGCGACGGCGTTAATTCTCGCCTATTGTCGAAGCTGATCGGAGCGCCTGTTGCGCTTAGAGCGCGCATATTCACACGTCCGGAGCGCGTTTACAGTTCGCGGATTCGGCACCGACAGCAACAGCACAATCAGCGAGGCTTCTTTCCCCATTCGCTTCGCAATGACGAACGCGGCGCGGAATAACAATCAGGCACCCGTTTCACATTGCCGTTGAAATCTTTCTGAGAAAATTCTCCCTCACCCACCCCCTTCCCCTCTGCCTATTTTCATTCCTTTTTCTTCGCAGTTCCTTTCCTTCCCTAATCGGCTCGTTATTTCCTTTTAGGCCTGGTTGGAGCGTGCCTTGTTTTGTTCCTTTGTCTGCGTTTCTTCTGGTGTCTGGGAGCGTGAAAGGAGACAATTTCAAGCGATCCGTCCAGTTTACCACTTCTTCGTAGGTGTCGTTTCCCTTTCATTTTCGTCTCTTCCTTTAATCTGTACATATCCAATAACGAAAAAAAAAAGAAGAGGGAAAGGCGGTTGAAAGGGGCAAGAGAGAGAGAATCGGCTAACGCGTGTCGATGTCAGTTGTCTCGCAATGAGATGCGGGGGCACGCGCACGCCCGCGCTCCGATGCCCCCGGGCCAACTCGGCGGGAATCCGCCGTCCCAGAATCTCCCCATCTTTCCCCTCGTCCTCAATTTCCTCTCCTCCTAACCTCCCTCTCTCCCGAACCCGCGTGCACTGTCGCCGGAGGGCACCGCATGCAGCAGGGAGGCGACGTGCGCTGGCGCGTTTCATTTGCATACGATCAAAACGTCCGGGGTTTTTTCAAATTGGAAAGCTTATAGCGGCGCGTCTCTCGCTGCCCCAGCTCCGCTCCTGCCTTCCACAGCGTTCGGGATCCGCCGCCATCTCTTCCGGCTCCGTCGCACGCGCGCGCGCTCAGGGGGCTTTGCAACCACTGCTACTGTTTTGCTGTTTCGCTTTTTTTTTCATCTAGCTTGAAATGGAGGAGCGGAAGAAAATTCCTCTGCGCAAAAATGCGGTACGCAGCATCCTGTGGAATTTAACTGGAAGAATAAACAGCGCTTTCTTCCTTTTTTTTTCGCAGTGTAGTTATATAAGTTTTACTAACGAGTCTTCGTTAGTTGCAGGTTTGGGGGGGGGGCAATTAAAGTGTTGGCATAAGTACCAACCATGCCGACCAGTTGGATGAGCGCCAGGTGAATGAGCGCCATGTTTAAACTGATGCGTGTACTTACACTGTACTCTGTTCATCTATTAAGTGCAGCTAACATCATACACAGAATGAAAATGAATGGAGGAAGACTATATAGGAGTGGAAACTCCGCTGCCTGCGGCGACCAGAAAAGGTCACAAGCCCGCGGCGCCACTATCCTGCTGGCGGCGCCAGGAAGACTATATAGGAGTGGAAACTCCGCTGTCTGCGGCGACCAGAAAAGGTCACAAGCCCGCTGAGCCACTATCCTGCTGGCGGCGCCTGGCGGTCTGGAAAGGAACTACTGAAATACAACGTCACCGCGTGCCCGCTGAAGCAAACACATGTGTTGTCTGCTTGTCTGCTTTGAACGCGCGTCGGAGCTGCCTGCCCGGGCGCTGCATTTTTTTTTTTCGCTGCGGCTTCTACGACGCGGCGCATGGCGCCGCCACTGCATACGGCCCCGTCGGCGCATACAATTGTGACTATCTGGTCGCCTGCGCTCGCTCGCGCTGACGGGATTTTCACCTCCTATGTAGTCTTGCTCCGTGCCCTATGCCAATGAGTTTCTTTACGCTACAAGCACGCTGAGTAGGCGCTACAGCTAACAACTGATTTATATCACCGGTCACCAGAAATGGTCACAGTCAAAGGTTAGCAGAGTTCCACGGCGTTCTCATTTGGAATTGCACACAGACGTGGAAGCACCACGTAATTTTTCCGCGTCCATGAAGCATTTCTTGTGTTTAAGTGTATAAGTAGTGGAATGATACTAAAAGTCATTTACGAGTCACTGTTACCCTCTACATATTGAGAGCGTTGATGCTCTAATGTATTTCTTTTTAGGCACTGTGTTGTTGCTGCTTGCCGAATTCTTGTGGCACATCGACCAATTGGCCCGGCGACCAGCCACTCAGGCTATGGTACCAAACAAGTATTGAAAAGTTTTGCATGACATGAAGTTGCAAAGTGAGAACACACAAACACCCAAAAACGAGGCTACATGACTGCCATGCATCTGCCACCTCGCACTGATTGTATTTCATCTGCTTTCCTGTTTCAGGTGCAGCAACATTTCGGCACACTGGCAGAGATCTTCCGGTTTGCGTTGTATGAGCCTCGACACAGAGTTATCCTAATTTCTCTTACATATATCAACCATGCAGAAACAATCTTTTAGCTCCATTCAGGTGTTTCTTTTTGATTATTGTGATAAAGAAGTTACGTAAATGGGTGGTTGTGATATCATTAACACGTGACATGTCAACGAAATTGCTCGGGCAGTGAATCACCTTTCGCGCGCTCTGCAAGATGGCAATTAAAAATGAAAATTAAATTGACAATTGATTTCTGAGGAACGCAAATGACGCAGTAACTGTCGCACATATCTCAGTGTACACCCGAACCGCGCCGTAAGGGAATGGGTAAAGGAGGGAGTGAAAGAAGAAGTGAAGAAAGAGGTGCCGGTAGTTGAGGTCTCCGGAATAATTTCAACCGCCCGGGGATCTTTCATGTGCACAGACAACGCACAGCACACGAACGCCTTTCGTTTCGCCTCCATCGAAACGCGGTCGGCGCGGTCGGGTTCGAACCCGGGTACTCCGGATCAGTAGCCGAGAACCCTAACCACTGAGCCATCGCAGCGGGTCGACTTTTAAGCCACAATTGCGCTGTGCGCTCTTTTAGTCCTCCCAGTACCGCTTTTGGCATGGTTGTTTACATCCGCTGTGACAGGACTTTCTTTCGCTATGCGTTAGCCTTCCCTATGTATGTATGTATGTATGTATGTATGTATGTATGTATGTATGTATGTATGTATGTATGTATGTATGTATGTATGTATGTATGTATGTATGTATGTATGTATGTATGTATGTATGTATGTATGTATGTATGTATGTATGTATGTATGTATGTATGTATGTATGTATGTATGTATGTATGTATGTATGTATGTATGTATGTATGTATGTATGTATGTATGTATGTATGTATGTATGTATGTATGTATGTATGTATGTATGTATGTATGTATGTATGTATGTATGCATGCATGCATGCATGCATGCATGCATGCATGCATGCATGCATGCATGCATGTATGTATGTATGTATGTATGTATGTATGTATGTATGTATGTATGTATGTATGTATGTATGTATGTATGTATGTATGTATGTATGTATGTATGTATGTATGTATGTATGTATGTTAGGAGCGTCCCCTTTGAGACGGGGTGGTGGCAGTCGCCACCATGCTCGGCTTTTTTTCTTTTTTTCTTTAAGAAATCCGCCACACTAAACGGTATTATATCTAAATTCGCCATTTTTCTTTTGAATACAATTTTTAATCCTGAACTTGGAACCTTATCTCTCCGCCCGTCTTTTGAGCCACTAGTCTTTCAATCGCTTTTTGCCAATTTCTACCACAGATTTATTCACATGACCTTTGTTATCTCGAAACCCTATAGGGTCTCAGGAGAGTGCCTATATCGACATGTGGATGGATAGTGCCACAGCCTAGTATGTGTTTCTACAGGTTTACCACACACTGCGCAAGTGTCTTGTTGGTTAAATTTCTTTTTGTAGCTGCGCGTTCAAGGAGTAGCTTCAAAAAGTAGGGCACTGCCTCTCGAGTTATCGTATAAGTTCTATATAAGTATTTAAATTCCTTAGCTGCCAACCTGTTATAGTCCAATTTGCTCAGGCGTTCTTCATATAGAGGGATCCCAGGCGAATTTTTCCAGGCCCCCAAAGCCACCGCCGCCAATTCTTTTGACAAAAATTGGGCTAGTTGGCGATTGGGTGAGTAGCGTTTCATCGAAGTAGTTTTCACTAAATTTCCTTTTTTGCTCAAGTGAACACTCTTTGAAGTTTCCGTGAAGAAGCAAAAAGTGGTTGGATTTAAAAATTTTAAAATCAAAGTACAACAGGGTACAATGACAAATCTTATTTAGAATATTTCGCTTGAGTTGCCTTCATGTGACTTCATTAATGAAGCCGAGCAAAAATTTTCCTCGTTTGTTTGGTACATTAAAAAAGCAAAAAATGAAGTTTTAAGAACTTTTTAAATAAACATCGTTAACGTCTCAGCCACAATAATTTTCCATGCTTTCATCGTTGCTGTAGTTGGTACTAAAATAATTAAAAAGTTTTAACAGAGCGCTTTTTAAGAAAGTTACTTCGAAAGTTCGCAAAATGTGACTGTTTTTTAGATCCAGACCTAAACTAAGGATCAAGGCCCTCCTGATATATACACGTGAGATGACTCATAATGCACATAAACTTCGTTGCTTGTTATACAGAAATTTTAGTTCGGGTAACTTTTGTTTGAGGCGAGAAAAAAAAAATCTGATGCCTGCAACCAGCCTACTCGGTAGAAACTGCCGAACTGTGACTTCACTGTAGAAGGCGCACGCGCAGCCGACTATTTTTCTGGAACGCATAAGAACTCTGGATCCATAATATCTGGGCAGATGTGGTTTTCTGTGCGGTACATAAAACTATTCGTTAAGGCGATTTTACGTTAATACCCCCCCCCCAACAACAACAACAACAATTTATGATAGGACATTGGCGGGATAAAAATAAACAAAGACTCCTTCGAGGCCGTCGTCTGGACCAGACACGTAGCAGAGATGAGATATTTTGCACCGCACTGATTGCTTGTTTTGTAAGTACAACAAATCAAGAAATTATGATGCATGGAAGAACATGATTCATCGGCACTTCGCAAAAACCGTCGCATATCTCTTTCACAGCGAACTGTGCTCACGTCATAAAGCATCAGCGGTCAGCATCGGCATTACATCTCCATGCACACCCAAAGTCTCTCCTGTGCTTGTCAGTTTAGAACGCTTTCTGCAAGTCATGCAGGTAAGGCTGCAGGTAAGGCTGACGTTGGGCTCCTTTAAATCATTTTCTACGTTGATTATAAACACATTCAAGGAAGAAGTGCTCGAGGTAGTCAGGCAAGATCTGCCCTAAGTAAACTATTTCTCAAGGAGCTTCATCGCAAAATAAGAATAAAAATAACTTTCTCAATCTCTACTATCACGAGAAGGAGAATAATGTATTGACAGAATTAAATTTATTTGGCACTAGAGGCCGCAAAAGTACATGGGACGGTGTCGGCAGCACACTCAAACATGTGGCAGCAAGGTTAACCCGCCGCGGTGGCTCAGTGGTTAGGGCGCTCGACTACTGATCCGGAGTTCCCGGGTTCGAACCCGACCGCGGTGGCTGCGTTTTTATGGAGGAAAAACGCTAAAGTGCCCGTGTGCTGTGCGATGTCAGTGCACGTTAAAGATCCCCAGGTGGTCGAAATTATTCCGGAGCCCTCCACTACGGCACCTCTCTCTTCCTTTCTTCTTTCACTCCCTCCTTCATCCCTTCCCTTACGGCGCGGTTCAGGTGTCCAACGATATATGAGACAGATACTGCGCCATTTCCTTTCCCCCAAAAACCAATTATTATTATCTTTCCTATTACCCCGCCGCGGTGGCTCAGTGGTTAGGGCGCTCGACTACTGATCCGGAGTTCCCGGGTTCGAACCCGACTGCGGCGGCTGCGTTTTTATGGAGGAAAAACGCTAAGGCGCCCGTGTGCTGTGCGATGTCAGTGCACGTTAAAGATCCCCAGGTTGTCGAAATTATTCCGGAGCCCTCCACTACGGCACCTCTCTCTTCCTTTCTTCTTTCACTCCCTCCTTCATCCCTTCCCTTACGGCGCGGTTCAGGTGTCCAACGATATATGAGACAGATACTGCGCCATTTCCTTTCCCCCAAAACCAATTATTATTATTATTATTATTATTATTATTATTATTATTATTATTATTATTATTATTATTATTATTATTAAGAGGAAGCCTGTATAGGCCATATCGTGACCAGATTAAATCACCTGAGGATCTAGTTGCCTTGGCCGGATTTAATATAAAGAAAATTAAAGCAATCCGGGGGGAAAATTCCAAATTATAAGAAAAAAGAACAGAACTGGGTTCGATGCTCCCCGTGGCAATCGCAGGCAAAGAAGCGCGACAGTTAATCCGCTTCATAACAGCTACGCTTTCAAAACTTTTTGCATCATCATGCTCAAAATTAAAAAAAAAATCATGTAATGAAACGCGCATGAATACTCACTTATTGGTGGCCTTACTCTGTCTCTAAACATTCAAGCGTTTAAAAGCGGAACATGAGTAGATGAGAAAACGGAATGCTAAGGAAACGAATGTCAAGAAATTTCCAGTTTGCATGCTGCAACCTCCTTCTATGAGTGTACCTGGGCCCGTTCAAGCGCGGTTGTCGTTCTTGTGTGAAACAGGAGAGAAGGAATGCCAGTGAGATTCTCGTCCCTCCGCGTCGGACAGAATTCGGCAAAGTTGGCCGCTCTCACTGTCACTGCAAAACGCTCACATCGATGCTGCCTTGGCCTGCCTGACCACCCCAAGGTTATCCGTCGACCCGCCGCGGTGGCTCAGTGGTTAGGGCGCTCGACTACTGATCCGGAGTTCCCGGGTTCGAACCCGACCGCGGCGGCTGCGTTTTTATGGAGGAAAAACGCTAAGGCGCCCGTGTGCTGTGCGATGTCAGTGCACGTTGAAGATCCCCAGGTGGTCGAAATTATTCCGGAGCCCTCCCCTACGGCATCTCTTTCTTCCTTTCTTCTTTCACTCCCTCCCTTATCCCTTCCCATACGGCGCGGTTCAGGTGTCAAACGATATATGAGACAGATACTGCGCCATTTCCTTTCCCACGCAAAAACCAATTATTATTATTATTATTATTATTATTATTATTATTATTATTATTATTATTATTATTATTATTATTATTATTATTATTATCCGTCGCCAACCTCTCTCTCTTTCCTCTCCCACATTCCTTCTCCTCCTGTACGCTAAAAGTGGAGAGGGAGAGTTCCCTCTGTCCACTTTGCCACTCTTCGGCTCCAACCCTCCCTTCCTCATGTTAATAAGAACAGAAAGTTGGGCTAGTTGGTGTGGATTCATACTTGACAGCGCAAAAAAAACGAGGACAAAAGCGAACGAGGAGACACAACACAAGCGCAGACTGTCAACTGAACTTTTATTCACTGAAAGGAAGCTTTATAGGCGTGATAAAACACAAAAACAACAAAAGGAACCGCCACAACCCATGTACAAAGAAATCAATGACATTTCATTCCTGCGTGATAAGGAACACCACAGCAACAGGAAAACCAAATTCAATCACATCAGGCCAACTCCCCGTACTGTCTACTTGCCCCCAAGAAACTGCGCAGAAAAGGAACTGCCTTATCCTGCAGGCTGACCGACGGTGATGCGGCACACGCTTCTCTCTCTTTCTTAATCAAGTAAGCTTCTATCAGCTCCCGGCATACCCTATCTTCGTGTCTGAACAAGATACTTGTCCTGTCAAGGCGAGGAAAGCAATCTTTGCAATCCCTGCAGTGCAAAGCGAGGTTGGAGGACACAGCACCTTTTAGAGATCTGCGGTGTTCCGCTAGACGCTCATTGATACATCGACCAGTCTGGCCGATGTAATTCTTACCACATGAAAGTGGAACGCGATACACAACACATGTGTCGCAATCTGTGAGCCTCTTTCTGTGGGCTATCGTGCAATCATTCACTGCGCGGTTACCACCATGCTCAATCTTTTTGCGCACAGCACTGCACACACCACCGAGTTTGTTCTTCGCGGTGAAAACAACTTTCGCCCCGTACCTCGCCCCCACTTTTCTTAGGCGATGTGAAATGCCGTGCACGTAGGGGATTCCAACCAATTGTTTTTCCACAACGTTTTTTTCCACAACGTGTTTTTCTCCTACTGTACCCCTCACTCCTCTCCCCTAAGATTAGAGAGGGGAATTTTCCTTCCTCCACTTTTCCACCAGGTCGCGCTGCCAATGCCAACGACAGCGCGAAACTGAGCAATGAGCTAATAAGACCTAACGCTCTAAAGCGCTTTGGAACAAGGACAATGCCTGTTCACGGGTGTGTTCCTTGCGAACAAGATTCCGATCACACTCCGCGCTATTAAAACAACAGATGGCTCATCAAGCATTGGAAGACCGAATGTACTTGTGCTCCTTTCCTCACAGATTAAAGTAGGCCATTTTATATTATGTCAACGTAACCGGAAGAATGACACAAGTTAGGAGATTTGTCTCTACAGAAACCAATTACAAATCTTTCATGGTAGTAAACAGTGCAGAGTAAGTAGTGAACGTTGCCTCGCATAGTCCATAAGCGTTCAAACCAGTGCTCTCCTTACACGTCCCCTAGGGAGGGGTACACACCCCTTTGTTTTTATGAAAACAGCCCTTATAATTCGTAACGTTTTAATGCGAAAGCAATAAGCCTAACCGGCTCACCGAGTTTGTGTGAAGGTTGACCTTGAGAGTGACCTTGGCCAAACAATAAATAAATAAGTAAATAAACGTTGTCGCGACTGGGTTTCGAACCCGCGGCGGCACGAGCAGAACGGCTTCGCTGGCCACTGCACGAGCGAACTATCGCTGCAGCCGATCCCACCTTGCGTTGAATTGCAGCACACAACCGCGCTGTGCATTCCGCATCGTCGTCTCCATCAAATAATGCTACTTTCGAACTGACATCGTCACCAGACATGCCGACGACCCAGAAAAGCAAAACCATGAGGCTATAAACACGTGGTTTCGCATGTCTACTCGGTTAAACTACGTTGAAACCCTACCACTTTTTTTTTACACATGAAGGGCAATTTTGTCCCCTGTCATGAGTCGGGAGTGTCGCAGTCATAAAAGTTACTAGCCCTAAGTGACGCATTAATTAAACAAATAAAAAAGTAAAAATGACACACACGTCTCCTCAACAGGAAACCCCCGGTTTAAACATGCCCGTCTAGCCACAAAAGAACGCGTTGCTTTGCCGCTATCAGCTAGCTGACTTATCGTGCGCACCAGAACAGTGTTGATAGATAAGAATGTGTGCAGCTAGATTTTTTTTCGCCTGAAATTTTAAGTGCCACGTTGATGTATCGGTGAATGCGCTAAAGAGCTTCCCCGCTACGAAATTTTAGCCGTATAGTCGGCACCAGCCAGCGCTGAGACCCAGACTTGGCGCTTTAGTGCTGTGGCCTGCCACGGCCCATTGCCTACAGGGATATTTATCTGCGAGAATCTAATCGAGGGTCACTCAATTATCCCTTTAATGCTGCTAGGTGCATCCCACAGCGACTCTGCTGGTCGACACTTTACGTCTACTGCGCGCGTGTACGATGCAGACGTGCAGTCGCGCCGGTAGCTGCGGTAGGCACGGGTAAACAACCTGTTCTACATACCACACCGAAGTCGCTACTGACATCAGCGCTACCGCATCTCCATGGCGTCGCGGCGTGAAGGTGCACGGTCTCCTGTTGAAGGAATGTTGTACACTTCGAATTCTCTACGTCCGTATGCAGAATTACTTTGCGCCACCATCGAGAATGTCATGTTACGTGAAAAGGTGGCATGAATGTCTGGCACATTTGTAATTAAAGCATACCACATGCTACTGCTTGGGATTGAAAACAACATTCAGGAGACTTCCATGCCACCTTGGTACAGTACATGACCTTTTCGATTATGCACAAAGTAATTTTTCATGGTTGAGACGAAACACGACATGTTTTCTTTGACACGCAACTATGCGGCGCTTGCTGAACAAAGCAACGGCAGCATGTTTATGCGTGTCGTATGTAAAAGTTCAAAGCAAAAGAGCATAAAGTTGTAACAGATAGTGTAAAACACCTATCATTTTCGTTTTTTTTTCTTCTGTTCTCAGAATTCCAATAGATCGACATATTTCTGCCGAATACTCATTTAAGGCCGATGTGTGCTATAGCAAAATTATGCTTCGTCAAGTTGCGCTGGAAAGGCAAGAAAAAAACTGGTTTCCAAGGCCAGCGCAGCCTACGCAGAGGCCGCCTCTCGTCCGCCGCACAAACCAGCGACAGAGGCCCCCTCCCTCGACCCGCTGCCGCTTTCCTGCTCGCTCGTGAATGCGGTGTATAGGAAGGCAGAGAAAAAAAGTTAGTGAGAGATGGTCTTTTATGGGGCCTTGTGCCCGCAAAAAAAAAAAAAGCCAAACATCTCCGGAGACCTCAACATGCGGCGTTCTTCATAGACTTCTCTTTGATACTGCACCCTGCGCTTGAAGTGGAGTTTGTAATCTGGCGATGATGTTTTTAGAGAATCCCCAACCTAGACAACATTCTAATCAAGTCTGTGATTGAATATTATCAGCCACCTGAGGCAGGCCTACTCCTACTAAGGAAACCTGCCCAGCTTCCGCAGAATCGCTGTTGACGAAAAATTTGTCTCAGTCCGGGTCTGTGGTGATTTTGTCTCGAACGCTTTCTTTACTAGCCGTTTACTGAGCTGCGTGAAACTGTTCAGTTAGCGCAGGTTGACGCTAACCCGGTACGCTGCTACTCCCCTTTCATCCTCTCTCTCTTTTTTTTTATCTACAGCTGCTGGAGTCCGCGAACGGTGGAAGTAATAATGGAAGACAAAATAAGGAACTCATTAACTGCGCTCCTCAATTTAATTATTCTCGCGCGTGGAAGAACAAGACGTTACACGAGATTGAGGCACACTATGTTGCAGCACCCTCCATCGTTTCGCGCCCCCCTCGGCTGTCTCTGAACACAAGCTCGGCGATCAATACCTCGCGAGGGCGCTGCTGTTTTCGCAATTTCGGTTCGTTGTTAATGAGAGGCCAAAGGCGCTTATCAGTGCACTTGCCGAGTACCGATAGAAGAAGCGGCAGCCTGGGCTGGAAAGGGCAGGCGCGAACCCTGCAGGCCTTTATCAGGCCCCCAAAGGCGGTTTCACGCCGCTCTCGGACGCGAAAAGGGGGCTTCGCTTGCCGCGCTATACGGTACGCAGGCAGCGTGCGAGCCGGATGTGGGGAACACGAGTCGAGCGCTCGGAAGGGGTTTAAACGCCGTTCGGTCTTCGGCGCGCGACCCCCAATTAAAAGGGAATTTACGATAGGCGGGACCGAGGAAGTTTAGGAAACGCGCGCTAATTAGAACTGGTCGTACGCTACAGATTTTCCCCGATGATATTCTTGCCTTTTTTTTTCTCGCGGTTATATGCGTGTCTGAGTTCATGCGGGCGTCAGCGCGCCTTTGTGCGACCTTTTATGCGTGACTGGCGTGGTAAAGAGAGAGAATATCGGTGCGGGTCTAGTTGGACGATTTTTCTCTCAGTCAAAGCCAGGGCTGAAATGAGGGGCTTACGTCTGTACCTAAAGTATCTAACTGAGCCTGTTTTGCGCAGCTGTACAATAAGCGGCTCCGTAATTTAGGGGCTCTAAGGATAATTTTGAGGGAGATAAAAATAAAGGGCATAAAATATATTCATTTGGCATATGTTATCGAACAAAATGGAAAGTAATAGGGTCAGCAGCCACCGATAGCGAGGCTCCAGAGCTTTGATGCCGTTGAAGTGACGTAGTCCGGGCGATAGCGCGAGAAGTTTCGTCGCAGCGTTGTATTGCAAGGCACGGCTTCCCCTCCGTAGACCACCGTTTGCTGAGCTCGCAAAAACTAAATAGCTCACCGTTAGTCTTTGCACGCAGTTTTGCTGCTAGTGCTCCTGAGCACATGCATAAATGCGGTTTCATTAAAGGGACCCAGAAAGGGGATCCCAATAAAGGTGCGATATGTGTGGGATGTTAAAAGACGACGGTTCATAATTATCCCCCAGCAACAATTACTTCAATACGTTTTGTAGAAGCTGAGTTATACGCAGACAAAATTGAACTTCCGCGTCTTCGCGCCTTTCCCGCTCCTCTCGCACGCCAAAACGGGGGCGCTCCTCCGCCGGCCCCACTCACTCGGCCCCTCCCCTACCTCCTCCGGCTGCGGCGCGCGCGGAGTGGCCGCAGCCGCGGTAGCGCGTGACGTCTGAAAGAATTTGGCGCTGTGAACCAATGACAACCACCGGCTGCTGACGTCATTTGCAAGACGTGACGTCGTCTGCCAGGTTTTCGCGCGGAAGCCCGGCACCGCGCGTCGCGGCGAGGTGCGAAAGCGGGAATTAAAAAAAAAATATATTGTAAATTTCCCGCTCGCTTTTGAGGTCTCGTATACGGCATGGACGCTCGGTGGCCTGTACTCTACATAGTGCAGGAATTTTAAAGCCAAGCCCAAACACCTTTTTCTGTGGCCCTTTAAGGAGCGTTTGGTGCTCATTTTAGAGCATGGAAGCTTCTTCCGGTGGATTGGTTTATGGTTTATGGGGGTTTAACGTCCCAAAGTGACTCAGGCTATGAGAGACGCCGTAGCGAAGGGCTCCGGAAATTTCGACCGCATGGGGTTCTTTAACGTGCACTGACATCGCACAGTACACGGGCCTCTAGAATTTCGGTTCCATGGAAATTCGACCGCCGCGGCCGGGATCGAACCCGCGTCTTTCGGGACAGCAGTCGAGCGCCATAACCACTGAGCCACCGCGGCGGCCTTCCTCCGGTGGAGCCGGCTACACTATCACGACGGAGCTTCACATGTATGTCAAAGCTTACCGGGAACATTTGCTGCACGTCTTACAGTGCTCAATAACAGAAGCCGCATTGCTGCATGGAGGAATACACACCCTTGCGCTTCCGCGCTCCCCAGTGCTATCTGTCTTCATCGCCTCTGCTACCAACGACCATCGACATATTGCGCAGATTTTAATGTTTTGAGCGCAGCTGGGCAATGAGGGACCCTGTGGTGGGGGATCTTGAATCAATTTCAACCACTTGGGGTGCGTTGATGCCATACAGAGCGCGGCATTTTTTGCATTCCACTGCATCGAACTATGGCCGCCGCAGATTTGATCCCGCCAGCTTATATACCCCTGAGCTACAGTGGTGGCTACCGACCACCCTCGATAGCGTCAACCACATAAAAGTTCGAACGGAACTGCAGGGGAGACGATGGAGTGCCGGTGGTTTAGTTCGTTTGCGAGGTTATTGCAAGGGTGAGGTCTATAGTGTGACCATGATACAGGAATAATGTATAGAAAGGGAACAGAATACGTCCATGCGGGCCAAAGATTTATCCTTTGCTCGGTTTCAACCTGGACAAAGGAGCTACAACTTTTGAATATATTTTAAAGTCATTAGCGGCTCAAGCAGCACCCATACGCTAGCAATCTCCGGCCTCAGCTGTCTCGACATCCGAATTCCAAGAAGTCAAACGCCATTTACTCTACGTCCACGGAATGATAACTGGTTGGTTTGTGGGGGTTTAACGTCCCAAAGCGACTCAGGCTATGAGAGACGCCGTAGTGAAGGGCTCCGGGAATTTCGACCACCTAGGGTTCTTTAACGTGCACTGACATCGCACAGTACACGGGCCTCTAGAATTGCGCCTCCATCGAAATTCGACCGCCGCGGCCGGGATCGAACCCGCATCTTTCGGGCCAGCAGCCGAGCGCCGTAACCACTCTGCCACCGCGGCGGCTGGAATGATAACTAGTATTCCGGAAACTACCTATATAACTGCAAAGCTACGACGCTCAATGGCCGTGAAACGTGGCCCAGCGCGTGTTAAGATCGTCTACTTGCGTTTACTTGCCGTTTAACTTGGACTCTTTTAATTTTACAACGATATCGGTAGAGAGGAATTTCAGCAGAGTGAACGGCTTCGCATCGTATGCCGTTGCAGATGACTTGCGCTGACGTATTCGTCCATAAAATACTTTCAAGGAAGCGTGCGCACTCGAAAATGTGTCCGGCGGATTTATGTGATGGGCAAATACAGACATGCAATTCAAGTAGCCCCCTGCCGACCCTGTGGCCAGGAGAGTGGCCTACGAGAAGCAAAAGCGATACGCCGTCACGTGATCCAGACGGGTGGGGCCCATGTGAATCTGAGCTTGCACCGCAAAAAAAGGTCTGCTGGTGCATGGATGCTCTCGGGAACGCGTCTTTCGTGAGCCCGCGATCCACAAAATCACTGCTCCACCATGGGGTCCGGAGACTGGACTACGAGCAGGAAACGCCATACATGGTCACATGACCTAGGTGGGCCCAGCAATGGGCGCTGTTGTGTAGGAGGTAAGAGGACTGCGACTTTTGACAGCCTTTCGAGTGCGCCTAAGGTGAGAACGCCCCTGTACAGCACTGTATTCTTCATGGCGCATGTTTATATCGTTGTTTTGCTTTGGTCATGCCGAAAAAGGAATTAACTTTGGGTGCACGTAAGTTTCAGGAAATAGACTCATTTTTAACAAAGGGGAGGCGTTGAATCGTCCTGTTTTCCTTTTTTTTTCTGAAGGAGTTTGTCGACAGTAAAACGCGTTCTGGCACAAGTTGGCGCATTAGCTATGTGCAGACGAAGAGCAAAAACACAGTCTATAGATGGGAAAAAATGACATGCTTGTCGCCCAGTTTTTTTCGTTTATAGGCAGCTTTTTTGTGCTTCTTCTTTACAGTGCTCTTTATATTGTCCTTACTTCCATATGAGCCCCCTGTCTATCTCGATGGCACAAAAGCTGTTAATGTCACTCAGTACAAACTTACCTAGTCGCGCTTAAACGATGAGAGTTGTCTGCGTTAGCGACAGGTTCTTTTTACGCCTTATGGACGCGCTCAACAACCGTGGCTGAGGGGCGCCAACGAGAGGTGCTTCATGGTGGTCTCACCAAAGAATGCTGTGCCCGAATGTCCGAGCCTTCTGGTCGCAATGTGAAGCATGAAGAGGCGTGGGCGCTGCAAACAATGGCACGCAAAACTCCGCTGCCGGCGAAATGACGAAGAACTGAAAATAATGCAGAAAAGGTAAGGCGGAATTGAAGGACAGGATTCAGCGTGGCTTAGTTTCAAAGCCTTCAAAATGATGCCTGCGCTTGACAATTTTATTTATTTATTTGTTTATCTACAATGCTACAGGCAATTTTCAGGCCCAAGCAGGAGCGGTTACAATGAATTGTGCAAAACAAAAAATTACAGATGCACGAATATCTATCCCGGCGTAAAAATTCACCATCAAAAAAAGTTTTAACTGGCGATTTAAATTTACAAGGCATAAAGGGGTCAGACCTTTTGCATGATGAGAAATGGCCAAAAGCGCACTCTCGTTGCTCCTCACTGCATTCAGCTGCTCGTTAAATCAGTTTATGTCTACTTTCTTATAGTAAACTGCGAGACATTTCTAACCAGAACATTTTTTTTTAGAAAATCCGGACGTTTCGGAGCAGGCTTGGCTCCTTCTTCAGGGGTGACAGCTGGTAGCTAGCTCGCATAAATCCGAAAAAAAAATTGAAAATTAATTTTGAGGAAAGGAAATGGTGCAGTAACACTCACGTAACTCAGTGGACAACCGAACCGCGCTGTAAGGAAGAGATAAAAGAGGTAGTGAAAGAAGAAAGAGGTGCCGTAGTGGAGGGCTCCGAATAATTTCGACCATGTGGGGATCTTTAACGGGCACTGAGATCGAAGAGTCGCTTCGAAAACGGCACCACAAAGATATACTGGGATGTTTGGTTTGGCTTGGTATATGGGGGTTTAACGTTCCAAAGCAACTGAGGCTATGATGGACGCCGTTGTGGAGGTCTCCAGATAATTTCGACCACCTGGGGTTCTTTAACGTGCACTGCCATCGTAAAGTACGCGGGCCTCTAGAATTTCGCCTCCATCAAAATTCTATCGCCGCGGCCGGAATCGAATCCGCGTCTTTCGGGTCAGCAGCCGAGCGCCATAACCACTGAGCCACCGCGGCTGGTTGTTGGTTGGCACAAAAGCCCCAACACATTGCTTAGACGCAAAGCCTGAGGCTTGTATGTTTCCAGCAATAATTAACAAGGGCGATACATACTCGGCGCACCTACAGGCGCACACGTCCAATCACTTCCTCGGAGACATGGCAACACACACGCACGCCCGTGGGCACGTGCAGAACGGGAGCTTCGGTTCCTCACTACACAGCTGGTGCTCCAGTGCGGGCGCACGCACGAACACGGTAGAGGGCGCTACAAGGATGTGTGCAGCAGTGCTCCCGCATGGAGCAGAGTTGCGCGAAGGTCGGCCATTATGTTCCAAGCTCTGCGGGGCAGTCGCTTCACCACCGGAGAAGGCAGTTTGGAGGCAGCCTTCCTGCTGTCGGTGGTGGCCACACAATACCCCTTCCGTCGGACAACAAAGCAGGCTGCGCTCAAGATGGCAGTGCGGCCTGCAGGAAGAGAGCGAAAAGGGTTTCCAAACGAAACTGCTGACTTGCGCCCACGAAGAGCTGAATCACTCGGCGGCGGCGAAGCGACAAGCGGGCTCGGAGGTCGTCGAACAGAATGCCCGCCGCTCCCGGCCGTGCTCAATTTAAATCTGGCAGCGAACTTTCGAGATAAAACGTGCAGAGTTTCTAGAACATTCTGGAACAACGTATAATCGGCTCCACCTAGGTGCGATCAATCGAGATAAATATTGCATAGCAAACAAAGCGATAAACCGGCGTGGCGGCAGCTTTGAAGAATAAAAAAAAAACTCTACAAAGATTCGCGGCAATATATTGGGTTTGAGTCGAAACGAATGAAAACATTTGACGTCAGCGAGATCACGTGATCGCCGCTTCGCGAATAGTGCTGGGTCATTCCACGCCAAACGTCCCAGACGCTGCGCTTGACCATCTCCAATTTGTTAAAAAAAATCATGGAAACTTATCGAAATGTGCGTAATGAAAGACTGAAATATTTTTGCCGAAAAAAACTTATTCTTGAGGTGAGGGCAGTTTGAATATTTAGAAAATGCGAGAAACCAGCCACTGCTCAATAATTAATAAGTTAAAATTTTGAGAAAACACTGCAAACATTTTTTCACTGACATTTGCACAGATTCTGCCTTTCGATATAACTCAGAGGATGGAGCTTTACACAGCATACATATTTTTAAAAATCGATAAAAAGAATAAAAATGTACCATTTTTGTCGTTTTTTGTTTTAAATATCAGCTTGCTCTCGGAAATTCGGAAATAGCCGTTTTGTTTCTCTAGCTGTCTAGTACGTATAACAAATGTTACAGGTGTTGAAACTGCTTACATGGAAGTAAAAAAAAAAATACTAAAGTTTCAAAAAGGGCGTTTTGAGCCAAAAACACTCGTTAATTTCACTCTGAGGTGGTCCAAGTAAAAGTACAAACAGAAACGGGTTGCGTAGAACGGTTTATTGCCTTTCATTTATGAAATTTTTATCGAGCTATTTTTGCTTAAAGCGAGAAAAGAAGATGGCAACCGTAGTGGGGACTCCGCCTGTGATCACCCCGGGGCGCAATAAAATATTTCCTTGATTTCACGATTTAGTCACAATTTTTCATTGAAGGTGAGCGCCTAGTTTGAGCTAAACAGTTTTCATTAGTCAGTGTAAAACACAGAAGCGATGACAAGCTGGAGATCGCCGACCTGTGTCTGCGAACGCCCGCCGTGCAAGCGGAACCGCACAAGATCATCGCCTGCCTCAAGCAGGTTTTTAGCGACGTCAAGATCGCCAAGCTCCGAGTTCCTTTCCGG
This sequence comes from Amblyomma americanum, assembly GCF_052857255.1. NCBI lineage: Eukaryota > Metazoa > Arthropoda > Arachnida > Ixodida > Ixodidae > Amblyomma > Amblyomma americanum. The sequence continues at coordinate 186,598,341 of NC_135497.1, forward strand.
CGAGAAAGTCAGAAAAATGGGAGCACATCTCGGGTTCACTGCTGCATTGTAACAGGTAAGCAAGGCTTTGCGAAATCATTGCACAGCGATGAAAGCTAAAACGGTTTGCGATGGTTTCGCTTCCGACCGCCTTGTGCTTGGATTTTAATTCACCATGCTGAACGGCTGGACCTGAGTAGCATTAACGTGTGGCCATCACTTCAGTCCTGCAAGCAACGCTCTTATACGTAAATTCGTGAGCAGCCTTGTTTAGAACGCTGGGTCGGGGTGCCGCGGAACAAATCATAGCGCGCAAGTGCTGTGTTAAGCGCTGTGTCTTCGTTCCTTGCTTTTATTTTTATACCGCTTCGCTTCAGCCCATGCACGGACCATGAAAACCAGTACATGCTGTAAAATTTCGTTTTGTTTGCTATGCAAAGGACCGCTCTAGCGTTCCGATGCAAGCCTACTCACGTGTGTACGTTGCGTCGTGAACTCGACACCATACAGTCGGAGCGCGCCCTCAGAGTAGGGACGGCACGGTAGACGCAGACTCCTGTTACTGCTGTCACTTGCTGGGAATCCGATTTTAACTCCTGAAACGGATGAAGTGATATTCACCGATCGGGTCTAGCGTATATACCTACCCTCTGGCGGCTGGTTAACTCGACCTGCCTAGCAGCCTTACTATTTACAGCGATAGCTGTTAGGCACCCGTCCCTGACGATGGGGTGCGTTACTATGGTTGCCATGATAACGCCTCCATCGGTTAACATGGCAACCCGGGTATTGTTATCATCACTCATGACACCACCTAGGGTGTCTTAAGGCCTTTATTAATGCTGTGAGTCAGTTTGTGTCTCGTCATGTGATGTCACCTTATGTCACGGAAAACCTTGGCCGCATAAGCCTACGGCTGGCTCTGTTTGGAACAGCGGCCCGCCAAAACTAAATGCCTACACAGCTATCGCTGAATCTCGTGTTACACAGTCGTAACCGTCCTGCGAATTTTTTTTTTCCTTGCCCGCAGGCTCATACACTTTCTCAATTGCGCTCGTTTCTCGCCGCCTCGATCTCTTCGCTTTGACTTTTTTTTATTACTTTTGCGGATCGTGAAACGCGAGTGGTAAGAATGAAAATACCAAACAGCGAAAATATAAAATGCAGAAAGGAAAAAAATAAATGCCGGCGCTTTAATTGCAGCATGGGTTTGTTGTGTCTCGGCAGCATTTACAACGACCGGGCACGATCATCAGCCTAGTCGTTCAATTAGAACGAGAGAAAGCTATAAAGCACCGTGTTCTTACCTGGAAGAAAGAAGTCGTCTCACTGAAAATGACGCGAATACACGACCATCGAAGCTGTGACTGGCTTGCCAATCCGCAGTTCCTGCAGCTTTTCGCGATGTTCTGCGAAATTTCTCGTATGGGAAAAACCTGACACCCCCAAACACAGAGGAAAAGAAAGATCTACTCTTCGCTGAAATGTGTCCTTATGTCTGACGGCTCAAGTGCTTAAGAGTGCTTCGCCAACTGTTTAAACGCATGTGAATCCGCTTGCCTTTTTTTTTCTATCTCTGCTTAACCGCCACCGCCAAACTTGCTGGCACTGGCTCCTATCTACGAGTATATGGGGTGTCCCGAAGAGGAGGGAGATAATACGACTTTGACCATACTAACTAGATAGCAGCACAGGTTCCGAAAGTGCCTGAATGGGAGCTTTTTACACCCTTAAATTCGTTTCCATGACTGCGTTGTTTGCGATTTCGTTCTCCAGTATATTGGACAATATTTGCCGGGTCTGAACAGGAAACGCACCCCTCACGTGCCGGTATGCGGTTTTTAGGCAATTTTAACAATGCACGCGGGCTGTGTTGGCCTGCAGAGCCGTCTTGCTTATAAGCTATGCGGCTGCCAAAGTTTCTCGACGAGATTAAAGGGAGACATGGCAAAACGTAATTTATTATGCATTAAATGTAACCAAATCTAGTATAGGTATACAATTTTATGCTGATTTCAGAACTGAATTTTCTTTTAAGATAGCTGGTATATACTTTGATTAGCTCCAATTAGAGCCCTCGTAAAGTTCTGCCCAGCGAGTTAAATAATTACGGTGCAAGTTTAGAAGTTCTTTATGTCAGCATGTTCACAAAGCGCTGTTCTGTGCATTAAAACCAGTGGTTCTTTTCTATATGCCCATATTTCATGAAAATAAAAGCCAAACTTCAGGATGCGTATTTACATGAAACCGTTTTGTAACAAAATCATCTTTCAAAGACTATTGCGCGCGTGCATAAAAAACCTGCGCACTTCATTGCATTTCTCAATGTCTCACGAGCCATGTGCAAAAAAGAACCCCATTGCGCATTCATTCCTTTCGAAATGACGAAGGAATGAGTGATAGCAATCGCAGAAAAAAGTGAATGCTGGGAAAATCAATATTGAAGTTTATTCCTTCATTTGCCTCATTTATCGCCTCGTATGCTCTTGCTTTTCGACAGACAAATGCTGCATTGCAACGAACGGAAGCTATGATATTCTGATCTCTCTTCGTCATGGTGTTTTTCGACGACCGCACATAAAAAAAAGCAACATTTCATGAATTTGCACTGCGCATTTATCTGTCAATTTTCGTCACGACAGAGATGAAGACTCGAAAGTTACGAAAACAATTGAGAAATTGAAAATCCTGAAAAAAAACTGGCCATGTAAAGGTGGGGTGAAGTCGGGGACTGTTCGCGAAATTTCGGCTTCGATTTCAGCGTTCGGGCTTTGTGGTTTTCGATAGTCAGGAGGCTGAGTAGCAAGTTCGGAGACACTCTTAACCGCACTTTTTTAAGTGCGAAAGCACTTATTTATTTATTTGTTTTAGTACCTCAAAGACCCAAAAAAGGGGCATTACATGAGGGGTCGGTTGTACAGAAAGATCAACAAAAAAGGAACGTATTCTGTACAATGCCAACATCAAGGTTAAAAATACAAATGGAAGATGTAAACAGCTCACAAAATCATAATGCAAAACGCTCAAATGCTTTCGAATACAATATAAAAAATAATTGCTGGTAGTTTAGCTCTGGTTAACCCTGGTCGAAAGCGAAAAGCTGCATCTCCCTGGCTACGTTTGTGGTCGAGCGACTGGCGGTCTCTACGGCAGGCGTCGCATCGATCACAGCTAGCGTTCCGCTGAAGGCATCAAAGTTCGCCGGCGTTTTATGCAGAACCCACTTTCATGACCTGCGCATGCGATGCCGGCAGACGCTTTCCCGCTTGACCGAAGTTCAAGGTCAAAGGTCAAAGTCGAGATAGTTGGTGTAACAGCCGCTGGTGCCGATGCTGTAGCTGACGTCATGTGTCGAACCTTAATACCACCAGTTATGCTCATGGTTTGACCTCCAGCTACACTGAAGGTCAAACTTGCAGCCCCGCTGGCGGCTCGAAAAGCTGGCACTTCAAAACAAGAATAAAAGAGACGAAGAAGCGCTGAACGGTGGGTAAGAATTCAATAACGAATTGAAGAACAATAAAAACATCATAGTAAAACAAAGTACAAGAGATCAACGTTTGAGGGGAAAGGGACACGAAAATCTAATATGTGTCTGATGATTTAAGCTTATCTTTGAATACAAGAGTATATTCTATTATTACAGCGCCATTCGGAAGGCCGTTCCAGACTTTTGCTGTTCGGATGAAGAAAGACTGCGCAAATGTTTGTGTTTTTGGGTAAGGGTATGACACCTGTTGAGTGTTTTTGTGACGAGCTGAAAACGGGGAGTGTTTCGTGACGTAGATGCAGGAAGAAACCATTGATTTTACGGATGGTCACAAGATTCATTCATTCATTCATTCATTCACTCATTCAAAGTACTGACACCGGGTCAATGCTGGTTGGAAATGAATTGCACGATAGCATGGATAATTTCTTCTTGTACACAAAGCTTACAACAGGCTTGATATTCTTCCCAACACATATAAATAGGCGATGAGGGGTCATCATTATTTCACCCTAGTATGGCCTCTGAATTCTGGCTCTCGTTTACGAGCACTTCGCACTTCTACCAATGCGGTCGCATGTACACTTAGCGGGTGAGGTGCCAATAAAGTTCTATTCTACAAGCAAATTGAAATCTTTTGGATGCTAGAAGTAGTTCACGAAGTTCACTTCTTCATATGTTGAGGTGATAGATTATCGGGAGCGCAATAAAGTAGTTAATTTTTATAGATGATTTTTCAAGTTCTGCTTAATGGCTCTGAAGTCATCACACAGCAGCTATGTTGTCTACTGCGCGGTGGAAAAAGAAAACAAATTACCTTACTGAATTGTGTGCACTCTTCTTTCATATACGGAAATAAACGAATACTAAATGGCAATGGGGCCATCGTAAACTGACCCACTGGTATGACAGCGATGCGTGGAGCCTTCAGCAATAAAACTGCAATGCTCTTCAATGTCCACGAGGGGCGATTACACCCTCTGAATGCTTTTTTTAACCCTAAAGAGTACATTGCTTTCTGACTGTTTACTGAGCGGAGAATATTCTGCTACTTGAGAACGTCTACGGATTTCGCAGAACGCTTGTTGATTCGAAACAGTTATCCCTAGTCGACTGTGTAAGCCACTGATCAACATCTGTAGCTGCAGGGGCCTTTGGTTGAATGTCAAGAGCCAGTGTGTTCCGCAGTAGAGTTGCGGCAGAGTAAGTACATAGGCCAATTCCCCTTCTTTTATACATGATACACGTCTTATCCAGCTTCAATGCTGGCGTCCAAGAAGTGCTTCAGTGGTTTGACTTAGGCCGGTAGCGTATGGTTTCTGATGCTCTGGGCACGCGGAAACAGTGTGAGTGCCACCCATTTTTTTCTGTCATGTTAGGACCGAACCAAAGCCAGAACGAATAGAGGGAGCCGTTCCTAACCGCAGCAGACCAAGGTTCAGGATGCCCCGCTGTCGGTCGAGCCCTTCATATTTGTTTCTTTTTTTTCTTGGGGAGGGGGGGGGGTGCAAAGACAGCTTTCATCGCGCAAATAGCCACCACAAGCTGTGCTAGGCAGTGCAGGAGTGCCTCCTTATCTCCGAATTAAAAACAGAATGAATAGTGTTGTCTTGAAAATAAACTTATCGCTTCAAGAAAGCGTACACGGAAATCTGTGAACATTTTATCAGAAAATAATTCAACACTTTTGGTTATCTTAGCGCTAGCTTTCTTTATACGTCGGAAAACTTCGTTAAAATTGTTGTTTCTCCGCTGACTTGGTAAGCGCCAATAGCGAGCTGTTTCCTTTTCCTCACGCGCGTCTTATCTACGCCACGTGTAAGGCATTTGTGCAGCAAGCCGACCGGATTGTGCATTGTTTACTTCCGGAGGCTTTCGCTTCCTCGCGCAGCAATCAGAACAGAAATACTGCGAATATCTCAGCAGTCATATTCTGAACCACGACCTTTGTGGTCGTTGAAGGTGACAGAAAAGACACGCAAGCTTGAGGACTGAAAAAAAAAGCAAGAAAAAAAAAAACAGGAAAACGCCCCAACACGCGCTGTTCAACGGTGAAATATTTTCGCCTGCATATCGAGAATGATCTGTACGTTCACGACCTAATCAGTACAGGCCTTCGCTCTTAAAATGAAAGAGCTGGCGTACGAGAAATGAGTTGCAGTGCAAAGAAGCAGGCGAAGGAGCGGTTCAAACAACTGGCGCCCATTTTCGCTGAGTTGTTTCAGCCCTGGCCTAAGAGTCGGATTTAACCTTGTATCGATGGTCCACTGTTGCACTCGCACCGGGAGAACCTGCGGTCTAGCATCGGCGATGACGCCCGTCTGTATCAACTCTGAATTTCAACTTGGCTACCAAAACGCCAAGGCTGGCTTTAAAAAGTCATGTCTGCTGACAGTAAACACGTTATTTCTTGTAAAGAATGCCTTTTTCACACCTGATTGAAACTTTGAATGCTGCGTTCGGTAAATCTTCTTTCCATGCTCTAATTCTTCTCTTATTAAAGGAGTACAGACGCCAAAATTTTGGGTGCGTGTTTTCTTGTTTGTAATGATGCGTAAGGCATTATTATACATAAATTGCCACCTGGTATTAAAATACGACCGCTAAATAATTTATAATCGCATCTCTTTCTCGTGCTGTTGCGGTTTCAGTTTCAACAGCCGAATGAGCATTGTGACGTCAGCGTGTACTCGCAGGTAACGTGAGACATGGAAAAACGTCCATATAATCGCTGCTTCCACATTCTTTGTCATTCCGGCTCTTGAGGAAGGCTGGATTCAGCACTACAGTAAAATTAAAATGATGAAGCATCGATTATATGGACGTTTTTCCATGTCTCACGTTACCTGTGAGTACACGCTGACGTCACAATGCTCATTCGGCTGTTGAAATCGACACCGAAAAAGCACGACAGAAAAAAAATTCGATTATAAATTTATTATTTAGCGGTTGTAAGCGAATATCACATGGTGATTCATGCGTAGTAGTGTCTTCCGCATCATTGTAGACCAGAAAACATGCCACCAAAATTAGGTGTCTATACTCCTTTAACGGTTTCAGCGCACGCTGGAAGAGTTTGTTTATGAAAAGGCGCCGACGGGACGATGTAAGGAAAACAGCGCAGAGGCGAAACGCAGCGCATTGGCAAAGAAAAGTAGGGACAAGAGTCCACACTAATGTTTCGAATTGGGCGTGTTGGTATTCGTACTTAGAAACACTTACAAATAATGGTACCAGCGCAAAAAGGGGGAGAAAGAACTGGCACATTTGCGCATGCGCAGACGATAGCCCCTTGCTCGGGCATCACATACTACATGGAATCAGCGCTTGTCCTTGTCTACTCTCCGTCCGTTCTCTTCTTTTTTGCGCTGCTGTTATTTCTAAATGTTTCAAAGAGATCACACCCAAGGGTTCGGAGAGACAATACTCTTCGGAGAAAGCCCAACAAGAGCTTTGGTTGTTTGTTCACGAACACCTGCAGCCGAACCCGCCCTAAACGACGACACGTGATTTGGGTAAATGGAAAGCACACCGCAAACGATACCGGAAAGGCCAGCAAGCCAAACTATAAGGAAAACGGGTCGTAAGCGCGTCGGAGCAATGGGCCCGAATGAACTGAGCTCGAGCAGGGGGAGGGGAAGGGAAGAACCCTCGTGCAAGGCAGAAAAGAGGGTAAGCTAGTGGTGGATTCGAAGAGTCGTTTTACAGCAGAGACGCGAAATAAGAAATTGTGCAGCAGTGGAGCAAGTAAGAAAGCAAGAAAAGCAACAAAACCGGTCGTGCTCTTCCTATAGGTGCAAGCATATGCTCTCCTAGCGCCCTTTTCCTGACGTGATCTTGCGCCGACTCAACGCAGTTCCAAGTTCTCATTTCCAGATTAACGCCGCTCTTAGCTCGCATTAACAAACTGCGATCACGTTGCTGTGTAATTATCTATTTATTATCAGCTAATTATACAATAAAGTGGTAATCCGACACCATGGGTAAGGTGACTGACAGGCCTTTAAAACTATCGCTATGGGGGTGGGGGGTGGGGGGGGGGGGGTTAACGTTCCGAGGCGAGACATGGGCCATGAGGGACGCTGTAGTTAAGAGCTCCGTATTAATTTAGACCACCCGAAGTTCTTTAACGTGCGCTAAAATCGAACTGCACACGGTCGCCTTCTGCGTTTCGCCTACATCGAAATTCGGCCGCAGCGGCCGGGATTCGATCCCGCGACCTTGGGATCAGCATCCGAACGCAAGAGCCACTGATTCACCGCGGCGTGTCACTTTTAAAATGACTTGGAATCATGCCAAGTCCTTGAAACGCTATGTCTTTGCTTCGAACTAGCACTTAGTCACTTGGTAAAGCCAGCTGGTTACAAGATCACCTTGAGGCCGCAGCGGTGGCTGAGTGGTTACGGCGCTCGGCTGCTGGCCCAAAAGACGTGGGTTCGATCCCGGCCGCGGCGGTCGAATTTCTATGGAGGCGAAATTCTAGAGGCCCGTGTACTGTGCGATGTCAGTGCACGTTAAAGAACCCCGGGTGGTCGAAATTCCCGGAGCCCTTCACTACGGCGTCTCTCATAGCCTGAGTCGCTTTGGGACGTTAAACCCCCATAAACCAAACAAAAAAAAAACAAGATAACTTTGCAATTAAATTTCCGAAAAAATGCAATTTTCGATTTTGATTTCAGACTAGCTCAGTAGGTTCAGCACTACTAGCTGTCCAGCGCTGCACAGATCGTTTTAATTGCTGAAGTTTTACAAAAATCAGTGCTGGATTTCTGGTGAGATGTTGATGCATTCGTCGTGACACACTACAAATCAACTGACGCTTCTACAAGCTGCAAACACCAACGTGTAGAGTACAGAAGAAAAGCGTAACATGACCAGGGGCATTTATGCATTGTACGTGTGGGCGCGTAGGCACGTTCGTGTAGTATGCATACCCGCACTTGCTCTGTCGCTCGCAAGCTGCGTGTGAGGCAAAGAAATTAGTAATAAATGATGTAGCTGGCGTTACATTGATCATGTTATACACGATGAACAGAAGGCTAAGGGAAGACAAAGTATATCGGCTAGAAGCAAATGAATCAGAAATCAATGATTTTTTGCAGTTTAGTTCTGAGCTACTGTAGTATATACGCAGTGCTACCTGAGAACTGCTTAGTGCTGCTATACACTACTAGAAGCAAGGAAGAGGTGGCATTTTAAATAATTATAAATAAATGAGCCGAAGTAGAGAAAGAGGGTGACCGATGAAAGGGAAGGCAGTTTATGTTTGGCTACCCCATATGTGACGAAATGGGATAGAAGGAAACGAGTGCTTCTGCGCGCTGCCTATCTTAGACTAGTTGGCGGCGCCGCCGCAACGTGGCGTCGATTTTGTGCTGAATACTTAAATCGCCGATAGCGTAGCGTTCGTTTGAGATTCCGCACCCAAAGCTGTTGCGGCGCTGTGGTTAGCGCTTCCACCAAGAAACGCGTGACACTGTGGCGCCGTTTAGTAACAAAAGCCCAAAGCGCTTCATCGACGATGCAGACGGAGCGTTGCCTTTCGTTGAAAGGCGCATCGCAGACAGTATAAGCCATAATAAAGTTACAAACAAATCCGAAGGATAAAAACCACTACGCACCTCAGAAAATTTAACAGTAATTTTACCAAGATATGGATTTCTGGTGAGATGTTGATGCATTCGTCGTGACACACTACAAATCAACTATTCATGCATTTCAGCAATGCAAGCCATAATAAAGTTACAAACAAATCCGAAGGATAAAAACCACTACGCACCTCAGAAAATTTAACAGTAATTTTACCAAGATATGGATTTCTGGTGAGATGTTGATGCATTCGTCGTGACACACTACAAATCAACTATTCATGCATTTCAGCAATGCAAACTCAGCAAAAATTATTGTGAAATGACGCACAAGCTTTCCATATGACATTAGCTATCAATCGTAGCGACCTTTCTCAGCGATTACCGCTGCGCTGCGCAATACCATAAAAATTGAGACGAGATGGGATATTGATGCATTCGTCGTGACACACTACAAGTCAACTATTCATGTATTTCAGCAAAAATATTTTGAAATGACGCACAAGCTTTCCATATGACATTGGCCATCAATCACTGCGACCTTTCTCAGCGATTACCGCTGCGCTGGAAAATACCATAAAAATTGAGACGAGATCTCACACGAACTTCTCCCATGTTCCCATGTTTTACCAGTCATTAGCTGTCATGTTTCTCTCATGCATTCTCTTGTGGCATCACTGGAAAGTACTGGAAAAAGCGCGCTGTTCTTATAGTGTCATGCACGCAAAACTGTGTCAGTCAGTAAAGAGAAAGCCGAGGCATCTGACGGCATCTCGACAATAAAACACTTTGCGAAAAAAAAGCTTTTTTTTTATCTGGTCTCGTTTCATATTGTGACGAAGAAGACGACTAACTGGGCAGTGGCGCGGGCGGGAGCGCTCGCGCTAGGCCAGCAGCCATTAAATCATCTCATTGCCATCGATCATCGTGTCTCTTTCTTGGGCTGGCCGCCAGGTAACATTTGGTGGGAAGCACTCAAACCAGGTTTAATTAGACGTGTTGGACGTGCAAGGCAGCAGGGAGCTCGAGCGAGGAAGAAGACAAAAACCTCTAGCCCCTCGAGTGCGCAAGGCATGGCAAGTCCCATCTAAAACAGTTCGGCCGCGGTATGGCGCCACTGGATTGATTGGTACTGTGGCATTACTCCCCCTCTCTGAAGGGCAACGACTCGGTGCCGCAACATTGAGAAGCAGGAAGACAAGGGAAGGCGCATGTGTCCGGAAGCTGGTGTAGACACGCCTGAAGCGCTAACGGGCGTGGTACGGCTTCAACCGTGCGACATGGACGACTTCGGGGGTCGGCCGTCTAGAGGAGCGAACTGTTCCCTTGGGAGAACTTCATAGTTCACCTCACTGGCTTGGCGGAGTACCTCGTAGGGGCCAAAATATCGGCGCAGAAGCTTTTCGGAGCGCCCACGCATGCGGATTGTGCTCCAAACTCAGACTTGTTCGCCGGGCTGGTATCTAACAGCTCGGTGGCTGAGGTTATAGCGGCGAGCGTCGAGGACTTGCTGTTGCCGGATGCGCTGTCGGGCGAGTTGGCGGGCGGCCTCGGCGTGACGAACGAATTGGGCAGCACCCATAACAGATGAGGTACTACTAGTCGCGAGCAACATGGCGTCCAGCATGGTTGTGGCTTCGCAACCATGCACTAAACGAAATGGAGTGAAGCATGTCGTTTCTTGTAGAGCAGTGTTATAGGCAAATGTGACGTAAGAGAGTATGGCGTCCCATTTGCAGTGGTCTGCGTCAACATACATAGAAATCATGTCGGCGATCGTTTTGTTGAGCCGTTCGGTGAGTCCGTTCGTTTGAGGGTGGTAAGCTGTTGTTTTGCGGTGACTTGTGCCGCTAAGATGCATAACCTCCTGCGTAAGGGCCGAGGTGAATGCTGTTCCCCTGTCAGTGACAACGATGATGTGTGCACCGTGACGAAGCACAATATTTTGAACGAAAAAGTTCGCAATTTCGTCAGCGGTACTACGAGGCAGAGCTTTAGTTTCATAGTACCGGCTGAGGTAGTCGGTGGCGACTCCAATGTAGCGGTTACCCAGCGAGGACTCCGGAAATGGGCCGAGTAAGTCCATGCCGACTTGGTGGAAGGGAACTTGTGGCAGATCAATAGGCTGCAGTAGTCCGGCTGGCTTAGTCGGCGGCGTCTTGCGACGTTGGCGCTCGGGGCAAGTTCTGACGTAACGCTAGATCATTGCAGCAACCCTGGGCCAGTAGCACTTTTGGCGTATCCGCGCCAAAGTGCGGGAAAAACCCAGGTGACCAGAAGATGGGTCATCGTGGCACGCCTGCAGGACTTCGTCGCGCAAGGCCGCAGGTACGACGAGCAGATAGGCAGCTTCCGTTGGGTTGTAGTTTTTCTTACACAGAACGCCGTTGCGCATACAGAATGAAGACAGTCCACGGGAGAAGATTCGCGGGGGCGACGCAGCGCTTCCTTCAAGATAATCAATGAGAGGCCGTAGTTCACTGTCGTTCCTTTGGCGTTGAGTGAGGACGGACGTGGAGATGGCGCCGAGAAAAACAGAATCGTCGCCGGGATCAGCTCGGTTGTCCTCGATAGGAGCACGAGACAGACAGTCGGCATCACTGTGCTTCCTTCCCGGACTTATAAACGATGGTGACATCGAACTCTTGAAGGCAAAGGCTCCAGCGTGCAAGCCGCCCCGAGGGATCTTTGAGGTTCGCCAGCCAACAAAGCGAATAATGATCACTGACGACTCTAAATGGGCGGCCGTATAAATACGGGAAAAATTTGGTCACTGCCCACAGAATTGCCAGGCAATTATTTTTTCAGTAGTGGAATAGTTCGCCTCCGAACGCGTTCGGAGGCGAACACGGTGAGGCTCGTTCGATACCATCCTGCCACTGCACAAGGACCGCAACCGAGGCCGATGTTGCTGGCGTCAGTGTGCAGTTCAGTGTCTGCTGACTTATCGAAGTGGCCAACGATGGGCGTACTTTGGAGACGAGTGCGGAGGTCTTCGAAGGCCTGTTGTTGCTCCTGGCCCCAGAGGAAACGGTTCGGAATCTTTCGTGAGGCGGGTGAGGGGCTCAGCGATCTGGGAGAAGTTCGGCACAAAACGCCGATAATAGGCGCAGAAACCAGAAAGCGGCGCACACTGCGCTTATCGGTTGGCACGGGAAAAGCAGCGACGGCGGCTGTCTTATCGGGGTCAGGGCTGACTCCCTCAGCGCTCACGATGTGGCCGAGAAACTTCAACTGCTGGAAAGAGAAGTGTCATTTTTCGGGCTTGAGGGAAAGACGGGCCGAACGAATTGCTGCGAACACAGCGCGCAGGCTCCTCAGGTGCTCTTCGAACGTGGCGGAGAAGATGACTACGTCATCCAGGTATTCTAGGCAGGACTGCCACCTTAGATCGGAAAGCACGGTGCCCATCATCCGCTGGAAGGTAGCAGGAGCCGAGCACAGGCCGAAAGAAGCACCCGGAATTCGTACAGACCATCCGGTGTAATAAAGGCGGTCTTTCCCGGTCGCGTTCGTCCACCTCGATTTGCCAATAGCCGCTTCGTAAATCTAGCCATGAGAAGTACTTGGCGTGGCGCAGCCGGTCCAGGGAGTCATCAATACGCGGGAGAGGATAAACATCCTTTTTTGTGACTTTGTTTTAAACGTCTGTAATCAACGCAGAACAGTAGGGTTCAATCTTTCTTCGCCACTAGAACACAGGCGATGCCCGCGGGCTCGTCGACGGCTGTATCACGTCGTCCTTGAGCATTTCTTGAAACTTGGCGGCGAATGGCATCGCGCTCCTTCAAGAGATCCGGTAAGGGCGGCTGACATAACGGCCGTTGGTTGGCGTCAACTATAATTCGGTGCTTTGTGAGCGGTGTCTGCCTAACCTTGGAGGTCGAGAGCAAAGCAGTCGCGGAAAGATTCGATAATGCTCTCGAGGCAGCGTTTCTGATTAGACGGGAGGTTCGGGTTCACGTCGGTTTTTATGGAGTGGTTGGTACCTCCATTGATGCCGGCATATCGAACAGCGCGTGCCGTCGTCCCGCGAATTCGCAAAGTTCTTCGAAATACGCTATAGCTGTTTTGCCAGGCAAACACTGGGGTTCAGCACCAAAATTGGTCACTAAATGTTCGGTTCGTCCACTGTTCCAATAATTCCGCGAGCTACGCAGACTTGCCGACCCAGGAGCGTGAGATGTTGGTTTCAGCGATTGCCACGGAGTTGCTGGGGCTGTTATTACACTCGACGGTAACAAACATGCTGGCTCTGTGACGGGATCAATACGTGGTCGTCACAGACGCATAACTTAGCCCTGCGTGGCTCGGTATCGTCGTCGACAGGGCCTTTGGGTGGAAAACGACACGATTAGCTCCTGGAGGTTGATAACGGCAACCGTACTCCTGAAGGAAATCCAAACCGAGTATGTGTTCTTTGGAGCACTCGGGTAACACAGCAAAGCAACCAGGGAAAGTAACGCCGCGGATCTGATTCGCGAAGTGCAGACACCGATCGGAGTTAGCACGCTGCCACCAGCTGTCCGGATCTGCGCTCCAGACCAAGGGGTCAGAACCTTCCTCACCGTCTGCTCATTACAGAAAAACTTCTGCTTATTACAGAAAAATCGGCGCCGGTATCCACGAGTGTGGTACGTCGTGGTTGTCGGCGGATACCGGAATTTCAGCGGAGGCCAGTCGGGTCGCAGCGCGTCGTCCAGGTCGTCGGGTCAGGTCGTCGTCGGTCGGAGCGTCGCGGCGAATCGTCGGGTGGAGGCTCTTGACTCGGTCCAGTAGCGGCAGCCCTACCCCCGGAGGACCGCCGTCTTCAGTTTTCCCGACGTGGGGACGTACCTCTGAACTGGCCAGAGGATGACGGGCGGCCGGGTGAAGAGAACCGCCTTGGGGATGGCGATCGGGACTGGCGTCGCTGCGAGGTCGAAGATTGCACGTTTTTCAGCCAAGTACTGTTCGATATCCCGTGGTCTTTCACCGTAGCGTGGTCGAGGTGCGTCAGGTGAAAACCCCCTTAAACCCATCCTGCGGTAGGGGCAGTGGCGGAGGATGTGGCCAGGCTCTCCGCAGTGGTAACAAAGCGGCCGATTGTTTGGCGTACGCCAAACGTGCGCTTTGCTCACAGGGGGCCTGAACTCCTGCGGCACGGAGGGTGCTGTTGCGATTGGCTCCTGCAGGTATTGCACAGGAGCGATGGGGGAAAAGGCTCGCATCGCTGGCCCGGGACTTCGTAGCGCCTCGCTGTACGTCATAATGGAGGGCGCCGGGTGTGGAGCTGGGGGTGGCTGCACAACTCGTCGGATTTATTCGCGGACCACGTTCGTTGCGGCAGGCGACGCTGACCTGTGGAGCTTCAAAGTGAAGTTTCGCCAGTTCCTCGCGCACTAGGCTTCTTACAAGCTCCCGAAGGTCCTCGGCGGGCAGCGATGTAGGCGTGTACTGGGACTGGGAAGCGGCTGCTACAGTAGCCTGACGTCCGTAGTGGGCGCCCCGTTCCTGTAAAGAGCGCTCGATACTCATTGCCTCCTTGGTGAAGTCGGACACTGTTCGTGGCGGACCACGGACCAGTCCGGCAAACAGCTGCTCTTTTACGCCACGCATTAAGTGGCGTACCTTCTGGGCTTCGGGCATAGCAGGGTCGGCCCGATTGAACAGTCGGGTCATGTCCTCGATGAACATCGCGACGCCCTCATTCGGCTTCTATGATCTCGAGCGCAGGGCGATTTCAGCTTTCTCTTTTCTTTCGCTGCTGGTAAATGTCGCTAGCAGCTCTCGACGAAAAGCCTCCCAGGTGGTAAAGGAAGCTTCGTGGTTCTCAAACCACGTTTTGGGCCGAGTCCTGCAGCGCAAAGTAGACGTTGCGCAGCTTGCGCTCGGCCGTCCCACTCGTTAAAACCCGCCACTCGGTCAAAGCTGGCCAACCAGTCTTCGACGTCCTCGAACCTCTCACTGTGGAACGGTGGCGGTGACCGAGGTGCGTGAAGGACGAATGGCGGGGCATTCCCGGAGTGCTGACTTGTCTGGCTAGCCGCGGTGGATGTCATGGCCCTTATCGGCGCTGTCAGTTGGCCGAACTCCGGTTGTAGGCCTCGCAGACGGCGGCTCGCCTTGTGGACGGGTGTTGAGGTCCACGCGTGAAGAACAGAGCGTAAGAGTGTCCTCGTAGTCAGAGTACATGGGACGCTACCCAGCACCTCTACCAAATATATCACCGATAAACGGTCGAAGCACTCAAACCAGTTTAATTAGACTTGCTGGGAATGCAAGACAGCAGGGAGCTCGAGCGAGGAAAGAAGACAAAAACCTCTAGCCCCCCCCCCCCCCCCCCCCCCCGAGTGCGCAAGGCATGGCAAGTCCCATCTAAAACAGTTCGGCCGGCGGTATGGCGCCACTGGATTGATTGGTACTGTGGCAATATTTCAGGAAAAAGTTGAAGCCTTTTATCTTTCTGTTTAGCTTGCATACAAGTGGACCATGACCCCAATGCTTACGGTGGGCATTCGGAAAGGAGGTGACTGGACAACAAAATAAGTTGGGGGGCCTGTTGGTGAAGCATTTAAAAAAAGAACTGCCGCTATAGGACGGTACCGAGGAAAGGACACAGACATGACAGCGTGCGTCCTGTGTGTCCTTGAAAATAATTAGATAGGCAGGAAAGTGTGATGAAGCTCCCAGAAATAGGCTTATTTATGCTATGAAGGCAGCGCTGTGGACCACCTTGCATGTATCGCACTGCTTTGTAGCTCCAACGTATAATTTTTCTCTTAAGCTATTAATTAATTGTCACTTGAAGGCCTTATTCTGACAAGTGTTTTTCGGAAATCAGTTTTAAATCGAAGTATGACAGCGTTCGAGGCAACAAAACTGGAAATCAGCAGTTAATTTTGCTCAATTTTGAAATAAATTGAAAACCTTTTTCATTCATTCAGAATTTATTTTCAGACAACGAAGAGGTTGTCCAGGGTGACGTGGCAAAAGGCATACATTTCCTGACGAGGCCACGCCACCCGGATGACAGGCGGCACCACTGGCTACACAAAATCAAGAAGAGCATTACATAATAGACACACTTTCAGTATTTTTACACAATATATTAAGATATCTTTACAAAACACTGGCTTTACAAAACACACACAGCATACATTAACCAGAATTCGACCATAGCAATATTTACAAACATACACTAGTGATAGGTATACGTTAAATTTTTATCTTTAAGGTTCATTTATGAGCATTGCTTTAATTAACATTTTGTATTTACGTATAGAGGGGGTAGTGTGTGCAGTATCCAGAATAATAGGGTATTGGTTAATTAAGTCAGGAATTTGCCATCCTAACCTCTGAAAACCATAATTTGTGCGTACACGAGGTGTTTCCATACATTGTTCTCGAAGTTCGTATGTGCTAAGTTTAGTGTGATAGGTGTTTCGAAGGTTATTTTGTCTAGTTTGTACTGGCGTAATATTTCGAGACATAGTTTGTATGTGTGCAGTTTACTTATTTCTAATATTCATAAGACCTAAACAAAGGCCGGCAGCTGCGCAATAACTGTATTTTCCCAACAGCTCGTAATGCCCGCTTTTGAATTGCAAGGAGGGAATCTCGATTTGTCTGCGTCGTCGTTAACCACACAAGGGAGCAGTAGCTTAAACGGGAATGTATTAATGAATAGTAATATTTGCCGCTTTTACGACGCCGGGATGATAATATCTCAGTTTGTTAAAATGCCAACCGCCCGACAAAGATCACTGCGAAGCTGATCAACATGCGAGTTCCAAGAGAGATTTTCTTGAAACAAAACACCTAGAAAACGAATTTGTGAGCACTGTTGCAGCTGAGTGTTTTCAAAGTTTAAGTTTAGGTTGTCAGGAGCTTTTACACCTTTTGCCCTGAAGAGAATGTATTTGGTCTTACTAGCATTTAATTGCATCCTGTTTAGTTTTAACCATGTACTCAAACCAGTCAACCAATAGTTAGCCTTCCTTCGAGCGCGTAGGGGTCAATACCTGAGAAAAAGACATTTGTGTCATCAGCGTACAACACTAGGTTTTCGCTGCCTGGTATATTCACAACATCATTCAGGCATAAAATAAAAGAGTACAGGTCCGAGAATAGATCCCTGAGGCACACCATATTTTATTGTTTTTTACATGTGAGGCTGCAGCATTTATGACAGTAAATTGCTCTCTTGACGGTAAATAGTTCTCAATTAAGGTCAACGACCACGCCGCGGAATCCGTAAAATGGAAGCTTTCTTATTAGAACATCGTGCTGAACGCAGTCGAATGAATGCTTTCTGAAGTCGAGGAAAATTCCCAGGGTGTGTGCCTTTTCTTCAATGTTGTTTAGAATTTTTTCCTTTATCCCAAGGAGTGCGGTTTCGGCTGATATATCTTTCCTAAAGCCAAATTGCTCATCGGCTATAATATTTTGCGCGGTGAGAAATCGGACGAATATTTTGTTTATAACCTGTTCGGCTACCTTTGCAAATACTGGTAGTACTGATATGGGCCTATAATTTGTTAGTTCGTTCGCGGGGCCACCCTTGTGCACAACAGTCACTTTGGCCAGTTTCATTTCTGCGGAAAAACGCCCGTAGATAAAATAATGTTGCAAATGTGAGAGAGTGGGCAACTGATTATTTCACCTACAGCCTTTAGAGGTTTCGGTTTAATTTCGTCTGCTCCTGGAGCACAGCTATTTTTTAGTGCCAGAATAATATCCAGCACTCACGTTCGTCGGTGGGTGCTAAAAACAATGTGTTTGCGGCGTTTGATACAATGAACTGCTCACACGGTAAATTAGCTGATTTCTCATCGCATGATCCGACTGCAAAGAAATGGTCATTAAATAAATTTGCGACTTCACTGTCAGTCATAGCATCGTTTTGATACGGAACCTTTTTGTGCTGGATGTTTTTCGAGAGTACCTCCCTCACGGTTTGTACACATTAGCCGTGAGTTACCCGTAATGTCTGCAAACTTAGCTATGTAGTATTCAAATCTTGATTTTCTAATATCTGTATTTAATTTGTTTCGAACTTTTTTAAACAGTGTAAAGTCATTTTCATGCTTTGGTACTCAGGAATTTTTCAAAGAGCCTGTTTTTTTGTTTGATTCTCATATGCAGTTCATGAGTGATCCAAGGCTCCTTATCTTTTTCGTTTTACCCATGGCTCGAGGGAAAACACTTCTCGTATGCAGCCATAAAGCAGGAAAGAAAAGCCTCGTACGCTTTGTTTGCATCTGTTTCCTTTAAAATGGTGTCCCACCTTTGATACCTACGAGGCATGCCAAACTTTCGCGTTCTTCTTTAAATTTCTGCTCTGGTTGAATGCTTTATTCCTCATTTCTTGATGGGTAATCTGCAGAGGGCTTGATGTTTTTCCACCGCTGAAGACTGCCTTTGCTTCTGAACTGTGGGAAAGAAGCATTACGAAGCCGCAATAGTTGTCCGCAGGGTATCGAAGAGGAGAAATGTCTCGAGTTCGATTCAGATTTGGCTACTGAGGCGCATTACGTTCCGTTCCGAACACGTTCGAAGAAGTTAGTTCAAACAGGCTTGGCACGTTTCAAGAAAAAGACAAAAGAAATCAAAGCAAAACAAACGAAGAGGTTTTGTTTCTGGTCACAGGTTTCATGCCTTGTTTTTCTTTTCTGCCGGAGGCCGGCATGAGTACTAACAAGAAGTAAGAACTGTATTTTAACCAGATAATTTGAGTTGTCCCACTGCGTTGTGCTTTCGCGGCAAAAAAGAGCGCTGCCAGGCAGACTTGATGGCTGTTCAGTTCTCGACGCGGCTTACATCTTGACGTATCGCCACCGGGTAGAGTACGAACACTCCGTTTTTCCTCTGAATCCCGATTGTATTATTCAACCCATGAACAAGTGCTACGACCAACATACTGCGCGGGTCCACGCGGGACGGATAAGCAAAGAGACACCGCTAGACTCGGTTGGAACAAAACAGATATATACAAGAATTACATGTTAACGAGTACACGATGCAGAGGCTGGGGAGCCCGAGCTTGCATCCCGCTGCCCTGGCGCCGGAGTCTTCGTCAGAAAGAACGAAGGGACCGAGGAATTGGCCTTGTTCGTTCGTTGAGGGATCAGCTTCTCTCCGATGGATGGGCGCTGGGGGCCACGGAGGATCGACTGCCAGCGATGTAGTCTCGGGCCTTGTTCGTCACCCCACTCACTAGCTTTTTCTCGTTTCTTTTCCCGTCCACTCCGGCGATCCTTCGTACCAGGCTGGAGCGTCCTCCCTCGTCCAGCTCTTAACGCCGGCGCCTCCGGAATTCTCCGTCTTTCGCCGGACCTCACATCGGCTTGGGGTCTTTTCCCCTCCGCCCGGCGCCGCTGTCACTCCTGGCGGGGTGTGCTTGACTTGAGTTGAATGCTTGACGGCGTGCGAATAAAGCTAAGGGCCAGGCTGTCGGCTTTCGGACACCTAATGAGCCTTGGCCCCGACACCTGACGATTCCTGGGTCAAGCGCCTCCGAGGTCCCACAAGGGGAAGGGGTCGCCGGAGATAGCGTCCCTCCGGAGACGCGCAGCGCACTGCCACGCAAGGGTTACTGATATTCCTGTGCTCAAGAGGCAACGTTCGGGGTGAAAATAAAAATCGTTCAGACAGCTTCACTGCAGCTCTCTTCGTATGTAACGATTAACAAGAGTATACTGAAAAAAATTAATGTGGATTAGCTCAGCTAATCCAGTATATACAAAGCTAAAGCGAGATTGAGGTCTCCATTAACCCTCAGAGCCGGTTGTGCGTCTTTCCTTTCGTGAAAATCAACGGCCTTTGCAAAGTTGTCAACGCAAATGAACTCTATGAACGCCATCGGCTCACTTGTTTTGTAACAGAAGAAGGAGAAGAAGAAGAAGAAGAAGAAGAAGGAGGAGGATGAGAGGAGAAGAAGAAGAAGAAGAAGAAGAAGAGAGAAGAAGAAGAAGAAGAAGAAGAAGAAGAAGAGAAGAAGGAAGAAGAAGAAGAAGAAGAAGAAGAAGGAAGAAGCAAAGAAGAAGAAGAAGAAGAATAAGAAGAAGAAGAAGAAGAAGAAGAAGAAGAAGAAGAAGAAGAAGAAGAAGAAGAAGAAGAAGAAGAAGAAGAAGAAGAAGAAGAAGAAGAAAGAAGAAGAAGAAGAAGAAGAGAAGAAGTCAGAACAGGTGGAAAAAGGTTCGTGGGACGCAAGGGAAAACAGGACGACGCAATAGCGGGTAGTGCTTCTGCCGCGGAGAAGCGATGGCAGGGGCGCCTTTGTGAGCTGCGGGCGAGAGCAAGAATCGAGGAGCATCTTACAGAGTGACCTCGGCAGCTTTCAGCCCAGCCGATGCTGGGCGATGCCCCATGGCACTCGGCCGCAGTGGAAGCTTGATCGGTGGACGAGGTTCGCCTTGAAGCTGACACTGATTATTGGTCGCTGTCCTGGGCGTCAGCACGGAAGACATGATCAATGAAACGAGGGCATAAATGTGTGTAACTGAAAATGCTCGGTGCGTATGCGTGGCAACAAAACTCTGCGCAGCAAGCATGCAATCCTGCAGTCCTGGCGTCGCATGCATGAGACCGCGAAGTTTACCAGCGTAGGCACGCAAGGTGCGCTGCAATTACGATTTACCGAGGATCGCAATCGTGTCTAATTTTTTTCTCTAGTTCCACCGCTGCTTCCCGTCGCCTCAGGCGGACGACCCTTGCGCATCTTTAACTCGGTCATATCCTTTTCTTCCTTACTGGCAGCAAGTTCCTTCGCTTTCCCGCCTCGTTGTTAGGAAATTCGGGACAGCTCCCGAGCCAGCGCTATTAAGCTTTGCGATCTATGGGGCGCCAATGTGAAAAGTCGCGTTTGCTGAAATAACTTTTCGTACATACTGGATTTTTCCACCGGATTTATCTTATAGGTGACTTCCCGTACCAATCAAAGGATGCGGAAGGTAGCGATGCCTTACCGGCAACGTATTTCATAAGTTTAGAGATTTAAAGAATGGGAATCTATGGAAGCGCTGTTTTCGGGTGAAAAGCACGATCCCGGAATAATGGTTTGGGTTTAAGGGGGGTTTAACGTCCCAAAGGGACTCAGGCTATGAGAGACGCTGTAGTGAAGGGCTCCGG